>NC_089748.1:12731350-12836350 GCF_040412425.1 Macrobrachium rosenbergii
CTCGACTGGGGGGTAGTAACCCCAGCTTTCCTGAAAGCTCTTTTTCTCTGGTATATCTAGCATTTTATACCTAGAAATTCGTGCTGTAATGGAATTTCACCCGGCTGACACGGGACTGGACTCAGAAAACAATGCAAGTGCTTTCTTAGCTAGTTTTGTGTATATATGATTGATGACTTGTAAAATCTTTGCATTGTACATGTGTGGGTATCTGTAATATTGCTTATTTTTTCACTTATGTTAGTTAAGTTTACTCCTAGATTTTTGAGGGAAGAATGTTAAAGCTTGTTTGACCAGTAAAGTGTCATTTTATAGCATTATTTATGAGTAATGTATGTTACATCAAAATGTCAAGAACCGGCAGAAGGCAGACTTATGAAAAGATTCCCCAGTTGAAAATAGGATTGAAGAGCTCTCAAAAAACACAGAAAACTGTCCTCTTTAGTAGAAGAAGGTAGGACAGGAATAGCAAAGGGACCAAAAAGAGAAGAAACCCTGTTAGATGACTGAATCTTAGGTCAAGCTTGGGGGAAAATGAGGGGCCAACCAAAGGGCAGTGACTGAAAAGGCATTGAGCTTACTGACATGCTTAGAAAAGGCCAAAGCTGCCAAGAATACAGTTTTGAGGATTAAATTTAAAAGGCAAATATCTGACAGGCTTGTAATGGTATGCAGCACCAAAGTCAAATCCCAGCTTGGAGATTTTACCAAAGATCAAGGAATTGCTTTACTGAAGTGACTGAAAATGCCAGAAATACTTATGTTATTTCTTAAGTTTAAAGCCATTGTTATTTCGTAAGTTAAAGCCATCCTGAATACAGACCAATGACCAGGCAGAATGATAACCCTTGAAAACCAAGAGAGTTTCTTTACAGTCATCAGATAAAAAGTCCACAAGGTCAAGAATAATGGCTGCAAGGAGATGAGAACCTTGTCATTGCACCAAGCGGCAAATCTAGCCCACATTCCTCGATGTGGAATTGTGGTTAAGGATCTACAAGGAGTGGCAATAGTGTTCTTAGTAAACTCCAAAAAGCATTGCTCTCTGAGGTACACTTGATAACCCTCACACAAGAAGATTCAGTATTTAGGGTATGAATGAAACCTGAGAATGGGGCAGCTTCAGATGACACCCCTAATCAAGGAATGACCTAGAAAAATTCATAAGTTCCAGAGGGTCCAGGAACCACTTTTGCTAAGACCAAAAGGGAGTGATGAGGGTGATATGAGAGTTAGCCTAGACCTCTACTTTTCTAGCACCTGCCTCAACAGACTTACAGGTAGGAATGCAGAACCTTCCAGGACAAGCCATGCCTGAAGTGTGGCATCCATTGCCCAAGTTTCTGGGTCCAGCTGTGGACAATAGTGCAGAAGAAATCTGGTCAACATTGTGGCAAATTGATCCAAACTGGGAGAGAATATCTGATAGTTTCATGCAGTTTTCTCCAAGATGAAGGGACCTTTCTGATGGAATTCCTTGGTGCTTCTGGCTGAGAGCATCTGCTGCTACTTTGAGGACTCCCAGGATGAATCAAGGCATGACAGTGACATTGTATCCTGCCACCCAAGCAAAGATGTTCATGACCAGCAAAAAAAGAAATTTGACCTTGTTCCACTCTGGTTCAGCAGGATAGTAATGGTTGTGCTGTTGTAGGTAATGACTCCTTTGCTGTGACTTGACAAGTCGGTTGTGAAAGGTTGCAGGCCTAAGAAGACCACCTCAGACCAGAAACTTGGTGCACAAGTAACTCTCTTCTTTGCCCAGACATCCTGAACCTTAGAGTCCAACACTGGGTTCTCATTTTTGATGTCAGGACATCCTTAAATATTGGAAGACACCAGGCCTGAGATGCTAGAGGAACCCTTCTGCATGTTGTAGAGATCACTCTATCTACAAAGAATGCAAGCAACAGGCACTATAATTGGGATCTTAACAGTTGCAGACATCCACTGCCTTCTAATAAAAAGCTGCCATGAATGGCTGAAAGTGCTCCAGTGCTTAGCTTGGCTTGAAAGCCTAAATTTCATAAATCAAAGCCAATAGATGCCAAATGGAATCTTAGGGAATGAACATGGAAGTGGCTGTATGGAACCAACTTCCTCCAGAGAGACCAGTAAGCCAATCAATATCTGCCAAGAATTGGCCATAGAACAGGGATAAAGAAGGAACTTGTCCTTAGTCCTGAGGAGATTTAGGATGGTCCAGCTTTGCACTGTCTAAAAAAATCTTCAGGTAAACCAGCTGTATAGATAGGGGTAGGTCTGACTTTTCCAGGTTGAACTGCAGATGAAGGATCCAAGCAGCAAGACAGATGAAAGCTAGTAAACCTTCACGGTGAGAATTCCAGTGAAAACCTGAAGAGCAGTAAGCAGACCAAAGCACACTTGGTCCCAGTATGCAGGAAACTGCAAATGGGGGTCCATCTTATTGGATGACAAATGTATTGCCTATACTGACTCAGGTATGTTATTATTATTACAGTATTACTGTTATTCAGAAGATGAACCCTATTCGTATGGAACAAGCTCATGGGGGCCATTGATTTGAAATTCAAACTTCCAAAGAATATAGTGCTCATTAGGAATTAAGAGAAGGCAAAGGGAAATACAGGAAAAAGAGTTCTCACTTATTAAAAAGAAAAAAATAAATTAATGACTAGATAATAAGTATTGCATTGCATCTTTGCTTGAATGTTTGAAGTTCCAAGTGCACGACATCCTCAGGGAGGTTGTTCCACAGTCCAGTGGTGTGAGGAATAAAGGACCTTTGGAACTGAGAAGTCTGACAGCGAGGCACATTTACTGCATATTGGTGCTGCCGTCAGGGAATGTGGTTGCTCTCAGCAAGAAAAATGGATCAGGGATCAACTGTGAAAAGTGACAAACAAGAACATCCATCAATGGTCCAAGTCATAACTGCTAATATTAGGAAACAGAGACCTACCACCACGAACCGCTCTATGTAAAAGAGATAAATCTCTGGCAAAAGCAGGTATCCATATCAGAGGACAGTATTCTAGTAAAGGAAGGACAAATGACCTAAAACAGGTTGCACTGACTTTATCACTGTTATAAATATACGAGGCCTTATGAACAATACCTAACTTTCATGCAGCATTTGCGGAAACTCATTAAATGTTTCTGAAAATTAGGATGCAAGTCCAACGTTGCACGTAGAATAGTTAAAGCTTCAGACCCATTCAGCAAAGTCCCATCCACCTGAAGGGGGGGATGGGGTGGAAAATCTGTACAAGATCTGCTAATCAGTAGTGTTTTCATTTTACTGGAGTTCAGCCTCTTACCCCTCTTAACTACACCATCCACTGCTCCAGTCCATGTCCCGATTGAGGCTAAGGGCAGCTTGTCCTCCATAATGGGGCCTTTATTACACCCACAAGTGTTGCATCTTCAGTATATTGAACAATCTTGTTTTCCAGGCCAACAACCATATCGCTTGTATACACCAAAAATAATAGTGGACCAAAAACACTATCCTGTTGAACTCCAGGCACAATAGGTCTTGGTTCACTAAAGATCCCATCAACAGCAGCTTGCTGCTACCTACCTGTAAGGAAATCTTGAAGTAATCCTAAAACATATCCACCCACTCCAAGATTCCGAAGTTTATAAATAAGTGGCTTATGATGTACATAATAGAAAGCAGCATTAAAATCTATTTGAATTACTCTGCACTCGAAACCTTAGTCAAGGTTCTTTTGTAAATGACGTGTCAAGTTTAAAATAGCATTGAAAGTACCTAACTACTTTATATATGCATATTGACTATCAGCTAACAATCCTTTAGATTCCAAATACAGGCAGACCCTGCTTATCGGCGGCATCGGTTAACAGTGTTTCAGTTTACGACGGACGGCTAACGATGTCATTAACTAGATTTTCAGCACTGGTAAGTGGTTTATCAGTGTCGGTAGGTGGTTTATTGGCGTCAGTAAGCGATTTTTGATGTCAGCAAGCAGTTTATTGGGGCCGATCTGCACTTTCGACGTAATAAATGCCATTATTACCTAATTACTGTAATGTTCCAGTTATCGGCACTCTGCCAGGATCGGAACCCCTGCCATTAAATGGGGACTGCCTGTACTTACGTAGTAGCTTAAAAATAAGTTTTTCAGCATCTTTGGAGAGCACAGGGAAAACAGAATTGGCGTGTTGTTACTGCAGTTTGGAGATATGCCACTCTTTGGTACAGCACTGTATTACTAAGCTTGTGCTCATCCGCAAAGATACTACGTCCACATAAAACCTACAAAATCTGCTAATCTTGGGAGACAACACATTAGAAACTTTTTTTTAAAAAAGAAGGGAAGAAACATCAGGATCTTCTCCGCCTACAAAATCTGCTAATCTTGGGAGACAACACATTAGAAACTTTTTTTTAAAAAAGAAGGGAAGAAACATCAGGATCTTCTCCACCCCAGCTACCAAGATTATCCAGAGTTTTCTTAACAGCCCTAGAGCAAAATGCTAATTTTGTAAGAATAGGCTCAGGATGACAAATACAGTATCAGGGAGAGGGACATCCTCGGCTGATTGGTTAGCTTCAAAAGCTCGATGAAGTAGTTCTGCCTTTTCCGTAGGGCTAGTAACCAATCTACCATCATCTGTTAGTAGTGGTGGAATTGAAGGCGAGCCTGACCCAGAGATAGATGATGCCAATTTGGTCCACCACATATGAGGCTGAGTAATTCCTTCAAGTTTCCTCTCCAAGGAATTATTGTAATTTCTCTCAGCTGTGTTGTAAGAACTATTCACAGCATGGCAAGGCTCAGCAAAAATAGTGTAATTTTCATTAGAACGATTTTGTCCCCATGTGTTGAATTTGGTCTGTCTGTCCTGGTAAGCTTGTCTACAGGCATCATCAAACCATGGCTGGTCATTTTTCCTGAGTTTGATGACTTTTCTAGGGACATACCTTATTAAAATAGCTATCAGCATTTCATTTAACTTCTTGGGAGCAAGATCTAATATAGCATCTGAAATATTGAGTGCCTGACAACCGTCAATAATGCGATCCCAGACCTTTTTTCCAATGGTGGCTGTAGGAATACCGTATAGTGATTGACAGATATGCCCATTTCAGTGGCACAATGAGCAGAAGTGCCTATATACTCACTGACCTTGGACTTGACAATAGCTGGAACATCTGTGAATATGTCTAATCTATTACCAGAAATATGCGTGGGTTCCTCAGTTAGCTGGGCAAAATCGGAGTATACACAGAACTCAAAAGCAAACCGGCCATGTTGATCTGTGGAATTTGAATTTAGCCACTCGCTGTGCTTTGCATTGCAGTCTCCACAAATAACGAGTGAAGCTTTTGAATCCTGATTCTGAGCCATACTAATCCTTTCCAAGAGACAGTCATATAGAACCGTTGTTGAGGCATAATTACTAGGTAACTGATAAATGCTAAAAATAAATGCACTTCACTCAATATATATAAGAAAATAACAAAATCACATAATAAGCTAAGATAGAATGGAGAACCAAAGGCAACCGTTACCTTGGCTAAGATTACTGTGCAGACAGAGAACCCCAGTAAGACCAATCCATTACATTCAGCAAGCAAAATCCAAAAATAGAATTTTGTGAACAAGATAAACAAAACTTATTAAAAAATCAGTTGGTTAACTGAAAATTATTAAAGTGCTCAAATTATATGATCAAGTGAAGTAACCACAAAATATGGTTGATAGAAAAGTGGTAAGCTACTCACAGTAACAGTGCAGCAGTGCGTCAGTTGACAGCCAAGAGAAAACACAAAAACTTGCAAATCATTATCACATTACTCAGCAATGAAAATGCACTCAGAAAGATATCCTGTCAATGGAGAGAATAGCATTTTGCCCATTTTCTGTGGAGGTGCACAAGTTGATGAATCCTGTTAACTATAAATAAGAGACAGAATATGAAATCAGTATGGAAAAGGATGTTAACTTAAAACAAACTGAGTAAGAATGAGAATAAGTAATGCATTGTCACTTGGGACTTCAACTACTGTACTCAGCAGATGAGAAAGCAGGGACCACAGATCTAGAATGTAAGTGTTTAGTAGACTTTGCCACTAAGGAATACCTTATACAATGGTCACAACAAACCAGCATTGGACAATAATACCTTAGATTTGTTGTTTTCCTCAGAAGACAATATGATAGATAGTGGAAAAGATTAGACAAAAATTAAGAAAAAGAGACCATAGTATGCAGTAATTCAAATGGACATTGAAACAGTATTTTCAAAAGAAGAAAAAACATTCATAGAGGTATTCATTCAAAAAGCAGACTTTAGAAGGTTGTGAAGATACCAGTAGAGTACTTGGAATCAGAAAAACAGATGCAGAAGAAATATGAAGTTACTTGATAATAATAATAATTAATAATAATAAATAATTTAATAATACTAATAAATAATTTAATAGTAATACAGGCAGTCCCAGTTATCTGGCAGGGTTCGGTTCTGAGGCTGTGATGATAACCTGGGAAAATCGCCGCTAACTGAGTGCTCTCCCTTCGATTTTCACACTTATTGAGCGCCAAAAATGCTGATTTATTTTGCAGGCAAGTGCCATAAAACCAGATCCCTTTTAACCTATTGTTAACGGGGACTGCCTGTAATTGTAATTTAATAATATTAATAATAATATAATAATAATATAATAATAATAATAATAATAAACAACAACACCAGCTAGCTTGCAGTAATAAGTTAATAAGTGGTATGAACACCAACCTGAGGGAGTGATAGAAAACGATCAGGCAAAGGTCCTCTGGGACTATGGTATCAGAACAGATAGGGTGATATGTGCCAGTAGACTAGACGTGACGTTGATTGACAAGTCAAGAAGAAAGTATCACTCATTGATGTCACAGTACCATGGGACACCAGAGTAATGAGAAAGAAAGAAAAAAAATAAGTATCAAGACCTGAAAATTGAAACAAGAAGGATATGGGGTATGCCAATGGAAATTGTACCCATGATCATAGGAACAATAGGCATGATCCCAAGATCCCTGAAAAGGAATCTAGAAAAACAGCCCACATAGTGAGAAAAGTGATGGATTCTTAAGAAGACAGGATGCAAGCCAGAACCCCATGCTAAAAACCACCCAGTTGAATAGGATGACTGTGATAGACAAAATAAATAGATAAATAAATAAATAAATAAATAATAGTAATAATAATAATAATATAGTAATAATATAACCTTCACTGGAGCCACTTACAGCACACAAAAAATGAATGCTGTAAGGTAGAAAAATTAATTAGTAAGATAAAATCAGAATGCAAAGCTAGCACTGCTACTGGAGCAAAGAAAACTGAAAAAGAAAGGCATATTGATGCAGGTATGGCACCATTTTTTAAGTGAATACTTTCCCAATGTGTACATTGAGGAAGACGCCTCAGATATTCTTAGGAAATGAAGAGTTACTGACAGTAGGAATAGTGAAAGAAATAGAAAATGTGAAAATAGAAAAGTCCATTCATACCATTCTCCAACTACTGTGTTGAGAACCTTGAGCCCTGCCCTGGCATTCAACAATCTAGTCTAGTGATTTAGATGCTGCTGAACTTGACCAAAATATAAATCTTTTACAATTTTATGATGCCGAAGTGACAGGTCTATTTTTTAGAAATATCCTTCAGAGAACTTTGGCAAGGCCCAGGGGAAAGTCCACTAAAGGTTTCAATAGGAGGAAAGGACATGTGACAGTGTTAGTGTACGTTAATGCCTTAGGAATTCATAAATTAAAATTATGGAAAAATTTTAAGAAGCTGAGGTCATTTAAACATGTCTGTTTGCTAATGTGATACAATGTACAAGGGAATGCCTGGATGACTGTGACAGCCTGACCCATGAGTTTCATGAATATATCATGCCAGCAGTGAAGGCTAACTTAATGGAAGATTTTCCTGTGGACTCTGAGGTATTGTTCTTACTAGATAACTATCATGCAATTCCTCCTGCTTGTGAACTTGCTAATGACTATATTTTTAATGTTAGTTGCCAACTGCCACCTCTTTGGTCCAGCCCATGGTTCGGAAAGTCATTCAGTATTTTAAAAATAGTGATCTTGCAATTTTGCACATGAAGTGATCTTGCAATTTTGCACATAAGCTAGTTACTGATGGCACCCTCTCTGTGCAAGTCTCCCATTTTATAAAAGGGAAGTTGTGGCCTGGCATTATGATCTAGGTATATGAAGATGACCAGGAGGAATTTGTGAAGCCTTGGGGGTGAGAAGACAGCTGATTGCAAGAGCACCCTGCAGATTGGCAGAGGTGTCCCAGTCACAAATATCCTGGGCAAGCAAGAAGATACAGGATGATGTTATAGACTGAATGAACAAGTACTTTTGGTTCCAGAAATGATAGAAAAGCAAATTAATATTGAGTGTAACCAACTTTATGGTATTAGGGACAGGAAGGCAGTGATGTAGATGAAGAAGAGACGGAAGAATAATTGAAAGTGTTGTGAGAACTGCAAATGATAAATTTGTCACAAGAGCTTCTAATTACTGTACATCAACTTTTAGTTCATACATGCACAGGCCTTTCCAGAATAAGAGAGGAGCATCTGTTAACCCATTAAATCCCAACTTTTGTATTTTTTGAAGGCGAGATTCTCGGTAAATTGGTAGGTTTCATATACACCTATCGGTTTTTCCTTCGCCAGACTCCGTCTTATATAACTTATTAATAGTTGTTCCTCCAGTGTCTGAGGTCCTAATTTTTCCCCCTCCTGGAGGCCGGCCGCAAGTCTCGTAACTCTTCGCTTCAAGTTAATTGTTTACGGAAGAGTTTTCTGAAGACGTTGCGGCCTTCTGTCTCGTTCTCGGACCTGTGAACATCGTCCCGGAGCGATAAGTAGGTGCGGGAATAATTGAGGCAAACTTTTTCCGCTTAGCTCGGAATTAGGTGAGGCAAACTTTTCCTTTAGGGGATTCGTTAGCTTCTCATCCCTTTTCGACGGTTCCTGGTCTACCGTCCTAAGGTAAGTCAGTAAAAAAAAAAAAAAAAAAAAAAAAAAGAAGAAAAAGTCAAAAAAGGAGACCCTTTTTAAACCAAGAAGACCCGCTCCGGGGCCCTCGAGGAGCGTCTCGGATCTCTAATCCGGTGCCATCTACGAGTTTGGCCTCGTCTTCTGGAAAGGGACACGGCCCAAGCAAAGCAAGGCGGTTACCCCCTCCTTCCTTTGTTGAAAACTCTTTTTACGGGTCTCCTTATAAGGAGCTCGATTTGAGGGTCATTGTCAACCTATTAAACTAACTATCTACCTCATGGTCCGTGTCTTCCCTTTCCCGGGAGCTTAAATCCCAAGAGATTAATCTCAAGACTCATTGTCAATGGATAACCTGTTAAGTCCTGCTCCGTTCGGAATTCTATCGTTCGGACACCTCCACCTCTTTTCCCCTCCAGTCTGGGGAATCTTGGCGCCTTCCTTTATGCTTCCCAGCATGAAGGCACCCTCCTGTCGGGGTGTGGGCACACGGAGGTTGGTGGAAGGCATTTCTTCCCTTCCGGTCTGGTATCCTCTTATCCGGGTTTGCCAGACTGTCAGAACGAGCATGGCATCTGTCTGGCAGGATCCATAAGTGAGCCCTCAGCTGGGGCTGGACACATCGTCTCCGCTGAGGACTCTAACGGAGTGGCAGGCGGAGAATTCCAAGTTCACGCCAGCTGTGGGGTCTTACCGTGCTCTCTTTGAGAGCCCTGTTTCTTACCCCTTGTGCTCCGAATGTAGCCCCTCTTATCAACAGGCTTGTTTTGAAAATGTATCGCTGAGGCATTTCCGGGAGACAGATATCACAGGTACATTCACAGTGAATCTTCTAACCCCGGACTACGCTTCTAATTTATTCAGTGTACAACTCCTAAGCTTCCGGAGTCAATTTTCGGCAGCTGAAACAGGGTGTAAGTCAGGCTTGCCCGTTCCGCCTTGAGCTGAAAAATCTTATGAACAGTTTCACCTGGAGAATTAATCTTTTCCCCAGGTGGGCGTTGTTACTGGCCCGTCTTGGGCTACTAATGTTACCCAGAGCCTCCGTTCTCATGGGTGTCTACCCTCGAGCAGAAACGGTCTGATCTTGCGGGACCTGTCCCAAGTCCGGCAAGAAGTTCATGTAGTTCAAGAGCCCCCTGCTCAGGCGGTGGTGCAGGCTCTTCAGGTCTCTGCCCCTAGACAGCCGTCAGCTCACTCCCAGCCTCCACCTCGATGTGTGCGGGTTCAGCCAACACATCAGCCCCTTGTAACACCCCGTGTGTCTCTGCCTCCCCACGTGCCTCCGCGGAGTTTTTCTTTGCTTCATACGAAAACCTAAGGAAAGAATTTTCAATAGACATTTGGCCAGAGGCTCTGACCCTCGGGGTTATCATAGGAGCAGGGAAGCATCCTACTCCTCTCCGAGAAATCGGGAAGGCATTCGCTTCACGGGAGGCAATCAAGCCTCCTCCCTGTAGTATTTCTCATATGGGTGGGAGGCTGTACCATTTTGGGGCCACTGGAACTTCAGTTCCTGGGCCCAGAGTATAGTTATCAGGGCCCGGGGTGGAGCTGGACTGTTGTTCCCCCTCCCCCAATCAGGTTCATTCAGCCTCCGGCCAGAGTTCTGGGGGTCTTTGTGAATGGCCTGTCAGGCTTTTTCAGTCTGCCAAGGAAGTTCCTTCCACTGGAAAATTTTTCCGGCGTGTCCCGTTTGTTTTCCTTATTCATGCGGCAAGTCTCGGTTGCTTACAGTCTTGTGGGTTCGGATCCTACTGCGCCGTGGAGCCGTAACCACCTCTATAGACCTTTCCGACGCTTCCTTTCACATCTTGGTTGCAGAAAGGTCCTATCCCTTCTTGGGATTCAGACTCGGGAGCAGGCGTGCCCCTTCAGGTTCATGCCCTCCTCAATGTGGCTCCAGAGTCTTTGCCAGTTTGAACAATACCGTAGTTCAACAGCTCCGGTATTAGAAGGCTATGCTAGCTGCATATCTAGTTGCCTGGCTCATTTGGGCACCCAGCGCCGGGAATTGCCTGAGGGCGCGGTCATTATAATCGGTTTCTAGAGTCTTTGGGCTTCTAAGTAACCAGGAAGGAATCCCACCTGATTCAGGAGGGTAGCCTTCCGTAGTTGTGAATCCAGTGGAAGCGGAAAGAGATAGCAAGGACGTCCTATCATTTCAACTCAAGCATACCTCTCGCCGTGCCCAAGAAAAGGTCTTGGGTTCTCTCCAGTTTGCTTCAAAGACGGTTCTCCTTCTGAAGTCAAAGCTGGAGTTTATGACCGGGGTATGGTGGAGTCAGGGGCGTCTCCCTGATTCCTCCTGCTTGAATAGTGGCCTCCGGCCTTGCACGACTCATCAAGTGCTTACCGAAGTCAGTTCCTCTCCAGCTTTCCCCTCCGGCTTCAGTATTCCACACCGTCACCTCTCTGGGCGGGTGAGGTGGATATTTTTGGCCCAATGAAGTACATGGTACTTAGTCGGTCACGTTCCGGCAGTTCCATATCAACGCTTTGGAGGGCGGTGACAGTCTTCCTGTCCTGGGGAACTTCTTCCCCCAAGAGGTTTCCTTTTAGGCTGGTTCTGAACAAAACAGCAATAGTGCGCTGCGTAAACAAGTGGTTTTGGACTCAATTGTGCTTCGTTCAGGTTATGGTTCATTCTTCTCCATAACCAACAGACGCAGGTGCCTCTGTCTACCACCCTCTCGTGGGGTCCAAAAGGTTACTGCTTTTTCCCTATCCAGGGCCTCCCCTGGTGTCGGAATAGTCCTTAGGCGGAGCGTCATTCAGGTAGTCTTGTGACCTTTTCCTGGACCTGGAAGTAGGTCTGTTTACAACCCAATTCAGCCACAAACTATCAAGCTGTCCCGTCTGGTATAAACTCAGCCTGCGTCAGCCCCCTCAAACTCTGATGTCCTGGCTTTGTGGTCTTTGTGAATCTTACAGTTTAGGAGGAAACTGATATTGGTCCTGTTTTTACTGTTTTCTTGAAATCAGTTAAGGGATCCTACTCTACTGCAGTATGGTTCTGCAGTTAAGTAACTAGCACTCTTCACATAGTTTTCGAAGCTACAGTACTGATGCGGCCGCATTGGCCTCGAGGAAAGTGTTTTGTTGGAACCAGACTCACAGGCTCTTAACTTTCATCCCTAAGGTCTGTGTTCGTCTAAGAACAGTACTCCGTCCACATTCGGTTTCCTGGTCTTTGAGTAATGTATCGGAGTTAGCTTCGGTAACCAACAATCATCTTGTTCTTACCTTTCCTTGTTAAGGAAGTCCCAAAACTTTTAATCAGCTTAGCTTCTAGTGTTAGTTTTCCCTGAACTGTCTGCCCTGTCTGGCGGAACCAATCATTTTGGTTTCCCCTCATCAGGGGTAGTGTTGTGAATTCCTCACCCTAACTTTCTATCTACAATTGAAGGTCCTCATTTTCGGTGGTCACCTTGGAAAGTACTCCCCCTTTTACAAGGTCTGTTTCTGTGTCCAGTTTTCTCCTTGCAGGCTTTTTAGACAGGACCTCGCAATTTTGTCAGGTCCTCTCCTTTAAAAAGGGGGCACTGTCATTGGGTCTGCTATCAGGCAGGAAGTATTTTCTTAATACAAGCCTATTCAGGTGCTATTCTAAGCTCATGATCTTAGACGGTGACCACTTACATTATTTTCATTACATGAACTTAGAGGACCTTTCTAATGTTCAGGGTAGAATTCTCCTAGTTTTCAACGTCTCTATTTAAGTCTTTAATAGCATAAGAATGATGTTTATTTCTCTGTTATTATTTCACTGGGTGACACGGGACCCCCGATCCAGAAAAGGATTTTGACAAAGGAAAATCTATTTCTGGAGAGGGGCCCTTACCTGGTGACCCACCCTGTTTTTCATTCTCTCCTCCCTTGGTAAACTTCATTCTAGTGAGGTGGGTGCTAACATGGAATACGGCTAGTGTTGCCTTGTATACAGTCATGCCAGTAGTGCATGGGCTTGTATCGGCACCTCTCTCGTTGGGACTTTTGACATTGGGAATCTATAGGGTAAGGTTCCGTGTTTTTGTAGTTCACCCTTTTTCATACACGACTCCGTCTAGTGGAGCTCGCTCTGGGGGTAGTAACTCCAGCATTTCATTTAGCTTTCTCTGGTATCTAGCAAGGGAATTACCTAGAAATAAGTGCTGAATGGACTATTTCTCTCTATGTCTGCTATTAGACAACAGATCCTTTACTTTATCAAGCAGGCTAACCCTGACTCAGTCCCAAGAGTTCATGATATTAGCTGGCCACCTCCATTAATTACTTTCATTACATGAATTTCACGGATCTTACCAGGTACACGGTTGGAAGTCACCCTTGGTTTTCAAGCGCCACTATTTGAAATCCTTAGAAGCTCTTAAATTCTCAGCAGTCGCAGCAGGGAACGTTGTTCCTCCCTCTGGTTCCCTTTCTGATTCCTAGTCATTTCCTCCTCCACTGCCTCAGTTATCCCCCTTACGGTCATTTCAGTCAGGCTTGCCTTGACTTCTCACCTGGCTGTGTTATCTATATGTTTGTCTAAATGACACATTTAAGTTATAAGGTTTTCAATATTGTATAGTTATTTTGTTTATGTATATTTTTCATATTGTCATGTTAATTTTAAGCTAACATCAGTTTCATTTGTACATTATTGTTATTGTTACTAGTGATTAAAAAATTTCTTTTTGGACCTTCGATCTTCTGTTCCCCTTAGAATTATTATCTCTTTAGTTTAAGAATGATATTTATTTCTCTCTTAATTTTTCACCGGGTGACACGGGACCCGATCCAGAAAAGGGATTTTTGACGAAGGAAAAATCTATCTCTGAGAGGGGACCGTGTCACCATGTGACCCACCTCCTTCATGTGTCATGTCCCTCCCATAGTAAACATCATTCTGGTGAGGTGATGCTTTCATGGAATGCGGCTAAGCGGTGTTTTGTGTGCTGTCCTTGAGTGGTGCATGGGTTTGTAACGGCACCTCCCTGTGGGACTTTTGACTTTGGGATCTATATAGGATAAGGTTCCGTGTTTTTGTAGTTCACCCTTTTCCATACACGACTCCATCTGATGGAGCTCACTCTGGGGTAGTAACTCCAGCATTTCATTTAGCTTTCTCTGGTATCTAGCAACGGAATTACCTAGAAATAAGTGCTGAATGGACTTTTTCACCGGGTGACACGGTCCCTCTCCAGAAATAGATTTTTCCTTCGTCAAAATCCCTTTTTGCTAAATAATATATATTTAAGGGTCAAGAAAACATATGAAGTAGAAAGAAAAATCTATTTCTATGGGTAAGCTTACAGTAAGCTGTCCTCAAATGAGGACGCTGGGACAAAGGGGTATAAAATCATGTTTTCAAGCTGTCCTCAAATGAGGACACTGGGACAATAGGTTTTATGTTTATATTTGTTAAGTAAAGTTTTATCTTTTCAGATAAAGATAAACAGTTCCATATTGTCATTCTTACTTAAATGTTATGAATTCCCACCTAAGTTTTAGCTGAAAAAAAATTTAATTTCATAAACTAAATGTACTTTCTTGTTATACCTGACAATTTTATTTTCTTTTATGATAAAGAGCTGAAACATTCAATACAAAGAGTCACATTGCATTTAGAGCAAAAGGTTCTTGGTTTTGCTGTACATGGTTTGTTCATACACCTCTGCTGATTTTTGCGCTTTTCAATAAAATTATCTTTACCATCATAACGAACATCAGCAAAATTTGTGCGTGAGTGTACGGTACCACAGGGTCTTCCTACTGAGCCTTCCATGCAAGCCAACTTCAGATAAGCTACAGAAATTGCCCTTTTGAAATCTAGTAGACTCAGATGTGTGAAACCAAGTCCTTGGTGCAGCAATTTATGAATAATCCATGAGTTCACAACTGCCATATCTATCATTCTAATGAATAAAGGCCAATACCATTTCTTTCCTCGAATAGAAACAGAATATTTCCCTACTAACCAATCATGGTGATCTACACCACCCATACATTTATTATAGTTGAAAATTGCATTTGGTTGAGGAACGCCTTTGACTTTGATGTCTTAATCCAACGTTGGACCTTTGCAAGGGGTTCTACAGTGTCGTAATTAGTACCAATAGTTACACATTTGTTATCTAGCCATTTTACCATCAACACTTCTTCATTGGTGTCAAACCTGTAGTTATATGAGCCTCTTGTTTCTTTTTTTCATATCATTTGTTGATTTCAACGTACAGTTCTTCAAACGATTTTCTCTGAGTGTTCCCGACGCTTGAAAACCAATATTTCGTAGGTGAACTAATAATTCATAACCAGTAAAATAATTATCAAAAAAGACAGTATGAGATTCCGGATCTGCTACAGCTTCAAGCATCTTCAAGACAACTTTTGAACCCAGTCCTATTTCATCACTCTTATCTAGTTGAGGATTCTTACCACAGTAAAGATCAAAATTATAACAGTAGCCTGAGGTCCCACAAAGCGACCAAAGTTTATATCCAAACCTAATAGGTTTCACCTGGATAAACTGCTTCAGGAGTTATGCCCTAATATTTTACCATCATTTCGTCAACACTAATGCATTCCTCAAATACTCCATATTGAATAAATGATTTCTGAAGCTTCTGAAATCAGGCTTCTTACTTTGAATCCTTTATCCCTTTGTTATTTTCTGCATCTGCATTATCGCAAAATGCACAACACTCTTCAAAACTTGAAATTTATTCCGAGACATTGCTTTTTTTACAACAGAAACACCCAAGTCTTCATCTTTTGACCAATAATGCCTCTCCGATGGTAATTTGTGGTAACTTGACAAAAGAAGAATTCCTAACAGAGATTTCAATTCATCTACACTGAACACAAAATCCAGTTTGTTTCTGCTGGCCGTGGCATAACGAACAGTTTCCTTCACAATATGATCATAAATATCTGGGGACATTATTGTTTCAAATAATTCCAGAGGTGTTAGGTGATCCAAGTCTTCTTTCATTTTCTTTAAATTGTCCTGGAATGTTTGTCCTCTCTGTTTCACTTTTGTGTATTCTGGCTGTTTGTGTCTCCAACTTGGTTCTGATTCAAAGAGTTTCCTTTTCTTTGTGCCAGGTGATATTTTTGGCCCTTTTTTCTTTTGATTTGCTGAGGTATAATTTGATGTTATGGCTTCGGCTTTTGCCAGATTTTTTCTTATAATCAATATGGAGCTCAAGACTTCCGGGAACATCTTGCACTGTTGCTTCTCCAGTCAAATCATCAGGTGCCTCATCCTCATCTGTCAAAGGGTCAACATCGGGGGGAATTATAACTACATCAGCTCTTTCAGTGATTTTATCACTTTCATCATCTTCATTGAATAACTCCTCTAAGATTTCATCCATGGTAAGGCAGACTTTAGTCAATCTTTCCATCTGAAGGGTAAATAATGGACAAATGAATATATAAACAGACACCTATGTACAAATGTTTTCAAGTATTCATGTATACATGCACATGCGTAATAACCCACACATAAACACACACACCATATATATATATATATATATATATATATATATATATATATATATATATATATATATATATATATATATATATATGTGTGTGTGTGTGTGTGTGTGTATGTATACACGTGTGTGTATATATATATATATATATATATATATATATATATATATATATATATATATATATATATATATATATATATATATATATATACACACACACACACATACATACAAACATTGAGAAATCAGTTATATAAAATGTAACTTCACTCAAAATGATTAAATAAACATGTTCATCACAGCTTTTTAGCAATATTGTTATTTTTTTAAAGAAAGGTTTTCAGTAATCATAAAATAATGCTTACCATGGATGGATATTCTCTCACTGCTTGTGGTCACAACAGAGATTTGAAAGAAACTGAGACAAAAACGAGGTAGGGCGGTAAGTTCACGTCCAGCATACTTCGACAGGTTTGAGCAGGATTTATAATGCTTCATCCCAGCGTCCTCATTTGAGGACACAATTTTCAAAGTCGATAATGAACAACTTCCTTTGATTTATTATTCACAATTTATACTTAAAATACTTGGGTAATAGATTAATTTACTATACTTTGGGAAATTCATGATATATTAGTTATAATAACTTGAAAAAAATTACTTGAAATTACGATAGGATAAGAGCACATTTTTGTACAACTTTGGTTGTTCATAAAAGTTTTGTAAAGTTCTTAATACTAATCAAAAAAATGTCATGGGGTGTAATGTGAAATAAATAATGCATGGATTTATTCAAATGTGATAAATTGATAAGAGAAAAGAGGTAAAAAAAAATCTTGAAATGTGTGTCCTCAAATGAGGACGCTGGGATATAATGGGTTAAATATACCACCATTTATGATCTGTGTAGTAAACTGCTGAAAGATTTTAGACTCTACTTCTTTATCTGTCCCTTCCTCCCCATTACAGGCAGTCCCAGGTTTATGATGGGAGTTCCGTTCTTATGCCACGTCTTAGGCCGAAAATTGTTGTAAGCTGAAAAATCGTTGAAAATCGTAAAAAAATCCAAAGAAAACTTTACTTTTAATGCTTTTGGTGCATTGAAATTGATGTAAACCACATTTTTATTGAGTTTTTCATCATAAAACCTCCAAATTTTGATTATGCTGCCATTTTGGAGCCATATTTCTTCCATCGGATCAGCGTCGTAACCCTGGAATATGCGTCATAAACCGGGAAATAATTTCTGATGAATATATTTGAAAAGCGTCGTAACCTCGGAACGTCGTAAGCCAGACCCGTCGTAAACCGGGGACTGCCTGTACCTGCAAGAACCCATGAACCTATTTTTTTTTTTTTTTCATAGTTTATATATCCTAGACTATATGACTGATCTTAAGATTGATGGTGATGCTTCTGACCCCTTGGGGGTTGATGGACCCATGCCTTTCCGAGATAGTTGATTCTGAGGGCGTCCAGACAATTTGGTACTAGGACAGTTTGGTGCCAGACAGTTCAGTACCAGACAATTCAGTAACAGAAGGCTTTTAACTAAACTACTGTACTTATATGAGATACGAAACAATTATTCTAAGTCAAGTGTTGGTGACCGGTCAGTTATTTTTTTTAACTGAGAGAATTTCAGTATAAGTTATCAGCCCATGAGGTATAGAATGGTCACTTGCAAGTTTGTAAATTTGGAAAAGGGAAGAAAGAAATTAGTCGATAATGAAAACTACATTTACCATAAACATAAAGAAAATTCTAATGGTTAAAAAATGTACTGGCGTTGTGAAAATTGCTTTTGCAAGACTCGACTTCATCTAGATGAACATTTTGAAATACTGAAGACGATTGGAAATCATGATCACAGTCCGACTGCAGCAGAAGTTAATGCAAAGGTTGTTATCTCAAATACAAAGCAGAAGTCAATTTCAAGTCTAACTCTCCCTCGTTCAGTTATAACTGAAGAACTTGGACAATTAAATGAGTGTGCATTGGCTGAAGTGCCAAGAGTTTCACACATCAATTGGAATATTAGACATTGGAGATCTGCTGAAGCCAGTCATTCACCGATTCCTCAGATGAATGTTGACTTCCCTATGCCACAACAGCATTCCTGTCTTGATGATGGATCCATGTTTTTACAATTTGACAGTGGCTTAGATGACCCTAAACGAATTTTAATTTTTGCAACTAGTGAAGCCCTTGGAGATTTGAGGCTATGTTAGAAGTGGGCAGGAGACGGAACTTTCAAGAGTTGCCCTACTGTATTCTCTCAGTTGTATGTACTGTATTACATATTTAAATTAGCAACTTCAGTGCCCCAGTATTACATGCTTTAATAATACCTGATAAATCCCAAACCACATATGGCAGATTTTTCAGAAAACTTAAAAACTTGGTGAACAATGAAAGACCTGAAAATATAATCATGGACTTTGAAAAAGCTGAGCATAATAAGTTTCTAGATAGTTTCCCAAGAACAAATTTGTTGTGCTGTTTGTTCCATTTAGGGCAAAATATATACAGACATATTTTACAGGAAGGGTTTAAAGTATATCATGAAGATGACACATTTAAAATATAAGAATTTTTGTATCACTTGCTTTCCTGCCTCTGGATGAAGTCGCTGACGAGTTCGAGGAATTGGTGGGTGACGACGACATTCTTCAAGCACTTGTGTCATACTTTAAAAATATGTATATAGGACCAGTGAGGGGCAGAGGTGACAGAAGGATGCTAGATCCTAAATTTTCGATGGAATCATGGAACATACATGAACATTGCACAAGAGAAGAACTGCCTGCCATGAATAGTTTGGAAGCATTTCACAGTACATTAATCAAAGCAGTCTCCAGTAACCATCCAAATATCTGAACTTTCATTGATATCCTAAGAAAAGAAGACATATTGGCAAAAACAGAATTACTCAAGTTGAAACAAGGAGAGAAAGTATTTCAAAAGAAAAAGTACAAGGACTACATCAAGCGCATTCTATATCTGTTACAGAATTATGATCCAACAAAGAGAAAACTTTTCAAAAGTGGATTACTCATGATATCAGATTATAAGATTATTTGTTTTAGTATTTTGTTCAGTAATGAATGCAAAAATTAATTTTGGCAATTTATTTTATTTTATTAATCATATGAAATTTAATAGCAGTTTAAATGTTCTAAACATTACAAATTCTCTTCTTTTTTACTACAAACAATTAAACATCATGTGTTTATATTTTTCATTTTAGTAATATTAAAGGTACTGAATTGTCTGGTACCAAACTGTCCTGGTACCGAATTGTCCAGCACTGAATTGTCCGGTACTGAATTGTCCTAGTGCCGATTCTGAGCCAAAGGTCATGGATGTTGTTGTTCCAGAGTCCTAGGAACCTACTTGATGTCCTCTCCTGCTCTTGATTCCTTCTAATATACATCTTTAATCTCCATTCAACTTTTGTACATGTGTAAATAAAATAGTAAAATTGAAGTGAGAGGCAAGTCAAGTGTTTTCACCTATTTATGAATTAGGTAGGAATTGGTTGAATGTGGGATTGTATGTTTTGACATTTTATTTTAAAAAGTAAAGATTCGTTTTCTCATCAATATTGATGTCAGTTATATTCACAAATAAAAACTTTTAGTTGACTTCCTCGAACATTCCATGAAGAAGTGTTTGAGCTATAGAGTATGAGCATTTTGTTTTGATAAGAATACACTTTTGGTCCTAATAGTACTTATCGCAGTCACTTATACTGATAGAAGTTGCCTGAAGTATACTAGCAAAATTTTAGGAACTGAGAGGTAGGTGGTCGAATTTGGAATTTTTTAAATGAATGCTTTCCTCAAGATGCTGAATAACTGTACAGGCAGTCCCTGGTTATCGGCGGGGTTCCGTTCCCGACAGCGTGACAATAACCGAAAATCGCCACTAACTGAAAATCGGTGGTAATAGCACTGATTTTTGTTATCGACGCCGATAACCAGTGATCAGCACCGCCGATAACCGACGATCAGCGCCAATAACTGGTTATCAGCGATGATAACTGGGAATTGGTGTCGAAAATCCGGTTATCGTCGTCGCTGGACAAGTGCCGTAAAACCGGATTGCCTATAACCAGGGACTGCCTGTACTTCTAGTGTATATACAGTAGTTTAAATTTTTTAGGCTGAGTTTTTTTATTCCTAAAACATAGTCAGGGCTGCATAATATTTAGGTCCTTGGTTTTGACTGTAACAAACTTTTATTTATTTTTCATTTCATGTTGCTGCATTCATGCCATTAAGTTGGGAAAAATACTTTTTTCTGATAACTTTACGTCCTGATGTTTTATTTAACCAGGAACTTCAAAGTTTTTATTCTATTATATATTATGCCATTTTGTCACCTGTTGAGGTCTTCATGTCATATTCATGCAGGATAGCTTAAAGTGCTTGATTTTGGATATATAATTTAGTACACTTGTTTCAGTATATTTTCATCAGTATGACCTCTTTTCAACTGAATGATGAAACCTGATTTCTTTGTTAATGTTATATTTTGCTTGGAGACTTCAGACAACAGCCAAAAGCCTTTTAAATTTGGACATGATGTTACAATTGCTGTTATAGGAAATTAGTGTTATATTAGCATATGAGGACAAGACCTAGGAAAATAAATAGGAATGTCACATTTTTTCAGGGTTGCTAGGAGTTATTGGTTCAGTGGTCCAGTGTTTATTTATTTACCAACATACAAAGGATTCTATTTCATAGTGATTAGTTGATTAGTATGCTAGTTTTGATCTGTTGGTTATGTTTAACAAAAATTACTCATGTTGTCACTGTCACAAGTTTAATATCCTACTAGCAGATGCTCGCTATCGCTCACATTTGCTAGTTCCCATATCCTTACCATACCCATACCCAGATATGTATCATACCCATACCCATATCTGTACCATACCCAGATATGTATCATACCCATACCCATATCTGTACCATACCCATACCTGTACCATACCCATATCTGTTCAGTTCCCATATCCATACCATACCCATACCTAAACCCATACCCATATCTGTACCATACCCTTAACTATACCCATACCCATACCCATACCCATACCCATACCTGTACTGATACCCATACCTGTATCCTTACCATACCTATACCTATACCCACACCTGTACCCATATCCATTCCATACCCATACCCACATCCATATCCATACCCGTACCCATACCATGTCCATATCCATATCATACCATATCCATACCCATACCATACCATACCATTCCCATATCCATATCTGTACCATACCCATACCCACAGAAAGATTAACCTTACTAATAATTGTCAGCAAAAGTGTATAGGCAGCGCCAGCCCCATTTACCTGCCAGTCATATACAAATAACTGACCATACCTTGGTGTAGGTATAGGAGCAGCTGTTGAACCAATGCTGGTGCCATTGGCAGTTCCGGACCATCACCAGTAATGCCTGCTGTTGTTCTAGAATTACCTGCTGAATCCACTTCAAAACAAAATAACAAAGCTCAGCCAAAAATCCTTTATTATATTATATAAATACTGTTGGGTCACTTAATGTTGAAAATTTCTGGACAGTTGTTAAATTGCTATTCTTGAAAGAGGTCTTCACAACTCCAGGATCCTTTGAAGCAGTCGTCAGCTCCTGAAGCATTCCTGGAGAAATGCCACTGGATTATAATGTCTTCTTAAATTCTTAAAGACTCCAGGATCCTGTGAAGCCATCTTCAGCTCCTAAATGTATTCGTTTTGGATCCGCTTCCCTTCAGGGAGGAAATCCAGAATCTGTCGTTGGAATCATTTCTTCCACCTCCAGGAGAAATGCCCATTGGATTATAATGTCTTCTTAAATCCTTGAGTCCAGTTGTGTAACATGAGTAGTATTTACTGTGATCACCATAATGCAGGTGGTTCATAGTTACCATATGAGGTTAATTAAACACTTCATAAAGTCTAAAGGTCAAGCAAGTTATATTTTGATTTGATTACCTGTATATTACTTTTATAAAAAAAAGATGCCCTTACAAATCTATAAACATTTTGTTAATAGTACTCAATCTCAATACATTCTATTTCATCAGAGCAGTAAGGGGAAGGGAGGGACACACACAGACACAGAAATGCAGCTAATTAAATTAATATAATAAATTAACATGTAAAAACATGTACTGTATACAAAATAACAGTATTGTAATCAATTTGTATTTTTCCTAACATACAAACATAAGGTCTTTACATATGGGATTAACTCTCAGCACAAGCTGGAGCTGGTCATTTAACTAAAATAACAAGGTGGTTATTGGTAGTTGGCTACCAACAGTAGGGGAGGAAACCCCACCATTCAGTTGGTATGCATTCATTTTACCTTTTGGCTCAGGTAGCAGAATGAGGGGTGGCTGGAGGTAAGCTATTTACATACAGACCTCAGGTTTGTATGTTAGGAAAAATACAAATTCTTCCTCCCCTACCATCGGTAGCCAACTACCAACCACCTTGTTTTTTAGTTAAGTGGCTGGCTCCAGCTTGTGTTGTAAGTTAATCCCATATCCCATTAATTTGAAAGGCCTAGAAGTCTGGCAGTTGAACATCACACATGTCTAGCAGGTCAGAGGCATGGGTGTCCTTCCATTGCTCTTACATGACCAGGGAAAGATGCCCCAGGTGAGGCAAACTACCGGTCAGTTCAAAGATTTGCTCAGAATCTTCCCACCAAGAAGTAAGTCTCCCATAGTAAAGACCGAAGGTTTGTATACATGTAGGAACTAATGACAAATTTTTAAAGTAAGTGGTATTTTTCGTAACATCCGAGCCTGAGGTCTTTACGTAAATGGCCCACCTCTAGCCACCCCTCATTCTGCTACTGGGGCCAAAAGGTAAAGTGAATGCGTACCAACTGGATGGTGGGGCTCTGTCCCCTACCATCCGTAACCAACTACCAATAACCACCTTGTATTTTAGTTAAACGGCCGGTTCCAGCTTGCACTGAAAGTTAATCCCGTATATAAAGACCTCAGGTTTGTATGTCAAGAAAAATACCAATTACAGGCAGTCCCGGTTCTGCGGTTCCGGCTTCTGACGTTCGAGGTTCTGACGCTTTTCAAATATATTCATCAGAAATTATTTCCGGCTTACGACGCATGTTCGGGGTTCTGACGGCGTCGTACGCCGATCCGGCGGAAGAAATATGGCCCCAAAATGGCAGAATAATCATAATTTGAAGGTTTTTTGATGTAAAACTCAATAATAATGCAGTTTACATCGTTTTCAATGCACCCAGAGCATTAAAAGTAAGGTTTTCTTATGATTTTTGACGATTTTCGGCGATGTTTGCTTCACGACGATTTTCGGGTTCTGACGCGGCGCAAAGAACGGAACCCCGTCGTAAACCGGGGACCGCCTGTTAAAAATTTGTCATTTGTTGTATATGTTGTATGAAAAATATACAACTTTGTTTACCTGCGGAAGTTGCAGGCATTGGTCCACCTGGTAGCGTCGACCTTTGAGAGGACAGTCTCTCTCTCTCTCTCTCTCTCTCTCTCTCTCTCTCTCTCTCTCTCTCTCTCTCTCTCTCTCTCTCTCTCTCTCTCTCTCTCTCTCTCTCTCTCTCTCTCTCTCTCTCTCAAACCAACTACTAAAATATGGATGTAAACAAAAGAAACCCATCCTACAAAAATAGAGTTTATTATGCAAGACTAACAATGAGACAAGTAAATGCATACTAGATAATTAATCCCATTTAAGTTTTATCCCAAGAGGAACAAACTAAACCACTGCAAGGGAACTTAATGTATGGGGATTAACTTCTGCTTCCCACAAAGTCTCCAAGTCTAACAACATTAGTTAAAAAGTCTCTTAGTAACACCTCCATCGTCTTTCTGTCAAAGTTCCTTTTTAAATGACCACTTCTTACTATGGCTATGTTACACATGTGTCTGTGCAGATGCCTGACCACCTCAAAGCTATGGTTCCACTGAAACATTCTGCCAAAGAAAGGAACCATCTCCATTAAAAATCAATGTTCACCCAATTTACAAACACACAGAAACACTTGAGATAAATGTTCAATCATGATAAAAGAATAATCACCAAGATAATCAGGTTTGTAAAGGAAGGCATAGAAAAGTTAGTAATTTTCTAAGTTTTTACTCACTCTCCAGCGAATGGGAATTCCAATTCCCAGTGTGTCCTAAACACATCTGACAGCTGTGGCTTCACACAACCAAGTGAAATGCCTTTCACAAGAGCGCATTGCACCAAGAGCTTTCACAGTGTGCACATGAACATACACTTCATTGGGCACCTAGAAATAAAGCTCAAACCCACTAAACTTCTAGAAGCTTTCAAACTAGAGCACTGATGAATGGAACTTTCCACCCATCCATGTGACTGCCATGTATTGAGACCAAAGGTGACTGTAAATTGCTGAATTAACAAATACTCAGAACACATATCTTCCACCTGCGAGATTTATTAAACATTGCAAAAGATCGTATGTACACGGAAAATGTTGAATAACAGACATCCAGGTCACATTCCTCTTGCTTGCGAACCTGATAAACATCGCAAGAGCCTGTATTGTCTCAAATATCTCTGCACCCCATTTAATATATATTTGCTCCAAGAAGATAAAGCGAGACTGATAGACTTTGTAAACTGTAAACATCCTGTTTACATAAAATTTGTATTTTAAGATGTGAAGAGTTCATATTTTAAGTGTATTCCATTGAGCTCTGACATCTAAAGGTTTCTTTGCAGGTGAGCAATGCTAAACCAGCTGTAAACGGACACCGACCTGGTAGATCACTTATCAATCCTTTTGATCCATCTCATGTCACCATCAAGCAAACTTCAAATCGTAGGCGCTGGATTCATATCTTTCCTAAAGGTTAGTGATTTGTATTTAGCAGTGGTTGTAGGTTTGAAGATATTACTGTCATTTCATGTTATCTAATTTGGTTTATGTGAATGTTTCAGTTGATACATTAAATCTGACTTGCTGCATAATCCCTTACATTTAATTTTAAATATTATTTTTCCTTCTGTATAAGACTTACTAATGCATTAAGTGCCTATTTTTGCCAGAAATATTTAGAAAAAATAAGTCACCTATAAAATTTGTGGAAATATTTAGGACAAACTAAATTTACCACACTTCATATGTTCTTCAAAATCTTATTATCACTTGGATGACTGTTGGAATGTAGCATAATACTTTTCTC
Organism: Macrobrachium rosenbergii; assembly: GCF_040412425.1. Taxonomy (NCBI): domain Eukaryota; kingdom Metazoa; phylum Arthropoda; class Malacostraca; order Decapoda; family Palaemonidae; genus Macrobrachium; species Macrobrachium rosenbergii. The sequence goes on from NC_089748.1 coordinate 12,757,106, forward strand.
CACAGAGAATAAAATAGGATTTTGAGATTTTTGTGTTTTATATTTTATTCTATATATGTTTTATACAAATTCATCAATCTTGTAGAACTGTCAGTTGCAGATGAATGCCCCCAGAAATGTCTTGTAGATGGAAAAAGCAGGCCAAGAGGGACTGCTGCCACATGCATGCCTTTGACCCATTGGCAGGTGTAATTTTACTCCTCATTGGTTGGGTCTCTGTGATGTCGAGACTGTAACTATGAGATTCTCTTCAACTTTTGCTTTACCAGTTTTAAAAGTATCCTTCACACACCATTCACATTTATTTTAACTTTTCTTCATATTGTAAGTCCTTTTTTATAGATCAAAAGTGTACTGATAACTACAGTCACTTCCCGGTTGGGTGTAGAATTTTCATGTGAGTGGCTTGGCTCATTATTTTGTACTGTCTTTGGGAATTTTGCTCTTTTTCCTGTCATTGTTGCAAAATTTAGATGTTCTCATCCTTTCTGTACAGATTTTTATTGATATTTTAGTAATTTTGGTGTTGTAACTACCAAATTAGGTGGATGGTAGTCAGCTGTTAAAGGTTAGTTCATTAGCATGTCACTAGTATGTTGTGTGTGAAGTACTGGTGTTGGTATCACATCTTTTTTATTATATTTGTATTTTCTTACGAGTAACTTACCAAGTAATTACATAGCTGTACTTTTCCACTTGTGTGGTAGATTAAATTTAAAAATTCGTGGTAGCTCTTCTAATGTTTTTGTGTAGGTGACCACCCTGCCCACCATCAGGGAACAATAGGAACAACAAAACAGAGGAGCTCACTTCTTTTCTGCTGGCCTTCGATGCAACATCGAATGTTTGCAGCAGCTTTGTTTGCCTTATTTCATTGTTATTTTGGGCTCTCCTGCCAGGATTCGGTGAATTATTCACTTTTTTGTGTAGCCTTCAGGCTTAGTTCAGATAGTTTTTTATACCTTTTTGACATTTAATCATGTCGGACTCAAGTTCCTCCAGCTTTAGGTATTGTAGGGAGGGTTGTAAAGCTGGGTTAACTAAAGGTTCTTATGATTCTCATACTATCTGCTCAAATTACAGGGGATAAGTTATTGAAATCTCACTTATAAAAACTAGATAGAGATAGGAAAAGGAAGGCGATCTCTAGAGTAGAGCCAAAATTAGGGCTTATATTAGAACCCACTCCTAAATATAGTGTACTAGATGATTGTGCCATTCCTTCTTCCCCTGCTCTAGCCCTGTCCCCCATCCTCATTCCCCCTAATATTGTTCCATCCGCTCCCATGCTTCCAACCCCGGTCCCATGGCCAGTCTTGAGTGTGAATTTGACCGTAAATTTGATCATGTGGGAAATACAGTGGCTGAATTAGAGGCGTTCCTAAGAGTCCTTGTGGACAAAGTGAACAGTGTTGTGCCAGTGCCAGTGGAGGAGGTGGCTGTCTATCCTGCCGACTCTCCCAGACAAAGATCGCGGTCACACTCCCCCAAACCTGGGAGAAGACATACCGGAGGTTCAAAGGAGATCAGTGGGGTTTGCCCATGGGCAGTCGCTTCTTCAGTCGAACCTGTCACACACGCACAGGTATCGGCAGACAGCTGTTGGAAAGGCGTCTGTCAGTGTTCATCAGTTGTCTTCAGACTCAGAGATGTCCAGTCCTGACAAGAGGTGTCATTGGCGGTTCTCTGGTGAGTCCTGTCCCCTGAAGAGACATAAGGACAGCGTGACTTCACTTATTCAGTGTAAACGTGTTAGAGATCTTCCTCTCAGTCCTCAACTGTCTTGCAGTACTTGGTGTAGCCCAGACTACCTTTTGCCCAAGCATTCTTAGTCAGAGTGCCAGTATTTTGTGCCTAAGCACCCCTTAGTCAAAAAACGCTCTTCGTCTTCGTCTAGGCACCCACATGAGTGCCCAGTGTATTCTCCCGAGCAACAAATACCAGTCCCAGTCTCCAAGTGCCCGGCATGTGCTCCTGAGCGCCTGCTGCCAGCGTCTGTGTGCCAGGTTGCCAGTTGCCAGAGTTTGGTGCCAGCTGTCAAGCGCTCGACGCCAGTCAGGCACCTGACTGCCTTTTGTAAGCTTCTAGTTCTGCACCTGTAGTGGAAGATCCGTCATTGGTACCCATCATGCAGCAGCTGGATGACATTCTGTGTTTGCTCCATGAGGCTCCAACTGGGACAAAACCTACTAAGGACTTATCCTTGTCACTGGTCTCTTCTGTTGAGGAGGAATTAGTACAAGAACCAGCTCTGCCAGCTTACGCATCTCTGTTGAGATACTTCCTAGTGATGTTTCCATTTCACTTTCAGCCAGCTGCACCAGTTTCGCCCGCCTCTCTTTTCCTTATGAGGAATCAAGTGGATGCCAGCATTCACCTTCCCAAGATGGTCCTTTCATCCTCTTCTAGGAAAGCGCTTAAGGAAGTGGAAGATTGGCTCTCTAACCAAGATCTTAGCAACCTCATTAAAGTCCTTCGAGACTTCCAAGCAGAAGAGAGTTGATTCCGTATCTTGGAATTTGAGCGTAGTTCTCAAGTGGTTAACGGGCCTCACTTTTTAGCCTCTCAGTTCCACATCCCTCAAGAACTTGACTAAGAAGACTCTCTTCCTTGTAGCCTTGGATGCTGCCAAGCAAGTTAGTGAACTACAGGCTATAGACAAGCAAATTGGTTTCACCCAGGGAGACAGTCTGTGCTTCCACACTAGGTTTCCTGGCTAAGAATGAGACACCATTAGGAACCTTATGGACATCCTCGGTTCAGAAGAGGAGGAAAGGGCCCTTTTTCCTGTTAGGGCCCTTTGATATTATATAGATAGAACCAAGAGAATCAGAGGCCCTTCCAGTAATCTCTGGTGCTCAATCAAGAATCCCTCTCAATCCTTATCTAAAAATGCTTCGGGAATTTTTTCTTATGGATCTAATTATAGAATCTCACAAGTCCAGGAGGACGTCCTGCCTGCCTTTTAGGTGACAGCACGTGAGATTAGAGCGGTCACCACATCGTATGCTTTCAGGCATTATATATCATTCTCAACAGTTTTTCAGTCGACTTACTGGAAGTGTAAGTCCATTTTCACAACTCACTGGTTGAAAGAAATAGAGACAGTTTTTGAAAATTGCAGTACCTTGGGTCCTTTTATCTGTTGCTGGCATGGTATTGGGGGAAGAAGCGTAGGAAGTATTCCTTTTTTCCTTGATCTCTTCGCCTTGAAGTAGGGTGTTGAGTCATTGGGGAGCCTGGGGATACTTTGTACCTGGAGTGCCCACCAGTCTTTAGTGGTTGGGTGATGGTTTTTAATTTTATTGCAGTATAGGTGACAGCTTTGTCTGGTTTTTTGTTGTTTGGTACTGTGCCCAGGGCAAGGGCAACTGTTCTTATGCTTTGTGAGCAATCGGGATTGTCCTTTACTCCAAAGCCCCCACTTAAAAGTAGAGATTTCTCATGGCTACATCACTACAGGTCAAGATGAGCACCAGCCAGAGGCAGTAATCACCTGCAGTAGCTCTCTTACCAGATAAGGTAACAACAAGCATTGTATCAGTGCTAACAATTATCTATTTCAAATTCATTTCCATATCTGAATGTTTTTGAAGTATCTATTTCAAATTCATTTCCATATCTGAATGTTTTTGAGTAGAATATGCCCATATATTCCACCTCCTATCAGTGTGGGATTCAGCTATGTAATTACTTGGTAAGTTACTTATATGAAAAGGGTATTTTCATGATAAAATTAAGTTTCATACAGTATATACTTACCAAGTAAGTACAGATCAGAGCCCTCCCTCCTCCCCTCTCCTGGACATAAAAGTACAAAAGAAGTGAGTTTCTCTGTTTTGTTGTTCCTACTGTTCCCTGATAGTGGGTGGGGTGGTCACCTACACAAAAACAATAAAAGTGCTACCACAATTTTTAAATTTAAGCGCCACATGAGTGGAAAAGTATAACTATGTAATTACTTGGTAAGTATATGTGAAACTTAATTTTATCATGAAAATACCATTTTCATTTACTAATGTACTTGTGTTTTCTCATATCAACCACATCCTTTCCTGCTAGCTGTCATGGTATTTGTAATAATTTCTTACCTTTCCTCATTATAAAGCTATGTTCTCTTGTTTCACAAACATTGTGTATTTCATGTGTGTTAGTGTATGCTACTTGAGCATTGTTTCGTGTTGTGGCTTGTAGGTGAATGTGTGATGGCCCTCCAGGTAGGATCCACCGTGTCTTCATGTCCTCACTGGAGATGGGAGATGGACCCTGTTGAAGCCAGGGCTACTTTCCTGCTCTCATTAATGGTGTTTGTTGGCATTGGTCACCTAACCAGTGGTTGCATTGCAGAAGAATTGGGTCTGTAGGGCAGGGAGAGACGAGCTCTTTTTTATCATTCTTACTGCATCCTTTGCATCAGATTCTGTGGTTTCATTGTTTTCTGAAGCTTCCTCTTCCCTGGCTAAGGTTAAGGAATGTCAGTCTTCTAGACCCCTTTTCTGCTCAACTTGACCCATTGCCTACTTTCCTCACCTGTTCTGCTTACTTGCTCCTCAGTTGCTGCTTGTTCTGCCTGGTAGCTAGACCACCCCCTTGTCCCTGGCCACTCCTGTATTTGACTGTTTATTGCTTGCACTACCTGTTGCACAGATTTTGATGCGAACTTGCAGGTCAGCATCTTTGCTGCTGTTTGGGGTTATTCAGGATTAGCTTCTGCACATTGGCAAGCAGGAATGCCTGCTGTGCTTGCTCTACTTACTTCGCACACACCCACCTCTGTGCTTGCTGTTCCCAATGTGGCTGCTTTTATTGATATTCTTGCAGTACTGGGTACTTATGACATTTGTCTTATATGCATGGTGTTCTTTCACCATCATTCATGTTCATTGTCTTTGTTGTCCACGCTGGTTAAGATTACTTGTTCTTTCACATCTTTTGTGTTTGAAGCTCTTGCTATGCCCATTGGGTTTCCTGTGGTACTTACCATTCAGGTGTCAGCTGCTTTGGCTGTAGCAACTCTCAGTCTGTTTTGCTAGCTGTCCTTAATATGTATACTTTTCTGTTCCTGATGCTGTTGCTCTTAATCCTTCTGCTTCTGTTGCTCTCAGTGCTGTTGAATGTCCAGATGTACTGCCTCTTCCCATCAGTTTTCCTGCCAATTTGTTGTTATACCTCCATATACTTGAAGATACACTGCTTCTAGCTCCAGTCATCTGAAGTTGCAGATTCCTGTAGGCCCTACTGCACTGTTGTCCAGGCAGAGTTCCATCTTCTTCCAAATTAAAATTATCTGAAGGAAGCTTGTTTTAAGGATTGTAACCAATGCAGACTTGTTCAATCCAGCCATTCCACATGCTCTTCCTTTGGTTGAGATTGACCATCAACCTGGTTGACTGTAGACAGCTCTACAGGTTCTCTTCAAACCCAAGCTACTTTGTTATCTGTCTTTTTCTTTTCATTCGTTCTTATTACTGTCTTCCCACATAACAGTCAAACTTGATTATCTGCACTCTGCTCCAGTTTTCAGCTCCAATTTTTGAACAGATTCTTTTCATGAGTCACATGAAAATCTAAACTGTGACTCATTGGTCTTTTAAACTTTTTATGATAATGAAACATTATGCTTGTTTCACATTTTAAAACCTTGGTTTTATGCCAGATTTCATGCCTTCTTATCTGGCAGATGGACACTACTATTACAGTTATACTCAAGAGTGGCTGCACCTCCAGCAAAATACTGCACTTAGAAGCTGAATGGCAGTGCTTTTCTTCTAGCTTTATTCTTGAAACGTGATGAAAGTAAATCATAAGGATAACTGTGAGCTGTATTCTATAGAACATTGTGATTGCTTGCACATTTTAATTTCCAGATGCATCAGGTTTTCCAAAGAAGCATTCTACTTTGTATTAAAGAAGTGTTGTGCAGTGTTTTAATACAGTAATGAAAATTTTATTTTAATCAAATTGTTTTCTTAATCAGATGCAACAGGTGTCCATATACAACAGCATCATTACCAGAACTCTCAGCCAAAAGCTCAGGAAGAACAAAGAGCATCATCTTGCACGCCACCACCTGATCAGGATCCACATTTGATACCCCTCTCCTCTACACCTGCTTCAACTGAACCAAGTGGAAAAGTTCCTCATGTATTAGCATCACAACTAAGTCAAGAAAGTAAGTAAATTTTTAAGGATTTGCATAGAATTGAAGTTGTCTTTCTAATCATTTTGTAAAATCATAATGTTATATTGTAAAGATTAGGCATTACGGCATATGTTACGCCCAGTTTAATGTAGAAGTGTATATTAATATGTACCCTGATTCCTTGATGAGACAGCTTTCAAAATTTATTTATCAAGTTCAATTATTTTTAATGGAAAACTCTGTCAGAACTTGGTAAAACAAAAAGGGATTTTGACAAAGGAAAATCTATTTCTGAGGAAGGTCCGTGTCACCCGGGTGAAATTCCATTACAGCACGAATTTCTAGGTATAACCTTGCTAGATATACCAGAGAAAAAGAGCTTTCAGGAAAGCTGGGTTACTACCCCAGTCGAGTATCTTCTAGGAAGGCGTCGGTATAAGAAGGGTGAGTGAATTACCACTACCACGGAAACCTACTCGAAAGATCTCTCCTATCAAAACCCCGAACAGAGCGGTGAGCCGTTACAGCCCCACACCAAACACCCGCCAGGACGGCGACACCAGCGCCACCTACCTCATTCCATGCTAGCACTAACCCCAGACTTGGCATGTGCAAGAGGGAGGGGAGAGTACTAGGTAATTCAGGGGAGGGTCACGGGTGACACGGGACCTTCCTCAGAAATAGATTTTTCCTTTGTCAAAATCCCTTTTCTGAGTCCAGTCCGTGTCAGCCGGTGAAATCGTGATAGAGAATCATGCCAAGGCTGCAACTACCAGGAAAAAGAAATGAGGGGTAATCTGAAGAAAAGGCAAAAGTTTTACCAAAATAATTTTAATTAAGCAATCTCTTCCGTGTAGCAAGAATACTAAGACTAAGGCATATTAAATCTAAGGCACATTAAAAACTTAATACTATGAAACATGGGCAGGTCAACACGACGGAGAAAAAGCCCAAAAAACCTTAAAATTACTTAAAGCAAGGTGAAACATGAAAAGCGCACAAAATAACTGCAAATATAACCTTAATACTATATTAATAAACTTAGGCTAAACACGTAAGAGACAAAATCAATTAACATTAATATATACATTCATCTGGGGTACGTGGAGCCAAATAAAAACTGTCCAGTACCCCACAAGAAAAACAATCATGGCATGTCAGATTACACTTTTTCCATCAACAGGTACAAGAAACATCAATATGAGGAGCCAGGCAGTGAGGTATAATCAACCAGGAGAATAAGCAGAAAAGTAAATGAGGCAGGCGGGGTGGGGGGGAAAGGAAAGGACAAGGATATGATTAATTAAGGTGGGGAGATGACACTTCCCACAGCTATGGTAGAAAATTTCAGGGCTTCTGAGCGTTTTTAAATAGTGGCGTTTAAACACTAGAGGTGATTTCCAACCCGTAAATTTAGATAGTTCTGAAAAGTCCATATTATGAAAGTAATTAATGGAAGTAGCAACTGCTCGAATATCATGAACCTTGGGAACTGAATCTGGGTTGGCCTGTTTAATGAAATATAAAATTTGTTGTCTTATAGCATTTAGTGAAAGAGTACCACCTTTCTCCTGATAAAAAGAGGACCCGACTTACTCTGTGGAGTTCTTAAAAGGTAAGATTTAAGTGTATAAACTGGACATAAAGACTGGTCTTGAGGAAGGGCACCACCTTCCAAGGAGACCACCTGTCCTGTGGGTCTTCGTTCTTAGCTAAAAATCTAGGGTCAGGGGAAAGGAGGACCTCTCCAGACGGGAGGAAGTTCACATAATTATCACCTCTAGTGAGAGCCGACAGCTCTGAGATTCTAGCACCTGAAGCCAAGCTAATCAAAAATAAAGTCTTCCTTAACAGATCCTGATAAGAGCAATGAAAGTTATCCATCTCTGATGCTAACTTGAGGACGTCATTGAGAAACCACGTAACAGACTGTGGGCGTGATACTGGTCTCAGACGAAGCGCATGCTCTGGGGATAGATGAAAAGTAGGAATCTGTAAGGTCGATTTTAAAGCCGTAAAGAAATACTTTCTTTAATGCTGACTTGATTGTGGTAATAGTGGCCGGAGCAAGGCCTTTCTCAAACAATGATCTAAAGAAGGAAACTCCTAAATTAGCTGTCATGATTTTGGCTTCAGATGCTTTTAGGAAGGAGGCTAATTTTTTTGACTGCTGAGTCATACTGTCTAATAGTAGAATCTCTTTTATCTGATTCTAAAACAGAGTGTTGACAGGGTCAATGTTCGCTCCTTTTGAGCTGCGAATTTTATAAAGTCCATAAAACTAGGGCATTCTGAATTCTTGAGGAAGCTGACACAGTCTTGGTTTGTACTGTCTGAGTCAGAATGGGCTTGGGAATCCGAAGACTCCGTAATCCCAGTTCCTGAAGAAGAGGGAACCAATTGCTCTTCGGCCAATAGGGGCTACTAGGGCTAATTGACCTTTGAATGTCCTGAGTTTGTGTAAAACTTTCAGCAGTAAATTTATTGGGGGAAAAGATAAATCTTCTCCCAACTGTTCCAATCTACTGTCATTGCGTCCTGGCGAACGCCTGAGGGTCCAGGTTGGGGCCACATAACAGGGGAGCTTGAAGTTGCTCTCTGTTGCGAACAGATCCACTTGGAGGCCCGGAACCCGGCGGCAAATCCACTTGAAAGATTCCACGTCCAGGGACCACTCCGTCTCCAACGGAGCATTCCTGGACAGGGAATCCGCCACCACGCCCGCACTCGCTAGGTGGGTGGCTGACAGGTGCCAGCCGTGCTTGTTCGCCAGGGGAGAAGATAGCAACCATTACTTGGTTTACTCGGCCTGATTTGGAGCCGCCCCTGTTGATGCAATGAACTACCACTGCGCTGTCCAATACCAACCTGATATGAATCCGGTTGGGGGCGGATTTTCTTCAGAGTTAGAAATACCGCCATAGCTTCCAGGGTGTTTATATGGAACTGCTGAAACATTGTGGACCACGTTCCTTGTACTTTTGTTTTGGTGAATATCCCCCCAGCCGCTTAGGGAAGCGTCTGTGTGAACTACTAGTGCCGGAGGGGGAAATTGAAGCGGAACTGTATTGGACAGGCCTCTGACTGAGGCCCCAAGGTCGCAGTCTTGTCTTTAAGATTTGAGGGATAGAGGAGACCTTGTCTCTGAGCTTGACATTGGCTCGACTCCGCCACACTCTGTTTATGTCTTTTAGTTTCGCTTTTAATAGCAGGTTTGTCACTGAGGCAAACTGAAGAGATCCAAGGACCCTTTCTTGGGACCGGCGGGATGCTGATGGATTTTTGAGGAATCTCCTGGTGAGAGATGCTATCTCTTTCCTCTTGGGAGGCGGAAGGGATAGCGTGTGAGATGACAGATCCCATTGGAGACCCAACCACTGAAACCGGGACTCCGGAGTCAGGCGGGACTTCTCTCTGTTCAGTTGAAAACCTAGCGACTCCAGGAAATTGATGACTATGGACGTGGCTTTCTGACACTCCGAACTGTTGGTGCCCAAATTATCCAATCGTCCAAATATGCTGCTAGGGATATCCCTTGAGACCGGAGTTGCTGTACTACCGTGTCCGCCAGCTTTGTGAATATCCTGGGCGCAATGTTCAGACCGAAGGGCATGACCCTGAAGGAGTAGGCTTGATTCCCGAGTCTGAAACCGAGGAACTGAGAGAAGTTCCGCGCAACCGGGACGTGATAATAAGCGTCTGAAAGATCGATAGAGGTGGTGACGGCTCCACGCGAAGTAGAGTCCGCATTTGAGCTACCGTAAGCATGCGAAATTTGTCGCATTTTATGTAGAGATTTAGACGCGACAGATCCAGGATCACTCTTTGCTGATCGGAGTCTTTTTTTGGGAACAGTGAATAACCTGCCTTGAAACTTTAGGTGCCTTACTTTCTTTATTGCTCGTTTGTTGAGCAATTCTGTCACATAATCCTTTAGGATTGATGTGGGTGGCTGGTAAAACCTGGTTAGAGGAGGAGGGGTTTTGATCCAGCTCCATCCTAGTCCTTTGGACACAATGCTGTGTGCCCAAGGGCTGAAGGTCCATTGGTCCCTGAACCAAAACAGGCGACCGCCTACCTGTGTTCTCTCAGTGGGAGGGAGCGGGTTTATTCCCCTACCACGTCCAGGTCTTCCCCTTGGGGTGGTGTTGGGCTTCCCTCTATGAGGGCTTTGCCTCTTCCTCCCCTTGCAACCCTATTAAGGCCGTGAAAATAACCACGGCCCTCATATGTGGGGTTGTATGCGGTGAGGCCACATAGGAGGGTGCAGCTGGTTGGACCAGCACATATTGTTGGGGGTGAGCCTTGGAAGTGGAAGGCTGTGCCACTGCCGAGACCGGGACGGCTTGGACTACCGCCTGATGGTGGGGTCTCTTATGCCTCCTGAAGCGTTTGCCTCCTCTCGATTGGGGCCGCCGATTCTGGGGTCTTACGCTTATAGGCGAAATGCCCCAGCGAGAACGAAGACTCTGGTTGGCCCGTGTAGCCTCGGCCATAACATTTCGTGACCTCCTCTTCAGGGAAGAGGTTAGGTCCCCAGATCGAGCTTTTCACGAGCTTGTTAGGCTCGTGGCGGATAGTGGCATCGGCGAAGATGAACTTCCTACATTCCAGTCTGGCCATGATAAATTCAAATAGGTCAGACTGGAAGCCAGCCAGCAAGGATTTAGCCAAAACCTGAAAGAAAGGCTCGTCCGAGCAGGAGACGGCAGTAGCTTCAGTAAGGCATACGGAGTTCAAGGACCGGGCTAACTTAACCCGAGCATCAAACTCCGCTTTTCAAAGAGCTTTCCGGCAGCTTGGGAGCTGCTCGCTGAATTGCGTGAGGAAGCGCAGAAGGGGTCCAGCTTCCCGACCGTGAAAGTGGACGGGGCGTCTGACCAGAACTCATTACTTCCTGGGAATACCAGGGAAGTAGGGTCTGTCTCCCTTAGCTGTGGTAACGGATTACCATCGAAGCACGCTCGGGCCGTGAGCCAGAGCGACTTTGTCCAAGCAAAGGGTGGGTAGGTTGTCTCCCAGGGCGAACATGGTAAAGTTGCCCTTGAAAGGAGTCAACTCGTGTTGTCTGCCTGCCACTCCGTCAGAGTGCGCAGGAGAGCCGACTGAGCTTGGTCCCTAGGGACGATGACAGTCTCCCTAGGAACCTTGTCTGACCGAATCCAAGCTTCCTCCGTAAGCCTCACGAAGCCTGGGTAAGGGGGCAGGAGATCGGGGGAAGAACTCCAATTCCTCCAACCGCCTCGTGCCAAGACCATCAAGTGTCAGCTTGCCATCATGTTGATGGCCCGGAGAGCGAAAACGCCAAGGGTTACCGACATCGAACGGCGGGAGGTCCGCAGTGTCGGGGATAACATACTGTGGTTCGGCTGGGGTGGGTGAGCCATTCCCGCCAGTATGTTATCATGACTGGCCAACTTCTCAGAGATTTTGCTAAATCTCAAATCCAGGTCCTCTGTAAAACGCATATAAAGCTGATTGGCAAAGGCCTCTGCGAAAAGCAGGTTGGCGAGGAGGGCTTGGTTTTGCAGCCCTCTTACTCGCGCCTTTGCTGGAGGAACCAGACTTGCTCCCGGAGGCTACAGGTCCTGAGACCTTAGCCTTCGACGGGGAAGGGCAATGCCTTCTTGGAAGTCGAGGACTTGTAGCCCTTCGCCTTCCATGAAGTCTTCAACTTCAACTTGGGGATAGCAGACGGAGCTCTATCACCCAAGGAGGAAGACTTCACAAAACCTGCAAAAGAAGAAATGGATGAAGCTGGGGAGTCAAAAAAGGGGGCCCGCCCCAACAACCTCACTTACCTCACCACTTACCACCTGGTCCTGCTCTATATTCATTGGTTCCAGGTTAAGATTAATGGCGGCAACATCCTCCGAGACCTCAGCGTAGAGGATATCCACTTGGGGTGGCTGGGTCTCATCCCGGATTTGCTGGATGATGGGGTGGCAAGGTCTTCAGGCACTGGCGGCCGCCACCCGTGCGCCGGGTAGAGCAAGTCCCTCAACCTAGCGTCGAGGACGTAGGGCTTCCCGACGGAACGTTCCTTCCAAACCCAGCCACCCAGGCCCGGAGGGATTCAAGGCAGACTTCTTGGAAGCTTCGTCCGCCTGTAAGAAAACCAACAATTAGCTAAGGACGAAAACCATTCCGGGAACCTCATAAACAATATATAATATACAATATGAGGAGCATAAAGCAGGAGTAATGTAAAGACTGTCACTTACCAACTCATCCTGGACAGTTGTGCAGAGAGCGAAGCAAACCTCACAACCATCAGGGTGCCAAACAACCAGGTCATCCAGGCGGACCGCACAACCAGCGTGGGTCCGGCAAACTACGTGACCGTAAGGTTGTTGGAGGAGGCGGTGCACCCGGCTCCTCACAGCGAACAGTCTGTAAGTAGAAAAGTACATGAACCTCCCACCCTAAGCAAACTAAAGCTGGCAAGGCCGGAAACTCAACTGCAACCGAATACTCCGGCGGAGAAGAACTCCCTATCATAAACTGGGCCAATAAGCTCTAAATTACACAGAGTGGAAGGTAAGATTTCAGACCCGGAGTACTCCGGGAATGAAGGAAAGAGAGACCAGGAACTAACCATAAGGGCTGCCAGTAAAATAACGGCGGAGACCCCTGGTATAGGACCGGACTCATTATATATATATATAATGAATAAAGGAGAGTACTCCTGTAGATAAACAGACTTATCTAAAAATAAAAATAAATAAAAACAGTAACAAGTGATGGTAAGAACTCAAGAGGACGGAGGATCCGCCCCTATAAATAAAAAACCTTCCGCCCTTACTTCCCGCCGGAGAAACAAGACGGGTAAAATGCTCGTATGTTCATAACATAGGCTGAAGCAGTATATATTACCGTATCAACGTAACCCCCGACGGGGAGATAGTGACTCGAACACGTTCGAGTAAACAAACCACCAACCCCAATACAGCGATGCTAGGGACGATATGGGAGGGAGCGAATCCCTCAACCAACAGGAGAAGTCCCTGAACTCGGAGAAAACGCCATCTAGCGTCACCCCGCACGAGTAGAGCAAGGCTGGAGAGGAGAGGGGGGGGGGAGGAGGAGGAGGAGGGTAGGCTACCAGGAAGGAACAGGAGACGGGGAGAAGCTCACCCGCTCAACTGCACCATACCTCCCAGACAATGAATCTTGGAGGGGTAATATGACTGGAAGCAACCAACCCGAAGCCCGACTCCTACCTAGGCGAAGCCTAATATGGACCTAACCTTAGTATAGGCTAGGAAAAGGAGGGCAAAAGGGAGGAGGAAGCAACAGGGAGAGAAATTTTGTGCCGAGAACCAACCGGGATCGAGAATGGGGGGCAAGGGACTAGCCTAGAGGAAACACATCCCAAGAACTCGATTCCCCCCAAATGGAGGAAGAGAACTAAGGGGCTCACTCTGCCCACCGAAAAACGATCCCGGAGGAAAACAGCAACAAAACTCCCTCAACCTGAACTCCCCACCCAGGGCAAGGGGATGGAAGCAAACAAGCCTACTCCACAAGAAAACCATCACTCATAAAAACTAAAATGTGCTCAACAGAGAGCGTAGCCTACCACGGGGAAGCGGTTAGATCTGAGGCTGCCGCCAGCACCGAGGTAAACAACTCAATAAAATAATAAAAACAATAAAATAAAAATAAAACTACAAGAGAGCACCATCTTCAATCAAAATTAATTAGCCTAGTAAGACCAAAAATAAAGGAACCCAACCTGGGGTACCTAGACGGGCATCACTCCCACAAAGGCCAGTAGGCCAATGAACGTAATTCATAAGGGGGAGCCACCGCAAGGAACCACCAGGAAGGGAACCAAGGGGCAAAATATATCTATAACGACGAGGAGACAACTCCAACTGAAAAGAACAGAAGGAGACGCCCATGGTCGACGACATGGCTGGCGGGGACGCGTTGTGGCGACATAATAAGATCTCAATATTTATGAAAATACGAGACCATAACAGCCAAAAAATAGAACAAAACCCCACAAGAAGATGGTACTTAACTTGAAATGGTAAAGCTGCTCGATGCCATCTCAGAAAGCAGAAAAATCCAAAATAATGAAGATGAGCACACAAAAGAAACAGCGATTTCACGTGCTAGAAAATGGAATGAGGTAGGTGGCGCTGGTGTCGCCGTCCTGGCGGGTGTTTGTGTGTGGGGCTGTAACGGCTCACCGCTCTGTTCGGGGATTTTGATAAGGAGAGATCTTTCGAGTAGGTTTCCGTGGTAGTGGTATTTCACTCACCCCTTCTTATACCGACGCCTTCCTAGAAGACGCTCGACTGGGGTAGTAACCCCAGCTTTCCTGAAAGCTCTTTTTCTCTGGTATATCTAGCAAGGTTATACCTAGAAATTCGTGCTGTAATGGAATTTCACCGGCTGACACGGGACTGGACTCAGAAATACATTTTTGCCAGTAGTTAGGTTGTCTCTATGATGTTTCATGGCAAACCCTATGGCATCTGTCTCACTTTCTCAGTCAAAATCCCATCATACATCTTTCCAATATATGCTAAATAATGTTTGGCCCCTATTGTGCTTATATTCATTTTGTCAGATGCATCCATATGCAAAGGAATAATTATTCTTCTTTGGAAACTTTTCAGTATGCATTCATATCTTACATGCCTTACCAGCAACTAATTCATATTTTCACTCACTTGTAATCCTACCAACTACTAGTACCTGTCTATTCATAGGTCTCTCAGTGACTGTGCAAATATTCTCAACAGTCACTTCCACAAGCAATTTCAAATATACACAAACCACCTGCACTCTAGCTTCATTTAATTCTGCTCTTTTCTAGACTCCTTATTCAACAATTCTCCAAAATACCCACTCCATCAACACAATTGTAATCTCTCCTGGTAGCTTCTGTCCATTTGTGTAATTTGTTCATCTTTCTTTCTACATTAAGTGCGGCAAAGGATAAATATGTTCCCATCCTAAAGTATTTGTTCACAGTGCCCCTAAATGCATAACTCCCTCTTCTTTTTTTATTTACTTCCTCCAGGACTTCAACCTTTTCTTATCAGTTTTAATTCTAGTGTTCTCTAGGATGCTGTATGATTTACTCATAACAAAAACAGTAAAAACTATGAATCTTGAAGTAGAATCATTTTTTCATATTCTCTAATCTTAATAACTCTTTTAACCTCAACTGCAACGAACAGCAATAATAGAAGGGCAGTGAATAAAAGCTAAGGGTTCGACTATCGGATTGTGACTTCACCCGGATTTTTTTTCCATTACGTATGTATATTATAAGAGAAAATATATTGCATTTTCGGGAAATTTCAAAAATAGTGCGATAATGAAGACCAAATATTTCATTAATTCCATTAATAATTATTAATATCTGCTAGTACTGTTGGTTCATTGCATTATGACATATAATTCAGTACAAAATGAAATTAAACAAAAGAGAATGTGATCATAAAATAATTCATTATAGTACTAGTAAAATTAAAGTGAACATGAAACGCTAATCAGATGCAGTCTGACATTGTCATATTTGAATGGTGTAAGGCTGCTGATGGCTACATATATACTAATTATAAAATACAAATTAATGAATGTGCATCTTTTCCATAAATCTTTTGTACTGCATCCAATAATATTGTTTGTTGCAAAAATCACATCTCGAATAAACCTATACTACTACAACAAAAAAGCGTAAAATAGCGTAAAGTATATTTGAATTTGAAACTAGCATGTAAGATGGGCTGTGATTGGTTCCATTGGTGATAGATGTGAATCAGCTCCCAAGTTTTGTAATCTCGCCTGTGATTGGTGTTTTGACCGTTTCTCCGACCCCAGCAGCTTCCCTTGTCTCTGACCGCAGCATCTTCTTACGGCCGCCGTTCCACTCTCTCGGTAGATAGATGCTGTTTACATTACCAATGCGTGACAGTGTGTGTTTGAAGTTGAACTATTTTTTACTTTTGTTTAACCCCTACAATGGCTCCCAAGCGTTCTGCTTCTGCTAAGGCTGGTACTGAGCCAAAACGCCAATAAGAAAATGATGACAATTGCTGAGAAGGTGACACTTTCGATATGTTGAAGGAAGGATAGTTACTGCGACGTGGCCCGCCATGAAAGGAAATCCACCGTTCGCTACATTAAGAAGGATGAGGCATAAGATTAGGAAGTGGCGGCTGCCATCACCTTTAGCAAGTCAGCAAAAGCGAGTTGTTACGGCTCGTAATAAAACGATCGTCCGTATGGAAGGTGCTTTGTCAATCTGGATTGCGATTAAGAAGAAAATAGCCTTGATTAACACCATCCGAACCAAGGCTTTGAGGTTCATATGAGAATTTTGCAGCAAAGGAACCTCAAGATGATGGCGACTTCACGCTGAAGAAGAAGAGGAAGACGACGAAGATGATGTAGATGAACCTCAAGCAGGGACATCCACTGATTCCCAGCCTCAGACATGACGTTTTACGCCAGCAAAGGATGGTTCGCCAAGTTTCAGAAAACAGATTCTCGGCCTGAAAAGCATTTCCCTGCATGGCGAGGCTTTTCGCTGACATGGTCGCTGCTACAAACTTACGCGAATGAGGCGTTCAGGAATATTATCGCTGAAGGTGGATACAAGCCTGAACAAGTCTTTAATATGGACGAGACGGGTTTGTTTTGAAAAGAGAATGCCATTGAACTTTCCTGTTCAGAAAAGAAGAAGCCAAAGCCTCTGGCTTTAAAGCATTCAAAGATCGTGTTACCCTCGTGATGTGTGGCAATGCTGCGGGATTTTTGCTAAAGCCAGGGCTTATTTATAAGTCGAAAAACCTCGTGCTTTGAAAAATAAAAATAAGAATCTCCTTCCGTCTTATTGGATGCATAATCCAAAAGCATGGATTACGAAGATGCTGACCTCCAACTGGTTCCACCAGTGTTTTATCCCACAAGTCAGTAAATATCTCTTAGAGAAGGGCTTGCCATTTAAGATCCTTCTCCTGTTGGATAACGCTGGTGGACACGCGATTTGATCTTTTAAATGAGGGCATTCAGGTTGAGTTCCTGCCACCCAACACAACGTCCTTAATTCAACCGATGGACCAGGGGTTATCAGGCGTTCAAGGCCCTCTACCGAAGAATACCTTGGCGGACCTCGTTGCGTGTGTGGATGCCGCCCAAGAAGATGAGGATGAAACATTCAATTTGAAGCGACTGGCGGCAGTACACAATTGCCACGATGCCTTCAGAACATCCAGAAGGCACTGCAAGAAATGAAACCTGCTACCGTTAATGCTTGCTGGAGGAAGTTGTGGTCGAGATTGTTTTGTTTGACGAGGATTTCGCCTGCGAGATTCAACACTCTGCAGTGGAAATCTGTGCAGTTGGCTGCGATAATTGGAGGTGACGGGTTTGGCGACAAAACGGAAGGCGTTGAAAGTTGTTGGACTGCCATTCCCAGCCGCTAACTGACGAGACCTCGAAGACCTGACAAAATCAGCCAGTGAGGAAGAAAATGAACCACAGGAAGGTCCCAAGGAATCGAAGAAACAGGCTTAACATTAGAACGGCTTGCCAAGCTCTGCAACCTAGTGAAAGGAGCTGAAAGAATTGTCACAAGAATGGGACGAGGATATGGTTCATTCTCTGCAGTTCTGCAACAAAATCGATGAAGACATGACTCCCTACAGGATGCTCTTGATCAAAAAGAAGCAGCGGCAGCAACTTCCGATCACAATGTTCTTCCAGCCTCACAAAAAAGAGCCAGTTCCTCCTGCTACTATGCCTTGGAAGAAATTGAAGAAGTGTCCCAGGAAGAAGTTGAAGAGGTGTCCCAGGAAAAGACACCTCAGTCTGAAGAGCGTAAAATACAATCATTGGCTGCACAGTAGAAGACATCATCAGCTTCATCATCATTTCTACTGTGCAGCAAATTCATCGCCATCATCATTCAAGTTTTTCTTCAACTTCTTTCATGGTGGGTACAGTAACAATCTTTATTTCTTTATATATTTTAATATTCTAACATTTTAATATTAGTGCCTGTTTTAGATTAGGGTACTGTACATGCATTAAGTGTTCTGTACATTAAAGGGTGGTTTGTTAACAGTATGTACATACAAGAGGAGGGCTTTATTGTAACTTCCAACTCTATCGTGGTGAGTAAAATACTGTACAGAGGAATTATACAAAACCGCACCATAACAATCTTTCTATTTTTTTATGTTCACTTACTGCTTTATTGCTTATCATTTGTGCCTGTGTACTGTAATGAACTTTATTGCAGATATCTGTACATTACTGTAAAGGGTGGTTTGTTAACAGTACTATGTAAAGGAAGGGTTTTAAAAGTCTGAATACATGTTAAATAAATACTGTAAATATGGTGTCCCTACTTGAAAGGAATTTTCAGCTATCGCGGCCAGTTCTGGAACCTATCTACCGCGATAAACGAGGGTTCACTGTACATCTATTTGATGCAATATGACAATTGACAAGTACTAAAGTTAGTATATATATTTTGAATTAATATTCACCAGTGTGTTGATATTCTTAACAGTGATTAGCCATTTGTAAGTTTTGTAATAAATGGTTCCCTGTGAGGTAATAGGTGATATCATGGAAAACTCTAAGTACTGAAGATGGTTGGTTTTCTCTTGTTTAATACTTTGACATATGAAAATTAAGGATTTGATTAAAATTTTGATATTTTTTAACTTTATATTTGTCTAATTGATATGATTTGATATTTTCTTTATATTTGTCTGCTGGATATTATTTTGCTTGACATGCTATATATATATATACAGGTGGTCCCCGGTTTACGACGGGGGTTCCGTTCTTACGCCACGTGATAACATAAATCGTCGTAAGCGGAAAATCGTCAAAAATCATAAGAAAACCTTACTTTTAATGCTCTGGGTGCATTGAAAACGATGTAAACTGCATTATTATTGAGTTTTACATCAAAAAAACCTTCAAATTATGATTATTCTGCTGTTTTGGGGCCATATTTCTTTCGTCGGATCGGCATTTGCTGCGTCGTAATCCCTGAACATGCGTCGTAAGACAGGAAATAATTTCTGATGAATATATTTGAAAAGCGTCGTAACCTTGGAGCGTCATTAAATGGAAGGAACCGTCTTAAAACCGGGGACTGCCTGTGTTTATATATATATATATATATATATATATATATATATATATATATATATATATATATATATATATATTATATATATATACATACTATTTTCTCCACAGAACACCAGTATAAGGTTTGATTATTTTTATGCTTTATTGGGTAGAAATTTGCATAATTTTTTCTGCAAAGGAATGCAAGGGAGTTTCATCGATTGCCTTTGCAATGACCTCTACATTACTTAATTGTAGTTTGATGTGTTTACCTTGTCGTTAGAGCTTTGCAGTTATTTTGAAAAACTGTCTAGTTTATGTTTGATTTATTAATTTTTAAAATTTTACAGGTATTGTCAGTGTCCCAAGAGATAACCGAACCCATACATTATCTGTTGCTAGTTCAGTGACATCTCTGGACAGTAAGTTTTAGAATGTTATTCACTTTATACTTCTTGAGAGAGAGAGAGAGAGAGAGAGAGAGAGAGAGAGAGAGAAGAATGGAATCTGAATCTAAAAAAGGGATTTTGACAAAGGAAAAATCTATTTCTGAGGAAGGTCGTGTCACCCGGTGAAATTCCATTACAGCACGAATTTCTAGGTATAACCTTGCTAGATATACCAGAGAAAAAGAGCTTTCAGGAAAGCTGGGGTTACTACCCCAGTCGAGCGTCTTCCAGGAAGGCGTCGGTATAAGAAGGGGTGAGTGAATTACCACTACCACGGAAACCTACTCGAAAGATCTCTCCTTATCAAAACCCCGAACAGAGCGGTGAGCCGTTACAGCCCCCACACCAAACACCCGCCAGGACGGCGACACCAGCGCCACCTACCTCATTCCATGCTAGCACTAACCCCAGACTTGGCATGTGCAAGAGGGGAGAGTACTAGGTAATTCAGGGAGGGTCACGGGTGACACGGGACCTTCCTCAGAAATAGATTTTTCCTTTGTCAAAATCCCTTTTCTGAGTCCAGTCCCGTGTCAGCCGGTGAAATCGTGATAGAGAATCATGCCAAGGCTGCAACTACCAGGAAAAAGAAATGGAGGTGTAATCTGAAGAAAAGGCAAAAGTTTTACCAAAATAATTTTAATTAAGCAATCTCTTCCGTGTAGCAAGAACACTAAGACTAAGGCATATTAAATCTAAGGCACATTAGAAAACTTAATACTATGAAACATAGGCAGGTCCCCGGCACGACGGAGAAAAAGCCCCAAAAAACCTTAAAATTACTTAAAGCAAGGTGAAACATGAAAAGCGCACAAAATAACTGCAAATATAACCTTAATACTATACACGTAAACTTAAGCTAAACACGTAAGAGACAAAATCAATGAGCATTAATATATACATTCATCTGGGGTACGTGGAGCCAAATAAAAACTGTCCAGTACCCCACAAGAGAAACAATCATGGCATGTCAGATTACACTTTTTCCATCAACAGGTACAAGAAACATCAATATGAGGAGCCAGGCAGTGAGGTATAATCAACCAGGAGAATAAGCAGAAAAGTAAATGAGGCAGGCGGGGGGGGAAAGGAAAGGACAAGGATATGATTAATTAAGGTGGGGAGATGACACTTCCCACAGCTATGGTAGAGAAAATTTCAGGGCTTGAGCGTTTTTAAATAGTGGCGTTTAAACACTAGAGGTGATTTCCAACCCGTAAATTTAGATAACTCTGAAAAGTCCATATTATGAAAGTAATTAATGGAAGTAGCAACTGCTCGAATATCATGAACCTTGGGAACTGAATCTGGGTTGGCCTGTTTAATGAAATATAAAATTTGTTGTCTTATAGCATTTAGTGAAAGAGTACCACCTTTCTCCCTGATAAAAAGAGGACCCGACTTACTCTGTGGAGTTCTTAAAAGGTAAGATTTAAGTGTATAAACTGGACATAAAGACTGGTCTTGAGGAAGGGGCACCACCTTCCAAGGAGACCACCTGTCCTGTGGGTCTTCGTTCTTAGCTAAAAATCT
Source organism: Macrobrachium rosenbergii (assembly GCF_040412425.1). Taxonomy (NCBI): domain Eukaryota; kingdom Metazoa; phylum Arthropoda; class Malacostraca; order Decapoda; family Palaemonidae; genus Macrobrachium; species Macrobrachium rosenbergii. The sequence continues at coordinate 12,778,349 of NC_089748.1, forward strand.
AGGGTCAGGGGAAAGGAGGACCTCTCCAGACGGGAGGAAGTTCACATAATTATCACCTCTAGTGAGAGCCGACAGCTCTGAGATTCTAGCACCTGAAGCCAAGCTAATCAAAAATAAAGTCTTCCTTAACAGATCCTGATAAGAGCAATGAAAGTTATCCATCTCTGATGCTAACTTGAGGACGTCATTGAGAAACCACGTAACAGACTGTGGGCGTGATACTGGTCTCAGACGAGCGCATGCTCTGGGGATAGATGAAAATAGGAATCTGTAAGGTCGATTTTAAAGCCGTAAAGAAATACTTTCTTTAATGCTGACTTGATTGTGGTAATAGTGGCCGGAGCAAGGCCTTTCTCAAACAATGATCTAAAGAAGGAAACTCCTAAATTAGCTGTCATGATTTTGGCTTCAGATGCTTTTAGGAAGGAGGCTAATTTTTTTGACTGCTGAGTCATACTGTCTAATAGTAGAATCTCTTTTATCTGATTCTAAAAACAGAGTGTTGACAGGGTCAATGTTCGCTCCTTTTGAGCTGCGAATTTTATAAAGTCCATAAAACTAGGGCATTCTGAATTCTTGAGGAAGCTGACACAGTCTTGGTTTGTACTGTCTGAGTCAGAATGGGCTTGGGAATCCGAAGACTCCGTAATCCCAGTTCCTGAAGAAGAGGGAACCAATTGCTCTTCGGCCAATAGGGGCTACTAGGGCTAATTGACCTTTGAATGTCCTGAGTTTGTGTAAAACTTTCAGCAGTAAATTTATTGGGGGAAAAGATAAATCTTCTCCCAACTGTTCCAATCTACTGTCATTGCGTCTATGGCTAACGCCTGAGGGTCCAGGTTGGGGGCCACATAACAGGGAGCTTGAAGTTGCTCTCTGTTGCGAACAGATCCACTTGGAGGCCCGGAACCCGGCGGCAAATCCATTTGAAAGATTCCACGTCCAGGGACCACTCCGTCTCCAACGGAGTATTCCTGGACAGGGAATCCGCCACCACGTTCGTACCCCCGCTAGGTGGGTGGCTGACAGGTGCCAGCCGTGCTTGTTCGCCAGGGAGAAGATAGCAACCATTACTTGGTTTACTCGGCCTGATTTGGAGCCGCCCTGTTGATGCAATGAACTACCACTGCGCTGTCAATACCAACCTGATATGAATCCGGTTGGGGCGGATTTTCTTCAGAGTTAGAAAGACCGCCATAGCTTCCAGGGTGTTTATATGGAACTGCTGAAACATTGTGGACCACGTTCCTTGTACTTTTGTTTTGGTGAATATCCCCCAGCCGCTTAAGGAAGCGTCTGTGTGAACTACTAGTGCCGGAGGGGGAAATTGAAGCGGAACTGTTTTGGACAGGCCTCTGACTGTGGCCCAAGGTCGCAACCTTGTCTTTAAGATTTGAGGATAGAGGAGACCTTGTCTCTGAGCTTGACATTGGCTCGACTCCGCCACACTCTGTTTATGTCTTTTAATTTCGCTTTTAATAGCAGGTTTGTCACTGAGGCAAACTGAAGAGATCCAAGGACCCTTTCTTGGGACCGGCGGGATGCTGATGGATTTTTGAGAATCTCCTGGTGAGAGATGCTATCTCTTTCCTCTTGGGAGGCGGAAGGGACAGCGTGTGAGATGACAGATCCCATTGGAGACCCAACCACTGAAACCGGGACTCGAGTCAGGCGGGACTTCTCTCTGTTCAGTTGAAAACCTAGCGACTCCAGGAAACTGATGACTATGGACGTGGCTTTCTGACACTCCGAACTGTTGGTGCCCAAATTATCCAATCGTCCAAATATGCTGCTAGGGATATCCCTTGAGACCGGAGTTGCTGTACTACCGTGTCCGCCAGCTTTGTGAATATCTTGGGCGCAATGTTCAGACCGAAGGGCATGACCCTGAAGGAGTAGGCTTGATTCCCGAGTCTGAAACCGAGGAACTGAGAGAAGTTCGCGCGCAACCGGGACGTGATAATAAGCGTCTGAAAGATCGATAGAGGTGGTGACGGCTCCACGCGGAAGTAGAGTCCGTACTTGAGCTACCGTAAGCATGCGAAATTTGTCGCATTTTATGTAGAGATTTAGACGCGACAGATCCAGGATCACTCTTTGCTGATCGGAGTCTTTTTGGGAACAGTGAATAACCTGCCTTGAAACTTTAGGTGCCTTACTTTCTTTATTGCTCGTTTGTTGAGCAATTCTGTCACATAATCCTTTAGGATTGATGTTGGTGGCTGGTAAAACCTGGTTAGAGGAGGAGGGTTTTGATCCAGCTCCATCCTAGTCCTTTGGACACAATGCTGTGTGCCCAAGGGCTGAAGGTCCATTGGTCCCTGAACCAAAACAGGCGACCGCCTACCTGTGTTCTCTCAGTGGGAGGGAGCGGGTTTATTCCCCTACCACGTCCAGGTCTTCCCCTTGGGGTGGTGTTGGGCTTCCCTCTATGAGGGGCTTTGCCTCTTCCTCCCCTTGCAACCCTATTAAGGCCGTGAAAATAACCCACGGCCCTCATATGTGGGGTTGTATGCTGGTGAGCCACATAGGAGGGTGCAGCTGGTTGGACCAGCACATACTGTTGGGGTGAGCCTTAGAAGTGGAAGGCTGCGCCACTGCCGAGACCGGGACGGCTTGGACTACCGCCTGATGGTGGGGCCTCTTATGCCTCCTGAAAGCGTTTACCTCCTCTCGATTGGGGGCCGGCCGACTCTGGGGTCTTACGCTTATAGGCTGAAATGCCCCAGCGAGAACGAAGACTCTGGTTGGCCCGTGTAGCCTCGGCCATAACACTCGTGACCTCCTCTTCAGGGAAGAGGTTAGGTCCCCAGATCGAGCTTTTCACGAGCTTGTTAGGCTCGTGGCGGATAGTCGCATCGGCGAAGATGAACTTCCTACATTCCAGTCTGGCCATGATAAATTCAAATAGGTCAGACTGGAAGCCTGCCAGCAAGGATTTAGCCAAAACCTGAAAGAAAGGCTCGTCCGAGCAGGAGACGGCAGTAGCTTCAGTAAGGCATACGGAGTTCAACGACCGGGCTAACTTAACCCGAGCATCAAACTCCGCTTTCAAAAGAGCTTCCGGCAGCTTGGGGAGCTGCTCGCTGAATTGCGTGGAAGCGCAGAAGGGGTCCAGCTTCCCGACCGTGAAAGTGGACGGGGCGTCTGACCAGAACTCATTACTTCCTGGGAATACCAGGGAAGTAAGGGTCTGTCTCCCTTAGCTGTGGTAACGGATTACCATCAAAGCACGCCGGGCCGTAGCCAGAGCGACTTTGTCCAAGCAAGGGGTGGGAAGGTTGTCTCCCAGGGCGAACATCGTAAAGTTGCCCTTGAAAGGAGTCAACCGTGTTGTCTGCCTGCCACTCCGTCAGAGTGCGCAGGAGAGCCGACTGAGCTTGGTCCCTAGGGACGATGACAGTCTCCTAGGAACCTTGTCTGACCGAATCCAAGCTTCCTCCGTAAGCCTCACGAAGCCTGGGTAAGGGGGCAGGAGATCGGGGAAGAACTCCAATTCCTCCAACCGTCTCGTGCCAAGACCATCAAGTGTCAGCTTGCCATCATGTTGGATGGCCCGGAGAGCGAAACGCCAAGGGTTACCGACATCAACGGGCGGGAGGTCCGCAGTGTCGGGGATAACATACTGTGGTTCGGCTGGGGGTGGGTGAGCCATTCCCGCCAGTATGTTATCATGACTGGCCAACTTCTCAGAGATTTCGCTAAATCTCGAATCCAGGTCCTCTGTAAAACGCTTATAAAGCTGATTAGCAAAGGCCTCTGCGTCGAAAGCAGGTTGGCGAGGAGGGCTTGGTTTTGCAGCCCTCTTACTCGCGCCTTTGCTGGAGGAACCAGACTTGCTCCCGGAGGCTACAGGTCCTGAGACCTTAGCCTTCGACGGGGGGAAGGGCAATGCCTTCTTGGAAGTCGAGGACTTGTAGCCCTTCGCCTTCCATGAAGTCTTCAACTTCAACTTGGGGATAGCAGATGGAGCTCTATCACCCAAGGAGGAAGACTTCACAAAACCTGAAAAAAAGAAGAAATGGATGAAGCAGGGAGTCAAACAAAGGGGGCCCGCCCCAACAACCTCACTTACCTCACCACTTACCACCTGGTCCTGCTCTATATTCATTGGTTCCAGGTTAAGATTAATGGCGGCAACATCCTCCGAGACCTCAGCGTAGAGGATATCCGCTTGGGGTGGCTGGGTCTCATCCCGGATTTGCTGGATGATAGGGGTGGCAAGATCTTCAGGCACTGCGGCCGCCACCCGTGCGCCGGGGTAGAGCAAGTCCCTCAACCTAGCGTCGAGGACGTAGGGCTTCCCCGACGGAACGTTCCTTCCAAACCCAGCCACCCAGGCCCGGAGGGATTCCAAGGCAGACTTCTTGGAAGCTTCGTCCGCCTGTAAGAAAACCAACAATTAGCTAAGGACGAAAACCATTCCGGGAACCTCATAAACAATATATAATATACAATATGAGGAGCATAAAGCAGGAGTCATGTAAAGACTGTCACTTACCAACTCATCCTGGACAGTTGTGCAGAGAGCGAAGCAAACCTCACAACCATCAGGGTGCCAAACAACCAGGTCATCCAGGCGGACCGCACAACCAGCGTGGGTCCGGCAGACTACGTGACCGTAAGGTTGTTGGAGGGAGGCGGTGCACCCCGGCTCCTCACAGCGAACAGTCTGTAAGTAGAAAAGTACATGAACCTCCCACCTAAGCAAACTAAAGCTAGCAAGGCCGGGAAACTCAACTGCAACCGAATACTCCGGCGGAGAAGAACTCCCTATCATAAACTGGGCCAATAAGCTCTAAATTACACAGAGTGGAAGGTAGGATTTCAGACCCGGAGTACTCCGGGAATGAAGGAAAGAGAGACCAGGAACTAACCATAAGGGCTGCCAGTAAAATAGCGGAGACCCTGGTATAGGACCGGACTCACTATATATATACATAATGAATAAGGAGAGTACTCCTGTAGAAACATACTTATCTAAAAAAATAAAAATAAAAACAGTAACAAGTGATGGTAAGAACTCAAGAGGACGGAGGGATCCGCTCCCCTATAATGAAAAACCTTCCGCCCTTACTTCCCCGCCGGAGGAACAAGACGGGTAAAATGCTCGTATGTTCATAACATAGGCTCAAGCAGTATATATTACCGTATCAACGTAACCCGACGGGAGGGGAGAGAGTGTGGGATAGAGTGACTCGAACACGTTCGAGTAAACAAACCACCAACCCCAATACAGCGATGCTAGGGACGATATGGGAGGGAGCGAATCCCTCAACCAACAGGAGAAGTCCCGGAACTCGGAGAAAACGCCATCTAGCGCCACCCGCACGAGTAGAGCAAGGCTGGAGAGGAGGGGGGGAGGAAGGAGGAGGAGTAGGCTACCAGGAAGGAACAGGAGACGGGGAGAAGCTCACCCGCTCAACTGCACCATACCTCCCAGACAATGAATCTTGGAGGGGTAATATGACTGGAAGCAACCAACCCGAAGCCCGACTCCTACCTAGGCGAAGCCTAATATGGACCTAACCTTAGTATAGGCTAGGAAAGGGAGGAGGGCAAAGGGAGGAGGAAGCAACAGGGAGAGAAATTTTGTGCCGAGAACCAGCCGGGATCGAGAATGGGGGCAAAGGGGCGACTAGCCTAGAGGAAACACATCCAAAGAACTCGATTCCCCCAAATGGAGGAAGAGAACTAAGGGGCTCACTCTGCCCACCAAAAAACGATCCCGGAGGGAAACAGCAACAAAACTCCCTCAACCTGAACTCCCCACCCAGGGCAAGGGGATGGAAGCAAACAAGCCTACTCCACAAGAAAACCATCACTCAAAAAAAAAACTAAAATGTGCTCAACAGAGAGCGTAGCCTACCACGGGAAGCGGTTAGATCTGAGGCTGCCGCCAGCACCGAGGTAAACCACTCAATAAAATAATAAAAACAATAAAAATAAAAATAAAACTAAAAGAGAGCACCATCTTCAATCAAAATTAATTAGCCTAGTAAGACCAAAAACAATAGGAACCCAACCTGGGGGGGACCTAGACGGGCATCACTCCCCAAAGGCCAGTAGGCCAATGAACGTAATTCATAAGGGGGAGCCACCGCAAGGAACCACCAGGAAGGGAACCAAGGGGGCAAAAAATATATCTATAACGACGAGGAGACAACTCCAACTGAAAAGAACAGAAGGAGTCGCCGCGCGGTCGACATGGCTGGCTGGGGACGCCGTGGCTTGACATAATAAGATCTCAATATTTATGAAAATACGAGACCATAACAGCCAAAAAAATAGAACAAAACCCCACAAGAAGATGGTACTTAACTTGGAAATGGTAAAGCTGCTCGATGCCATCGCAGAAAGCAGAAAAATCCAAAATAAGGAGATGAGCACACAAAAGAAACAGCGATTTCACGTGCTAGAAAATGGAATGAGGTAGGTGGCGCTGGTGTCGCCGTCCTGGCGGGTGTTTGGTGTGGGGGCTGTAACGGCTCACCGCTCTGTTCCGGGGATTTTGATAAGGAGAGATCTTTCGAGTAGGTTTCCGTGGTAGTGGTAATTCACTCACCCCTTCTTATACCGACGCCTTCCTGGAAGACGCTCGACTGGGGGTAGTAACCCCAGCTTTCCTGAAAGCTCTTTTCTCTGGTATATCTAGCAAGGTTATACCTAGAAATTCGTGCTGTAATGGAATTTCACCGGCTGACACGGGACTGGACTCAGAAAGGACATTTTTAGAACTGTAAAGTTTGTGAGGCAAAAATCTATATATCAGAGATGAATAATATTGATGATGAATGTGTGAATGATAGTCAAGTATAGTTATGATAAATCAGCACCATCAGTTTCACATGTACTAATAATTTTGACACTTCATGCTCTTGATGCTTTTGTAATTTACACTCCTTGCCTTATCCATATCTTTTTATATGGTTTAGTAAATATCTGCATTTTAAAACAAACTAATTTTTTCATACCAACCCATTATTATACAGTATAGCCAGTTCCTTGAATCAACCAAATCCCAGACATCAAACCCCTCCCTGTAGAAAAGGAAAAGTTCATATCCAAGCATGTGCATCAGGATCCTCTGGGTCTCAGTGCCCGGTTGCCTCAGTTCTTGTATATCCAACTGGCTGCCAGTAAATTAGTAGTGTAGGAAGGTTGGCATTCTTGATCATCAGCAAAGTAATGGATTTATATACAAAATTTACTGTATTTTCTGGTGTTGACAACACTCTTTTTCCCAGAAATAAGTCTAGGAAATGAGCTGCATTTCCTAGAGGCCAAAGATTATATTATTCATTCATAGGCCATCCTAACCTAAGAGGAATTATATCTGTGCTACACATACTCATTTGTGATCTCTAAATAAATTGAATAAATTATACTTCGTTAATTTTTTAAATAAACGAAAATATCATTAAATAAACAAGAATGTAATGAAAAACCATAAAAAAATGCATAGTCACAAAGATTCATTCCAGTATCAGCAGACTATGGTAGATGAGTCAACAGACGAGTAGTAACTTAGAGGTTGCGTATCAATATTGCTAGTATTTTCACTCTTCCAAAAACCCTGACTTCATGAAAATAAAATTGAGTTCATGGTTCATAAAAGGGTTTACTGGTAAAACTTGATATAGATACTGGTAAATAACCTAAATACTGTTGTTGTTGATTGTATTATTGTTTATAGTCCTGTTGATTTTTACTATGTTGCTGTTGTTATGTGTCTATTTATTACTTTTGTTACTAATTTTGTCGTTGGTTTTAATTCTTTTGGGAGACATTCAGCTGAACCCTAGGCCTGCTAATCATTACTGTAAGAAAAATTGTAAAGTACTTTACTCAAGTATTCAGGGTTTAAGGTTAGGTTTTCTTGATTTTCCAAGTTGTGCCCATAACTGTGATTTGATATTTTTATACGAGACACTTGTAAGTACAGTAGTATCAAGTCAGAGGTTGAGCTTTTAATCAAAGGGTTTGATGGCCCTGACTTTATCGTTGTCATCCCACATGCACAAGGTGTAGCTGTATACAGTAAGTCTGGACAACCTATTTATTGTCAGAAAAACTTTGAGTATAGTTGCCACAAAATTTTTTTTTTAAGACTTTCAGTTAATGCTACATTGTTTATGTATTTGCTGTTTACTGCAATCCAAATATCGACGATTCTATATATGACTGTCTCTTGGAGAGGATTAATGTCTCAGTCACAAGATTTAAAAGTTTCATTCGTTATTTGTGGAGATTGCAGTGCAAAGCACATCGAGTGGCTTAATCAAATTCCACAGATCAACATGGCCGGTCTGCTTTTGAGTTCTGTTTATCCTCCGATTTTGTCCAACTGATTCATCCATTATGTGGTGAGGGGGGCCTTGAACTCCAGGAATTTGTTCCCAGGTTTGAGTCCAAGAGTCTTATATATAATTATAAATTTCTTTGGAATAATTTTTGTGGAATTTTCCACTTTTGCTAAAATTTATTGGACCTGATAAATAGAAAAAGATATCATAGCTGGGATTGGGTTTATATCTGAAGCTAAATAGTGGGAACTGTGGAAGGACCATTAACTGCCTGATATGTTCGGACCTGAGAGATATCAGATTGATACCTCAAAGGCGGAACTATTCTTTAGGGCTGAACCACGGATTCCAGGGGCGTCTGGTTCTGGGGATAGGACTCTCGGCATTCTATCTGGTTTGCCCATAACATGATTAAGGTAGAGATGATTGTATTCTTGTAATACTCTCAGTCCTATCAAGCAGGTTAGGCTTACACTTGGGCCACTTTAATCATGTTGTGCCATCCTCTGTAAGGGTAGGGTAGGGACGCAGACATTTGGGAGTCAGTTCTCACTTGTGCTATTGGTGGAAGAATAAAACTCCATGAAAAGCTGATGATATCTTTTTAAGGTTTTCAGGTTAATTTTTTTTCTCCCTCAAATCTTTATGATAAGTGAAAATAAAGATTCAAGTACCCCAGGGCCCTTTGATGGTAGTGACTCGGCACAGTTGACAAGTGCTGGAACCTTTTCTGTGACAACCTTTCTTTAGAAAAATCAAAAAAGAATCCTAATGTAATCACACTGGAACCTTATGCTCTAGTACAAAACAAATCCAAAAGAAGTAAATATCATGTTGACCCAACCGTGACTCATTTCGACTCCCTCTTTGGGAGTGGAAGTTGGTCAGGGTTTCTAACTATGGAAACAGAACAACAAATTTCAGCCCTAAAGTTGGTAAACTTCTTATTAAAATGACACTCAGCGACAGAAGTGTCATTCAGACAACTAAAAATAAAGACGTGGCTTATAGAAGCCACAACAGAAAACCAGTCTGAAGACTATTTATCCATTAAAAATAAAAATTTTGGGCCAAAATAAAGAATTGAGACCTTATGTTACAAAGCCACTACAATGTCAAAATTGTAGTAAATATGGACACAAAGAAAAACTGTCGAAATAAACATATATGTGCTTATTGTGGATCTGACAAACATGCCACACAATGGAAATGTAGTGAGCCAAAATGTGTAAACTGTGGACAAGATCATCATGCAAGGTCCAAGGAATGTATGTACAGTACTATATATACAATACAAAATTGAAAACGTTACAAGAAAGAACAGGGATGTCTATAAAGGAGGCTAAGTTGGAATTAAAAGTGAGAGGAATTCAAGATCCATCTAAGAAACATACATATTCTTCAATAACAGGAACCAGTAATGAAACAAAAAAGGGATTTTGACAAAGGAAAAATCTATTTCGGGGCTCGCCCTGTGTCACCCAGTGAAATGGTTCCATTTAGAAGTAACAGAGCACAGAAAAGTAAACACAAGAAGAAATTAATGCTCAAGAGAAAAAACTAAAATGGTAAAGAATAAAGAAACAGGTACAAATGGTATGGGTAACATTTTATCAGATTCATTTGAAATATTAATGCAAATAGGAACAAAGGAGGATGCTACGACAGAAGTAACAGAGGAGGGTTGTGACAGACTGGAAATTAAAGATGAAAAAAGGCCTTTGGAAAAAACACCACCCAAAACAAAGAAACCAACAATTATTAAAGAAACATCAGTCAAACCAAAGACACAAGATATGGAGAAAGAACAAAAATAAAAACAAGCTAAGAATTTACCTTTATCTCCTAAAATAATTGTAAAACCTATGGATGCAGATATCCAAGACACCAAAAAGTGAAGATAACTGTGGCATAGGTAACAGTGACTGTGTCAAGGGAGAAGAGATTACTCCATCACCAGTAATTGGTACAACAAGAACAAATTAAGAAAGAAATATACATGATAACACATGTGGATGTAATGATTGTTTCATTGCATTGTGCAATAATAAAAATATAACAAAAGATAGTTTAACAAACATTCTAAGAAATTTTATGAAATGAAAAAAAAAAACACTGATTTAAGCACCAATGAAAAAGGTTGCATGTACATTGAGCACTTAATATATTACTGTATAAAGATAAACAAATGAATGTCGTGAGTAAATTATTAGAAAAAATCCAAGTTTATATTACAAAAAGAGAGTAAAACTCGACCGCTATAAAAAATATTTTCAATAGCTACATTATACAATGGAACGTAAATGGTCTGCAGACCAGATTACACCTAGGAGAAGTAGAGTGGTTATTAAAAGAATATGAACCAGTGGTATTATGTTTACAACATGTCAACAAAACTGCGTCAACAATAGGTAAATATACCTTAGTATCAACATCATGAGAGGAAGTAGGAAATTAAAGTACAGCTATATATATATGTAACAAAGTAGTTTATGCCAATATACCTGTAAACATCACTGACTTGCAAATATCAGGTATTAAAATTCGAATAAAAAACAATAATTATGTAATTTATAATTTATACAACAACCTAATAAAAATTATGACATTGACAAACTTAAAGAATTACTTAATAATGCCAAGGAACCTACATTAATAGTAGGTGATTTTAATGCTCACAACCCGATGTGGAACTGCAATTGTACAGACTCAGATAGGACAGGGAATGAAATTGAAGAATTCATAGATTCATATGACATGAGCTGTATAAATGATAACGAAATCAGCACACATTTTCTAAAACGCATGGAACTTTTTCCTCAGTCGACTTAACTCTCTGTATAAAAAGCAAAGCAGACAGATTGGATTGGAATACAGTTGATGACTTACATACAAATGATCATTTCCCAATATTAATTTCATTATTACAAAATAATCCTGCCAAGGATGTCCCTCAATGTAACATTTATAAAGCAGATTGGGAGCAATGTGAATTCCACACTTGGAATATCCCACCATTTGAATATTTAAAAGACTATAATAAAACTAATAAATTTCTTGTTGATTTCATTAAAAATGCTGCTGATAAAGCAATACCAAAATCAAAATCTCATCCAACAAAACAAAGTCCCATGGTGGTCTGAAAAACTAACGGAATTAATAAAAATAAAAAAACAAATTGGAAGACATTTCGATAATTTGAATAGAAAGTTCAGGAAAATAAAGGGATTTTGACAAAGGAAAAATCTACTTCTGGGGGAAGACGTGTGTCACCCAGTGAAATATACCAGAGAAAAAGCTAACCATAATGCCAGGGTTACGACCCCTGGATCGAACACCACTAGATGGTGTCGGTATACACAAGGGGTGAGTGGTTGCCACTACCACAGATCTTCGTCCTATAGATTTCTCCAATCTCAAAACCCCGAAAAGGGAGGAGCCGTTCCAAAACCTCATCCCCGTTAAACCTAGCCAACCACCACCCGGCCGCCATCTTCATCCCAAGTTAGCACCCCCCAAGCTTGGTATGCCACTCGGGAGGGAAAAAAGGGAGTACAGGGATGGGTCACTGGGTGACACAGGTCTTCCCCCAGAAACAGATTTTTCCTTTGTCAAAATCCCTTTTCTGGGCTCGGCCTGTGTCACCCAGTGAAATAGTGACAGAGAATCAACCATACAAAAGCTTGGTGAAGCCCTCTAAGAATTACCTTAATGGAGCTAAATAAAACTATGAGAAAATTACTGTGTTTTAATAACCCAAAACATTCATATTAAAGACATAATTAACATTATAAGGCACACAGTCTAAATCATAAAATAACTAACACCAAGACACTTAAGGCTAACAAAAGATTCAAACAGGAAATCCATGAAACGGCCAGGAGTCAGGCTGTGAAGCAGGCCTGACCTAAAGGTTAGAAGGCAGGACCAGTAAACAAGGCAGGTAGGCGAGAGAAATATAAACAATAGGATAAACTAAGGTTACATAAACTAGTCTAGGGCTGGGGGGACAATACTTCCTGCAGCTACTGTGGGGTATTTAAGAACCTCTAGAGACTTAAGATAGTGGCGTTTGAACACTGTTGGTGATTTCCAGCCCGTATACTTTTTAAGGTCATCAAAATTCATATTATGAAAATAATTAGCTGAGGTGGCCACTGCCCGAATATCATGTACCCTAGGTACTGAATCCGGGTTTGCCTGCTTTATGAAATACAGTATTTGTTGCCTGATGGCCTTTAAGGAAATGGTTCCTCCATTTTCCCTAACAAAAAGAGGGCCTGAATTCCTATTAGAAGTTCTATTTAAATAAGCTTTTAAAGTGTTAACTGGACATAAGGATAGATCCTGTGGAAGGGGAATAATCTTCCAAGGAGACCATCTATTTTGTGGATCCTCATTCTTTGCTAGAAACTTGAGATCCGGAGACAACAGAACTTCTCCTGACGGGAGGAAATCAACATGGTTCGGTTCTCTAGAGAGAGCAGACAGTTCAGAAATTCTAGCCCCTGAGGCTAGACTTACTAGAAATAACGTTTTCCTTAACAGACTCGAGTATGTACATGATTCATTATCAGTGTCTGATGCCAATTTAAGTACGTCATTTAAGAACCAGGAAACCGTGTGAGGACGGGTTGCTGGTCTAAGACAGTGCATGCTTTAGGAATTGATGAAAAATATAAGTCTGTAAGGTTAATATTAAAGCCATGTAAAAATATTTTTCTTAAGGCAGATTTTGCTGTAGTAATAGTACTAGTGGCTAGTCCTTTCTCAAATAATGATCTGAAGAAAGAGATTGCTAGGTTCATGGTCATTTCCTGAGCTTCAGATTCCCTCAGAAATAATGCTAACTTTTTAACTGCTGAGTCATATTGTCTGAGAGTAGATTCCTCTTGTCTGATTCTATGAACAGTGTATTAATAGGATCAATGTTAGCGTCTTTCTGAGCTGCAAACTTCATGAAGTCCATAAAACTAGGGCATTCAGAATTCTTGAGGAAGCTGACACAGTCCGAGTTTGTACTACTTGTGTCAATCTTGGACTGGGAATTTGTTTGTGCCGGAGTTTCAACTCTAGAAGAAGAGGAAACCAATTGCTCTTCGGCCAGTTGGGTGCCACAAGTGCTACTTGACCTTTGAATGATCTGAGTTTGTGTAAAACTTTCATTAATAGGTTTATTGGTGGAAACAGATAGATCCTTTGCCACCTGTTCCAGTCGATTGACATTGCATCCGTGGAATGAGCTAGAGGGTCTAGATTGGGAGCAACGTAACACGGAAGCTTGTGGTTGCTCTCTGTGGCAAACAGGTTCACCTGGAGACCTGGTACCTGAAGACAGATCCACTCGAATGATGCCTTGTCCAAGGACCATTCCGACTTCAGCGGAGTTGTCCTGGATAGTGAATCTGCAATGACATTTCGAACACCTGCCAGATGGGTAGCTGACAGGTGCCAAAGATGTTTCCTTGCCAGAGAGAAAATTATGATCAGTACCTGATTGATATGGCTCGACTTGGAGCCCCCTCTGTTTATGCAATGTACAACTACTGCACTGTCCAGTACCAGTCTGATATGGATCTGTCTGGTTGGACGTAGTTTCTTTAGTGTTAGAAATACTGCCATTGCCTCTAGAATGTTGATATGGAACTGGCGGAATACAGTCAACCATGTTCCTTGAACTTTCTTGTGTTGGGAGTATCCTCCCCATCCGCTTAGGGAAGCATCCGTATGGATCACTAATGATGGAGGGGGAAATTGGAGGGGCACTGACCTTGACAAACTCTTGACTGTTGACCATGGTCGAAGCCTCTTCCTCAACACCTGCGGAATTAGAGACATCTTGTCCCTGTTTCTGCTGTTGGCTCGTCTCCGCCATACCCTGTTTATATCCTTCAGTTTGGCTTTTAGCAGCAAATCTGTCACTGATGCGAACTGAAGAGAACCCAGGACTCTTTCCTGGGTACGACGAGAGGCTCTTTTGTTTTTGAGGAACTGCCTGGTAGCTTTGGCTATTTCCCTCCTTTTGGCTGGTGGAAGTGACTGTGTGTGTTTAGGTCCCATTGGATTCCTAACCACTGAAATTGAGCTTCCGGAACTAGACGGGATTTCTTCCTGTTTATTTGGAATCCTAAGGATTCCAGGAAGTTGATCACTATGAATGTTGCTTTTCGACATTTCCTTGGCGTTGGATGCCCAAATTATCCAATCGTCCAGGTATGCGGCTAACATAATCCCTTGGGCCCGTAGCTGTTGGACTACTGTCTCTGCCAGTTTGGTAAAAATTCTGGGCGCTATGTTGAGCCCGAATGGCATGACTCTGAACGAGTATGCTTGTTTCCCTAGTCTGAACCCTAGGTAAGGAGAGAAGTTTCTCGCAATCGGGATTTGATAATATGCGTCTGAAAGATCTATAGAGGTGGTGACGGCCCCACAGGGAAGTAGGGTCCGCACCTGAGATTGTAAGCATGTGAAACTTGTCGCATTGAATGTATAAGTTGAGACAGAGACAAGTCTAGAATTACTCTTTGCTGGAATGAGTCTTTCTTTGGGACGCTGAACAGACGGCCTTGAAATTTCAAGTGTCTCACTTTCTTTATTGCCTTCTTTTGAAGAAGGTCTTTTACAAAGTCCAGTAAGTCTTTGGATGGAGGTTGATGGAACCTGACTGGCGGAGGAGGCCCTCTGCTCCAGCTCCATCCCAGACCTTTTGAAACTATGCTGTGGCATGGACTGAAGGTCCAATGGTCCCGGAAGAGATATAACCTCCCGCCTGCCTGAGGAGACTCATTGATTGGAAGAGGCCTTACTTCCTCTGCCTCCTCGGCCTCCTCTTCGATGGGAGAGAGGTCTGGATGCAGCCCTACCTCTGTAGGCGGCTCTGGCTCTACTCCCCCTCGCATGCCTGTTGTAGCCTCGAAGCGCCCCTTGGCTTTCTTCTGGAGGCGTTGAAAGCTGGGGACGCTTCTACAGAGGCTGGCGGAGCAGGGGCTTGCTGAGCCGACTGCATCAGTACGAACTGCTGCTGAGGCTGAGCTTTGGAAGTAGAAGGCTGTAACGATCTGAGAGACTGGTACAGCTTGAAGCACAGTTTGAGCCTGGGGTTTCCTATATCTCCTGAACCTCTTCCTTTCCTGGGTTGAGGTCCGGAGGTCTCGGCGGACTTCCTTTTAAAGGGAGACCCCAGCGGGAGCGTAAGACTTTGATTTGCTCTGGTTGCCTCCGCCAGAACATTATTGACTTCATCCTCAGGGAAGATGTTAGGTCCCCAGACAGAACCCTTCATTAGTCTATTGGGCTCATGTCTGATAGTGGCGTCTGCGAAGACATGCTTCCGGCAGTTTTGTCTGGCCACCACAAAGTCATAAAGGTCCGATTGGAATGATGCTAATAATGATTTCGTCAGGA
Organism: Macrobrachium rosenbergii; assembly: GCF_040412425.1. Classification (NCBI taxonomy): domain Eukaryota; kingdom Metazoa; phylum Arthropoda; class Malacostraca; order Decapoda; family Palaemonidae; genus Macrobrachium; species Macrobrachium rosenbergii. The sequence goes on from NC_089748.1 coordinate 12,794,059, forward strand.
CCTGGAACAGAGGTTCGTCAGGGTAAGTTAACGCTGTTACCTCTGCGATGGTGATGGAATGCAGGGAGCGACTCAACCTGCACTTAGCCTCAAACTCCGCCTTCAGAAGGGCCTCCGGAATCTTGGGAAGCTGTTCACTGAACAAGGTGGAGGCACACTCGGGGTCGAGTTTACCCACTGTGAACGTAGCTGGAGCTCCCGACCAATATTCCGAATCCGCGGGGAAAAGAAGGGAGGTGGGATCTGTCTCCCGGAGTTGAGGCAGCGGTTTGCCATCTATTCCTGCCTGAATAGTCAATTCTGCGATCTTAGTCGTGCAGGGGGTAGGGATTGAGTCACCTACCGCAAACATCGTAAAACTCCCTTTAAAGGGAGTAAGTTTTGTATTTTCGCACTCCCAGTCAGTGAGAGCGTGCATCAGGGCGGATTGGGCTTGGTCCCTGGGAAAGATAACCGTTTCCTTCGGGACCTTGTCTGATCTAATCCAGGCTTCCTCTGTTAGCCTGGCATAGCCTGGGTAGGGGGTACCAGGTCGGGTGGAAAGAACTCCAGTTCTTCCAGGCATAGCGAGTTACAATGCCCTCGATGGTCAGGGTATCATTATGCAGGGGCGTGTAGAGCCAGCCGCCACGGGTTCCCCTTATCAAGGGGGCAGTCTGGAGGCATCCGAACAACATGGGAGTGCTGTACTGCTCCGGATTGGATAAATCCGGAGAGCAAGCTTTCCTGGGCCTCCATCCTTTGTGCCAATGACAGCACTGACTGACCAGAGGTCTCCAAGCTTGAAGCAAGCTGAGAAGAAAGGTCTTTTATCCTAGCTTCAACCCTGGAGTCTAACTTCTGCATGAGAAGTTCGGCGAAGGCCTCAGGGTCAAAGTTAGGCTGTGGAGGTTTAGCCTTAGACACCCTGGATCTTGACCCTTTGGACGGGGGAGTAGCCTTTGAGGACGCCACAGATTTAAGAGCCAGTGACGACCTTGAGGGAGCTGTCGGATTAGACCTTTGAGGTCTAGAGGACTTTGGTAAGTCCTTCTTTTTTAAGGATTTCACCTTGGGGATAACAGACCTAGATCTGTCCCCAAGGATAGCTGGTTTGATAAACCCCTGAAAAGAAGAAGAAGAAGAAGAAGGAGAACTAAAAAGGGAACTACCAAGACCCTCTCCCCCTGCCTCACTTACCACCTTACCCTCTACCTGATGGTCCAAATCCACGCTCATCGGCTACAGATGGATGTTGTCTTCTTAGGAGGGTTGCAGGTTGTCTCTTGCGGATCCTCTCGATGATTGGGCGGCCAATTCCGCCCGGCATTGCAGCGGAGATCCGGGCCCGGGCAGAGGAGATTACAAATCTCCTCCGACAGGACATAAGGATTGCCAGACGCAACGTTCCTCCCAAATCCGCCAACCCAGATCTTCAGGGTCGACAGCGAAGAGTCACGGATGATTTGGTCAGACTGTAAGAAAGAGCGAGACTTATTGAGAATATTCTCCAATTTCCCGTATATGTCTATATAAGTCATTAAAGTCAAAAAGAGACTAAAGGTTAGCGGTCTCTTAAAACTTACCGACTCATCCACCACTAACTCGTACAGAGCGTAGCAGACTTTACAGCCGTCCGGGTGCCAAACGACCAGGTCCCCAATGTGGACCGAGCAGCTGGAGTGCGATCTGCACACCTCGTGTCCACAGGGCTGTTGGAGAATCACCGTGCACCCTGGCTCCTGACAACATACCATCTGTAAGTGGAATGGCGGTACATGAGTAACGTCAAGGCAAGGCCCGCCGGAGTTAGGTCAGGCGGTAATAGGCTACCTTAACACAGATTTATGGGTGATGAAACATGCGTGTCATCAGGCAAAACCCGCCGGAATTGAATCCGGTAGTACAGATGAATAAACATCGGTTATGCTACAGAATGGCTAACTATTAATTATGTTAGAAATAAGTACTCTAAGATACTCCGTCGCTATGGTACTCTGCCGTGATTTGCCACTGAAATCTCGTTATGTCACATATTATGGAAACGGCGTAATGTGGCGGAAAGGAGTGTTCGCATATGGCCCATCTCTCAATCGCCCAGGGCGGAAACCACATAGTGGAAAATGCCAAATAAACCAAAAACCATACCCACCGGAGTGGTAACATGGACAATAACAACGAAAGATCCGACTAACCTGGCGGAGACTAAATATAGCGTAACTCATGATTGCATCCCTGGGACAGTGTTCGACGCTCCAGCTATAACTGTGAAAAGCGAGCAAACGAAACACCGCCCGATAAGGGAAAGGTAGCAGAGTTGCGGAATCCCGGCGAACGGCGACCAGTCGGATGGGTAGCACCCTCTGGAAGCCGAATGAAACCTCCCCACGGGGTGCGAGTGATTAAGCGATTGGTTTCCCTCTGCTAGGAAAGACGCCCAGGTCATTAAAAACTAACTGATCAGGTAAAGAAGGACTAGGCTATATACACGAAATAACCTGTGCAGCCATCGATCCCAGCCTACCTTCCAAAACCAAAACTTTTGGCTTGGTCAGGAAGGCCAGAATGAGCGCTACAGGTGAGGGGGGGAGGGGGAAAGAACCTCGCATAACCTAGCCACACCCTCCAAAACCGACAGCCTGGTCAGGTGGTAGACTATGAATAGAGGAGACCCTTCCCTATTCTAACCTCAACCTCCAAAACCTAACGGCCTGGTCAGGTGGGCTAAGGGTGAAGAGCAACTCTCTCACTAGCCTAACCTCACCCTCCAAAACCTAACGGCCTGGTCAGGTGGGCTAAGGGGGAAGAGCAACTCCCTCACTAATCTAACCTCACCTTCCAAAACCTAACGGCCTGGTCAGGTGGGCCAAGAGAGAACGAGGAACTCCCACACAAACCTAACATCTCCCTCCAAAACCTCAAAACGGCCTGGTCAGGTGAGCTAGGTAGCCTGAGCATCGTGTAAAAGCGCCTATCCTGTCTAGCCTAACCCTTCAAAACCGAATTTAGGTTCGGTCGAGTAGGCTAGGCTAGAATATACCTAATCGAATAAAACTACCTGACGTCAAGAATACTAACATAAAAAAGATAACCATTCGATGTGAGAAGTTTAAAAAACACATATACTTATAAACACATAAATGACTCAGCGTCAGAGAGGTCCAAACAACATCCGTTATACAGGAAGCGGGGATACCCAAAATGGCCACCTCTGAGAATTGGTACACAAAAACTAATCCAAGAATAGACATGTCATCCATCCTTGTACACATCAGTTATGATCATGAAAATAATAATACCACCATCGAGAAGGCACCAATTTGCTGGTGGAGGAAGGAAACCAGAGAAAAGGGAGAAAACTATGATCAGAAAAAAGGGAGGGGTGTACCTCCATCCCTAGCCTAGATCAGTCATGATACGGGCTCCTTAACCTCCTACCAGCGAAATGGTAATTTCTCCAAATAAGGCTCCAAACAGAATGGAGCTTGGATAAAAACTAGCAGAAACATTCTGCTAATAAAATGCGAAGACTGAGGGTCAAGCATGGCAGAGGCAGATACAGCCCACGCCCGGTGCATGGAACTATTTACCTTGGTAAACAATATACAAACAGTCAAAAATAATGCCTCTGTAATAAAAAACCAAAAGGAAATGGTACTCAACTTAGATGGTGGAAACTCCTGATGGGATGACATGATGAAAATGCAGAAAAAACCAAAAAACAACACCAAGGAAAAACAAGGTGTATCTAGGAAGGCGTGCTAAATTGGAATGAAGATGGTGGCCGGGGTGGTGGTTGGCTAGGTACGGGGGATGAGGTTTTGGAACGGCTCCTCCCTTTTCGGGGTTTTGAGATTGGAGAAATCTATAGGACGAAGATCTGTGGTAGTGGCAACCACTCACCCCTTGTGTATACTGACACCATCTAGTGGTGTTCGATCCAGGGGTCATAACCCTGGCATTATGGTTAGGTTTTTCTCTGGTATATTTAGTAATATTTATACCTAGAAATCAGTGCTAATGGACTATTTCACTGGGTGACACAGGTCGAGCCCAGAAAATAAAACATTACCGATATTAGAAGAAGATTTACAAAAACTGACTATATTATAATTAGAAACTGATACATTAAAACCTCTATATAACAAAATATCTGCAAAATTTAAAAGAGAAGTAATTCAAGGAAGAATCATTTCATGGAGGAAGTATGCATCAGATCTCTGTAATAATACTACCATACAAAAAATCTGGGAAACATTCGGGAAAATAAATGGTACCCAAGTTAAACCATCTAGACATGCCATACTAAAAGATGGGAAAAGAATACTTGATCCCAAAGAAATAAGTAATGTAATAGGAGAAAATTTAGCAGAAGTAAGTAGTGACAAAAATTTAGATGAGGATTTCCGCACAAAGAAAAATAGCATAGAATTAATAACAATAAATTTTTAAACAATAGAAGATATATGTTATAATAGAAGACTTAATATAGAATAGTTGGAATTTGCCCTGTTGAACAGCAATAAATCTGCTCCTGGAGGTGACAATATTTGTTTTGAAATGATCTGCCATTTAGCACCTTTGGCAAAGTCATAGTTATTAGAGTTTTATAACCACTTATGGCTTCAAAATTTATTTTCTGATGAATGGCATAAAGCTTTATTCCTATCCCCAAACCTGGAAAAGATCCCAGTAATGTAAACAATTACAGACCAATTTCTTTAAGAAGTTATTTATGCAAATTACTAGAGAAAATGGTAAGTGCTTGACTAACATGGCACATTCAAGAAAAGGGATTTTGACAAAGGAAAAATCTATTTCTGAGGAAGGTCCCGTGTCACCCGGTGAAATTCCATTGTAGCACGAATTTCTAGGTATAATATGCTAGATATACCAGAGAAAAAGAGCTTTTTCAGGAAAGCTGGGGTTACTACCCCAGATCGAGCGTCTTCTCAGGGAAGACGTCGGTATAACGAAGGGTGAGTGAAAGATCACTACCACGGAGTCTTCAAAACCCCAGAACAGATTTCTCCTATCAAAACCCCCAGGACGGCGACACCAGCCAACATTCCATGCTAGCAGTAACCCCAGACTTGGCATGTGTTACAGGGGGGACTAGGTGAGTCAGGGAGGGTCACCGGGTGACACGGGACCTTCCTCAGAAATAGATTTTTCCTTTGTCAAAATCCCTTTTCTGAGTCCAGTCCCGTGTCAGCCGGTGAAATAGTGATAGAGAATCATGCCAAGGCTGCAAACTACGAGGAAACAAGGTAATCTGAAGAAAAAACATAAATTACGAAAATAGTTTTAATCAGGGAATCTCTTACATGTAGCAAGAACACTAAACCTAAGGCACATCAAAAACTTAATATTACGAAAAAGTGGGGAAGTCCCCGGCACGACGGGGAAGAGGCCCCAAAAATACTTAATACTACTAAAGCATAACGACATATGAAATTTGCATAGGTTAAATGGCATATACAGTCTTAAAGCTACACATGTAAACTTAAAGCTAAACACGTAAGAGAGAAAACCAAATGGGAAATAAAATATACAGTACATATACACATATCTGGGGTACATGGAGCAAAATAAAAACCGCCCAGTACCCCACAAGAAAAACAATCATAACATGTCAGATTACAGTTTCCACTCAACAGAGACAAGATACATCAATATGAGGAGCCAGGCAGTGAGGCATGATCAACCAGGAGGATAAGCAGAGAAGCAAATGAGGCAGGCGGGCGGGGGAAAAGGGGAGGATAAGGATATGATTAGTTAAGGTGGGGAGATGACACTTCCCACAGCTATTGTAGAAAATTTCAGGGCTTGAGCGATTTTAAATAGTGGCGTTTAAACACTAGAGGTGATTTCCAACCCGTGTATTTAGATAGTTCTGAGAAGTCCATATTATGAAAGTAATTAATGGAAGTAGCAACTGCTCGAATATCATGAACCTTAGGAACTGAATCTGGGTTGGCCTGTTTAATAAAATACAGAATCTGTTGTCTTATAGCATTCAGTGAAAGAGTACCACCTTTCTCCCTGATAAAAAGAGGACCCGACTTACTCTGTGGAGTTTTAAAAGGTAAGATTTAAGTGTATATACTGGACATAAAGACTGGTCTTGTGGAAGGGCACCACCTTCCAAGGAGACCATCTGTCTTGTGGGTCTTCGTTTTTAGCTAAGAATCTAGGGTCAGGGGAAAGGAGGACCTCTCCGGACGGGAGGAAGTTCACAAAATTATCACCTCTAGTGAGAGCCGATAGCTCTGAGATTCTAGCACCTGAAGCCAAGCTAATCAGAAATAAAGTCTTCCTTAACAGATCCTGATAAGAGCATTGAAAGTTGTCCATCTCTGATGCTAACTTAAGGACGTCATTGAGAAACCACGTCACCGAATGTGGGCGTGATACGGGTCTCAGACGAGCGCATGCTCTGGGGATAGATGAAAAATAGGAATCTGTAAGGTCGATTTTAAAGCCGTATAGAAATACTTTCTTCAGGGCTGACTTGGCTGTGGTAATAGTGGCCGGAGCAAGGCCTTTCTCAAACAGTGACCTAAAGAAGGAAACTCCTAAATTAGTCATCATGATTTTGGCTTCAGATGCTTTCAGGAAGGAGGCTAACTTTTTTTGACTGCTGAGTCATACTGTCTAAGAGTAGAATCTCTTTTATCTGATTCTAGAAACAGAGTGTTGACAGGGTCAATGTTTGCTCCTTTTGGGCTGCGAATTTTATAAAGTCCATAAAACTAGGGCATTCTGAATTCTTGAGGAAGCTGACACAGTCTTGGTTTGTACTGTCTGGGTCAGTATGGGCTTGGGAATCGAAGACTCCGCAATCCCAGTTCCTGAAGAAGAGGGAACCAATTGCTCTTCGGCCAATAGGGGGGCTACTAGGGCTGGTTGACCTTTGAATGTCCTGAGTTTGTGTAATACTTTCAGCAGTAAATTTATTGGAGGGAACAGATAAATTTTCTCCCAATTGTTCCAATCTACTGTCATTGCGTCCGTGGCGTACGCCTGAGGTCCAGGTTGGGGGCCACATAACAGGGGAGCTTGAAGTTGCTCTCCGTCGCGAACAGATCCACTTGGAGACCCGGAACCTGGCGGCAAATCCATTTGAAAGACTCCCGTCCAGGGACCACTCCGTCTCCAACGGAGTAGCCCTGGACAGGGAATCTGCCACCACGTTCCGCACCCCGCTAGGTGGGTGGCTGACAGGTGCCAGCCGTGCTTGTTCGCCAGGGAGAAGATAGCAACCATTACTTGGTTTACTCGACCTGATTTGGAGCCGCCCCTGTTGATGCAATGAACTACCACTGCGCTGTCCAATACCAGCCTGATATGAATCCGGTTGGGGGCGGATTTTCTTTAGAGTTAGAAAGACCGCCATAGCTTCCAGGGTGTTTATATGGAACTGCTGAAACATAGTGGACCACGTTCCTTGTACTTTTTGTTTTGGTGAATATCCCCCAGCCGCTTAGGGAAGCGCGTCTGTGTGAACAACTAGTGCCGGGGGGGAAATTGAAGCGGAACTGACTTGGACAGGCCTCTGACTGTGGCCCAAGGCCGCAGTCTTGATTTTAAGATTCGAGGAATAGAGGAGACCTTGTCTCTGAGCTTGACATTGTCTTTTAGTTTTGCTTTTTAGAGCAGGTCCGTCACTGAGGCAAATTGAAGAGACCCAAGGACTCTTTCTTGGGATCGGCGGAATGCTGATTGATTTTTGAGAAATTTCCTGGTGAGAGATGCTATCTCTTTTCTCTTGGGAGGCGGGAGAGATAACGTGTGAGAGGACAGATCCCACTGGAGACCCAGCCACTGAAACCGGGACTCCGAGTCAGGCGGGACTTCTCTCTGTTCAGTTGAAAACCTAACGACTCCAGGAAGTTGATGACCATGGACGTAGCCTTCTGACACTCCCAGAACTGTTGGTGCCCAAATTATCCAATCGTCCAGGTGCGCTGCTAGGGATATCCCTCGGGACCGGAGTTGTTGAACTACCGTGTCCGCCAGCTTGGTGAATACCCTGGGCGCAATGTTTAGACCGAAGGGCATGACCCTGAAGGCGTAGGCTTGATTCCCGAGTCTGAAACCGAGGAACTGAGAGAAGTTCCGTGCAATCGGGACGTGATAATAAGCGTCTGAAAGATCGATAGAGGTGGTGATGGCTCCACGCGGAAGTAGAGTCCGTACCTGAGCTACCGTAAGCATGCGAAATTTGTCGCATTTTATGTAGAGATTTAGACGCGACAGATCCAGGATCACTCTTTGCTGATCGGAGTCTTTTTTGGGAACAGTGAATAACCTGCCTTGAAACTTTAGGTGCCTTACTTTCTTTATTGCTCGTTTGTTGAGCAATTCTGCCACGTAATCCTGTAGGATTGATGAGGGTGGCTGGTAAAACCTGGTTAGAGGAGGAGGGTCCTTGATCCAGCTCCATCCTAGACCTTTGGACACAATGCTGTGTGCCCAAGGGCTGAAGGTCCATTGGTCCCTGAACCAATACAGGCGACCACCTACCTGTGTTCTCTCAGTGGGAGGGAGCGGGTTTGTTCCCTCTACCACGTCCAGGTCTTCCTCTTGGGGTGGTGTTGGGTTTTCCTCTATGAGGGGCCCTGCCTCTTCCCCCCCTTGCGATCCTGTTAAGGCCGTGAAAGTATCCACGGCCCTCATAGGTGGGGTTGTATGCTGGCGAAGCAACACAGGGCGCAGCAAGGGAATGAGCTGGTTGGACCAGCACATATTGTTGGGGTGAGCCTTTGAGGTGGAGGCTGTGCCACTGCCGAGACCGGGACGGCTTGGACTACCGCCTGATGGTGGGGCCTCTTATGCCTCCTGAAACGTTTTCCTCCTCTTGCCTGGGGGCCGCCAGATTCTGGGGTCTTGCGCTTGTAGGCAGAAATGCCCCAGCGAGAGCGCAGACTCTGGTTGGCCCTTGTAGCCTCAGCCATAACATTGTAACCTCTTCTTCTGGGAAGAGGTTAGGTCCCCAGATCGAGCTCTTTTATGAGCTTGTTAGGCTCGTGACGGATAGTGGCATCAGCAAAAATGAATTTTCTGCATTCCAGTCTGGCCATGATGAATTCAAAAGGTCAGACTGAAAGCCAGCCAGCAGGGACTTAGCCAAGACTTGAAAAAATGGCTCGTCCGAGCAGGAGACGGCAGTGGCTTCCGTAAGGCAGACGGAGTTCAGGGACCGGGCTAGCTTAGTCCGGGCATCAAACTCCGCCTTTAGCAAAGATTCCGGCAGCTTGGGGAGCTGTTCACTGAACTGTGAGGAAGCACAAAAGGGGTCCAACTTCCCAACAGTGAAAGTGGACGGAGCATCCATCCAGAACTCGTCACTTCCTGGGAACACCAGGGAAGTGGGGTCTGTTTCCCTCAGCTGCGGTAATGGGTTACCTTCGAAGCATGCTCGGGCCGTAGCCAGAGCGACTTTGTTCAAACAGGGGGTGGGTAAGTTGTCTCCCAGGGCGAACATGGTGAAGTTGCCCTTGAAAGGAGTCAACTTTGTGTTGTCTGCCTGCCACTCCGTCAGAGTGCGCAGAAGAGCCGACTGAGCTTGGTCCCTAGGGACGATTACAGTCTCCCTAGGAACCTTATCAGAACGTACCCATGCTTCCTCTGTTAACCTCACGAAGCCTGGGTAGGGGGGCAAGAGATCGGCGGGGAAGAATTCTAATTCCTCCAACCGTCTCGTGCCAAGACCTTCAACTGTTAATTTGCCATCATGTTGGATGGCCCGGAGGGCGAAACGCCAAGGGTTACCGACATCGAAAGGCGGGAGGTCCGCTGTGTCGGGGATGACATACTGGGGTTCGGCTGCGGGTGGGCGAGCCATTCCCGCCAGTATATTGTCATGACTGGCCAACTTTTCGGAGATCTTGGTGAATTTTGTGTCAATATCCTCCGTGAACCGTTTGAATAGCTGGTTCGCGAAGGCCTCCGCGTCAAAGGCAGGCTGGCGAGGAGGGCTTGGTTTTGCTGCCCTCTTACTCGCGCCTTTGCCGGAGGAACCAGACTTGCTCCCGGAGGCTACAGGTGCTGAGACCTTAGCCTTCGACGGGGAAGGGCGATGCTTTCTTGGAAGTCGAGGACTTATAGCCCTTCGCCTTCCATGAAGTCTTCAACTTCAACTTGGGGATAGCTGATGGAGCTCTATCACCCAAGGAGGAAGACTTCACAAAACCTGTAAAGGAAGAAATGGAAGAAGCTGGGGAGTCAAAGGGGGCCCGCCCCAACAACCTCACCTACCTCACCACTTACCACCTGGTCCTGTTTGGTGTTCATAGGTTCCAGGTCTAAGTCTAAAGCGGCGACGTCCTCCGAGACCTCGGCGTAGAGGATATCCACTTGGGGTGGCTGGGTCGCATCCCGGATCTGCTGGATGATGGGGTGGCAAGATCTTCTGGCACTGCGGCCGCCACCCGTGCGCGGGGTAGAGCAGGTCCTTCAACCTGGCGTCGAGGACATAGGGCTTCCCCGACGGAACATTCCTACCAAACCCAGCCACCCAGGCCGGAGGGATTCCAAGGCAGACTTCTTGGATGACTCGTCCGCCTGTAAGAAAACCAGCAATTAGCCAAGAATGAAAAAAACAGTCCGGGAACCACGTAAACAATATTCAATATGAGGAGCGTAAAACGGAGGAAGACTGTCACTTACCGACTCATCCTGGACGGTTGCGCACAAGGCGCGAAGCAAACCTCACAACCATCAGGGTGCCAGACTACCAGATCGTCGAGCCGGACCGCACAACCAGCGTGGGTCCGGCACACTACGTGACCGTAAGGTTGTTGTAGTGAGGCGGTACACCCGGCTCCTCAGCGAACAGTCTGTAAGTGGAAAAAGTACATGAACCTACCACTCTAAGCAATCTAAAGCCGGCAAGGCCGGGAATTTCGACTACAACCGGAATACTCCGGTGGAGAAGAAATCCCTTATCATAAACTAGGCCAATAAGCTCTAAAATACACAGAGTGGAAGGTAAAATCTTCCAGACCCCGGAATACTCCGGGGAATGAAAGGAATGAGACAACAAGAACTCACCGCAAGGGTTGCCAGTAAAAATAACGGCGGAACCCCCGGGTGTAGAACCGGACTCACGTATATATATAAAAATATAAAAGGAGGGTGGTGTGTACTCCGTTAGATAAACACACTTATCTAAATATGTATATTCATAAACAATAACATTAAACAAGTGATGGTACAAAGGGCAAATGCTCCGGAGACCGGAGGGATCCGCTCCCCTTATATAATTATATGAATCCCTTCCTCTCTTACTTCCCCGCCAGAGAAACAAGGTGGGCAAGATGCTCGTATATACATAACATAAGCCGGAGCAAGTATAATAACCCAACTAAGTAACCTGACGGGGAGAAAAGAAGTGTGGGATAGAGTGTTGAACACGTTCGAGCTAAGTAAACGAACCACCAACACCAACACAGCGATGCTAGGGACTGTATGGGAGGGAGCGAATCCCTCTACCAAATGGAGGAGTCCCTGAACTCGGAGAAAACGCCATCTAGTGTCACCCCACGAGTAGAGCAAGGCTGGAGGGGGGGGGGGGGTGGGTAGGGGAGAGTGGTAGGCTACGAAGAAAGGAACAGGAGACAGGGAGAAATATATCACCCGCTCAACTGCACACATACACCACTCCAAGAATAATGAAACTTGGAGGGTGGCCTACTACTAAGGGAGGAAGCGACCAAGCCTCGATGCCCAACTCCTGACCTAGGCGAAGCCTAATAGGGACCTAACCTAGTATAGGCTAGGAAAAGGAAGGGTTCGGAGGGGAGGAGGAAGCAAACAGGGAGAGAAATTTTGTGCCGAGAACCAACCGGGACTGAGAAGAGAGGGGCAAGAAGGCGACTAGCCTAGAGGAGACACATCCAAAGAACTCTATTCCCCCAAAAGGAAGGGAAGAGAACTAAGGGGCTCACTCTGCCCACCAAAAAACGACCCTGGAGGAAACAGCAACCAAAACTCCCTCAACCTGATGGATCTCCACCCAGGGCAAGGGGATGGAAGCAAAACAAACCTACTTCACTAAATAACCATCACACATAAACATGGAAACAAAAATGTGCTCAATAGGGTGCGTAGCCTACCTCGGGAAGCGGTTAGATCTGAGGCTGCCGCCACCACACGAGGAGGGTAAACAATGAATAAAATAAAAAGAGAGCACCATCGCCAAGAATAAAACAATTAGCCTAATACAGACTAAGAATAATAAGGAACCCAACCTTGGGGGTACCTGGACGGGGCATCACCCTCACAAAGGCCGACAGGCCAATAATATGTAAATTTCGAAAAAAGGGGGGGCCACCGCAGGGAACCCGCCAGGAGGAGAACCATGGGGCAAAAAATAACATCTATAACGACAAGGAGACAACCCCAACAGAAAAGAACTGATGGGGTCGCCTGTGATCGACATGGCTGGCGGGGGACGCCGTGGCATCATAATAAGATCTCAATATTTATGAAAAGACGAGACCATAACAGCCAAAATATAGAACAAAACCCCACAATAAGATGGTACTTAACTTGGAGATGGTAAAGCTGCTCGATGACATGGCGATGAAGATGAAAATAAATCCAAAAAGGCACGAGCACACAAAAGGAAAAGGTAGCTATCACGTGCTAGAAAATGGAATGAGGTAGGTGGCGCTGGTGTCGCCAAGCTGGCGGGTGTTTTGGTGTGGGGGCTGTAACGGCTCACCGCTCTGTTCTGGGGTTTTGATAGGGAGAAATCTTTGAGTAAGACTCCGTGGTAGTGATCTTTCACTCACCCTTCGTTATACCGACGTCTTCCCTGGAGAAGACGCTCGATCTGGGGTAGTAACCCCAGCTTTCCTGAAAGCTCTTTTTCTCTGGTATATCTAGCATATTATACCTAGAAATTCGTGCTACAATGGAATTTCACCGGCTGACACGGGACTGGACTCAGAAAATAAAATTTTGACTCCCACTCAATTTGGGTCACAATGTAACAGAGCTAGACTGGATTCTCTGTCTAACTTGGAAGACCACATATGAAGAAGATTTGAATGAAAACAAATTACTATAGTTGTCTTTTTTTGACATTGAAAAGGCATATGATACTACATGGAGATACACAAAATTAAAAATGTTACATAAAAACAGCATCTGTGGATATTTACTTAGGTTTATCCAAAACTTTCTGACAAATCGCACTTTTCAAATGAGAATTAATGATGTATTGTCAAGTACATTTCCACTTGAAAATGGTGTTTCACAAGGAAGTGTCCTTAGTAGCACACTGTTTACTTTAGCAATAAATGATATCAGTAATAATCTACCGATCGGAATTAAAAGTAACTTGTATATGGATGATTTTGTCATATATTATTCAGCATCCCGCAGAAAACAAGCAGAGCGAATCATTAATAAAACTATAATAAAAATAGATGAATGGGCCTCATCTGTGGGCTTTAGATTTTCTATACAAAAGACTCAAGCTGTAATGTTTTATAAAAATAAGAAGTGGAAAAAAGGTGAAGAAATAGATTTAAAAATCAGAAATCATTCCATACCAATTGGCCAAACAACAAAATTTTTGGGGTTAGTGAACTGGAAAGCCCACATAATGTACATGATACATGAAATCAAAATGTAGTAGAGCATCAAACCTAAGTAAAAAACTATCGAACACTACTTGGGGAACTGATAGACATACCCTAACTGTATTGTATAAAGCAACAGTGCTGTCTATCATTGATTATGGAAGTGAAATATATGGCTTGGCATCAGATGCAGTGCTGAAAATGTTAGACCCAGTTCATAATGAAAGCCTTAGAATATGTTCAGGAACTTTTAGATCATCACCAAGGTCATCTTCACAACTTGAATGTGGTGAACTACTTCTCTCTCTCTCTCCATAGGGAGCTAGTAACAATGAAGAGTGCTCTGAGAATTCAAAATAATGATACTCCAACCAAAAAATTATTTGGATTAAGAGATGTGTTCATAAACAATCATCCACCTTCTTTCCCAGTTAGAGCTAGAATAATGTTTGAGTTGCTAAATATAAATCTGAGTATTCAGGTGAATGATTCTCCAACCAAAAAATTATTTGGATTAAGAGATGTGTTCATAAACAATCATCCACCTTCTTTCCCAATTAGAGCTAGAATATTGTTTGAGTTGCTAAATATAAATATACAATTATCTTTAATAATAAAATCACCTCCTCCTTGGACAGGGAATAAAATGAGAATTTGTACACACTTAAAATATTAATCAAAAAGTTATTCATATACCCCAGAACACCATAGACAACATACAGTAGAACATATAATCCAAAAAGGTCCACATTACGCAATATACACCGACAGATCTAAGGCACAATACCGAGTGGGATATGCTGCAGTATTTCCAGACAAAATGTATCAGTTTTCCTTACCAGATAATGCCTTGGTATTTACGGCTGATTTATGTGCAATAACATCAGCCATATAAATAATTAAAGAAGCCTTATGTAATAACTTTATGATTTATAGCGACTCCAGAAGCCCCATAGAAGCCATTGAAACTATAATAAAAAAAATAATATTGTACAATAAATTAAGTTTTCACTTCATAACTTGTATAATAATGGAAAAAATATTGAAATATGTTAGATCCTTGCCCATGTAGGGATTAAAGGAAATGAAGAGGATGATAAAGCAGTAGTCCACATGACAAGAGCAATTGTAAACATTCCTATTAGTGACTATATAAGATATATAAAAATAATCATTGTAAGTAAATGGCAAAATATATGGAATGAAGAACCTGAAAATAAATTAAAATAGATAAAATCCAGTGTTGGAAAATGGAGTTTATCGTATCAGAGAGAGACACACACACAAGTAATTCTGACATCTTCGAATAGGCCATACTCGTTTGACACATGGACTTTTAATGAACAGTCCATCTGGCCCTCCTCCCAAATGCCCAGATTGCAAAGTGTTGATAACAGTCAAGCATGTATTGTGTGAATGTCCAAAATATAACCTGCAGCGATTATCAAATTTTGGAAATAGATCAATGAAGGAAGTTTTGTCACAACCTTTTACATTTTCAGTAATACTAATTTTAATGTTCATGAGGAGCTGTTATTCAACCCTTAGTGGACAGATTGAGCCTCAGTGTGAAGTAAAACAGGTTTGGGAGGTGGACGGATTGAGCTTCAGTGTGAAGTAGAATTATGCACCACTGTTATGGTAATAATGATTTGAAACAAAGGTGCCAATACTTTTATATACTATAAATTCACTAAATTCACAGTTAGGCCAGTATCAGTAATGCTTGTGACTTCAAGGGGGAAAGCACTGCATCTCTCTCTCTCACAGGAGTCTTTTTGTAAATTTGCTTGTAAATATACAAAGGGGTTGCTGTTGTTTTTGTTTTGTCTTTTACAATAGTATGTTTGGTTGTAAATGTAATTTTACAAAGAAAATTGCAAAGAAATATTAGAAAAAGCATGTAAAAGAATCTTCTTTCTCGTAAATTTAGTGAATACTTTACAACAAATGTGCAAAAAATTTGTTACTGCTTTTATTTCTTATCTGTTTTGATATTGTATGAGAAAAAACATATAGAAGTTGGTAAAATTTACGATTGTCCTGTAAATGAGACCCCACAAGGGGTTGTAAATAGTCATTTTCAACTTCTTGTGGAAGGTAGGGAAAATTTTTTAGAATTTTTTTATTTATGCAGTGTGAATGTACGTGTCATTCTCTTTCCATTGATGTGATATTTTTTTTTATTTTGCCGACCTCAAAGTTTCCCCGGTCTGGGGTGCTGCACATTGATAAATTATGTCGTTCCTTAAGGGTGAATTGATAAAATATAAAAAGTAAATAATAGGAATGCGAAAACCCTTAGGCATCTAATGAATTTTAAAACAACTAAATTTTTAAATTTTACTTAATTTATTTTAAATTTCAATATACCTTTTTAGTGAGTATATATGGAAACATGAGTATAAATGTATTTATTGTGTGAATGTGTTCCAATATGAGAGCATGTGCCTTTGTGCAGTTCTTAATTTCATTTTCATTTATTCATCACCATACTGAATCACCTATTTGGTCCCAGTGCAAGGCTTCTAGCCTAGGCCTATCATTTCATCCAAATCCATTGGGCCAGCCCTATGAGAGCTGATAGTCAGCTCAGTGGTCTGGTTAAACTGTTTTAATAATAATAATAATATCCAGCTAACTAAGGAACCCGTGCATATTTCTGGTAATAGATTAGACCTTATATTCACAGATGTTCAGGCAGTTGTCAAGTCCAAGGCCTGTGAGTATATGTATAGGCACTTCTTATCATTGCACCATTGAGACGGGCATATCTGTCCATCACTGTATTCCTAATGCCACGAATGGAAAAATGGTCTGGCTAAAATCTAGAGCCAATTGGGATCGCATTATTGAAGCTTGTCAGTCACTTAATATATCAGATGCTATATCAGATCCAGATCCCAAGAGTTAAGTGGAATGCTGATAGCTATTTTAGTAAATTACAGTATTTACCGGCATATTAGATGCATTTTTTTATTTTTAAATGTATCAAAAAACTGCCTTGCATCCAATGCAGCCGTGTTACGGATAGGAGACTGAATGCTGTAGGCTATATGATGGGCGCGCTGGGTATGCACAAAAATTGTTGCTAATAATAAAACATTGAAAAGCAAGCCTAATTATTAGTCTGTTATCACAAACTTATGAAAATTGCTTATGATATGTTGGCAGTTAGCCTGTCAGCCATTTGCAATGAGTGGATGTAAAGAAAATTATAGCGCTGCCCTGGTGGTTTGTCACAGTAACATAAATGTTGATTATTTATGGTAAATTTCATACAGAGCCCATACTTTATTCCAGTATACTCTCACATTATTGTATTTCATGCACAGAAACATACATTTTTCCCTACAAAACCACTTTAAAATATCTTTTAAATAAATGTATGATGAAATGTACTAAAATTGTTTTTTCCATAAAATATTATTGTAAAATAGGGGTGCGTCTTATGCGAGGGTGCTGCTTATATGCCGGCAAATATGTTATGTCCCTAGAAAGGTCATCAAATTCAGGACAAATGACCAGCCATGGTTTGATGACATTTGTAGATGAGCTTACCATAATAAACAGTCCAAATTTAACACATGGAAATGAAATCATTCACATAAAAATTAAACTTTTTGTTGAGACTCACCATGATGCAATAGAATTTACCATATAACTGAGAGAAATTACAATAATTCTTTAATCCTTAAGGGACGGGCTAATTATATATCATTCAACTCCCCAGACAAGACAAACTTTAAGGTTTGCCAATTTAAGAAAAAACATATTAATGGTAAGCAGAAGATATGCAAATGCACGTGATGTAAGAAAAAAATTCTAAAAAATTTTCCCTACCTTTTACAGGAAGTTGAAAGTGACTATTTACAACCCTGTGTGGGGCCTCTTTCACAAAACACTTGTAAATTTTACCAAGTTATACATGTTTTTTCTTATAATTTATTTAATTTTATTTTGTAAAATTATAATTACAGCTCACTTAATATCATAACAGATAAGAAGTAAAATCGGTAATAAATTCTGAGCATATTTGTTGTAAATGCAGTAACTTTTTTTGGATTTATACATGTTTTTTCTAATATTTCTTTGCAAGATTACAATTATAACTGACATCATGTCATAAAAGATAAGAACCAAAACCAACAGCAGTCCTTGGGTATATTTATGAGCAAATAAATAAAAAGATGTCATGGGAGAGAAAGGAGCAAGACATTCCCCCTTCAAGGCAAGAACAGTACTAGATTCCATGAAGCGCCCACGACTGAGCTGAGCTGAATTCTTTAGTTGCCACAATTCATTTATGGGCCATTGAAGTATTGGAAACTTCCCCGCTCGATACAGCCAAATCGTATGGCGCATAATATTATCCTCCTCAGAGGGGATCCGTTCACCACCCATAACCTGTTTTAGATCCTCTATTGAGGGGATCCGTCCATTAAGGGTTAAAGAGGAAATTCGAAGGCATTACTCAGCCTCATTTGTGGTGGACCAAATTGGCATCATCTGTCTTTGGTAGATTTGTTACAGGCCCTAAGGAAAAGGCTGAACTGTTTCACTGATCTTTTGAAGCTATGCAGTCAGCTGAGGATGTCGCTATCCCTGATACTTGCCATCCTGAGTCAAATTCTGACAAACTTGCATTTTGCTTTAGGGATGTTAAAAAAAAAATCTTGATTATCTTGATAATGGGGGTGGAGAAGATCCTGATGGTTCACATGAAAATGAAGCCACTTTTGTTTAGTCTCACCATGTTGCAAATAGAATTTACCATATAACTGAGAAAAAGTACATTAATTCCCTAAAGAGGAAACTGAAAGGAATTACTCAGCCTCATCTGTGGTGGACCAAATTGGCATCATCTATCTTTGGGTCAGATGATGCCAGATGATGGTAGATTGGTTACAGGCCTTAGGGAAAAGACTGAACTGCTTCATCAAGCCTTTGAAGCTATGCAGTCAGCTGAGGATGTCCCTCTCCCTGATACTTGTCATCCTGAACCTATTCTGACAAAATTTGCATTTCGCTCTTGGGATGTTGTAAAGATTCTTGATAATCTTGATAACTGGGGTGAAGATACTGATTACTTCTTCTCTTCATTTTTTTAAAGAGATGCCTAGTGTGTTGTCTCCAAAGATTAGTACAGTGGACCCCCTGGATTCATAGAGGATGTGTACCACAACCCCCGCAGATAGCTAAAATCCTCGAATACTTAAAACCCCTCTAAAAATGCTTAGAACTGCCTATTTTGGTAGTTCAAACACAAAAAACCCTTCAAAAATGCTTATACCCGAGTATTTTAATAGTTTGATCACAAAAAGTGCATTTAATCATGAAAATGATATGAAAATACTGTAATTAGGGAATATCTCTCAGCGAAAAAATACCGCGAATAAGCAAATTGTCCGCAAATAATGTGTATTTATGTTCCATAGAGAAATCTACAAATTGGTGAGTCTGCGAATTTTGAGCCCATGAATTCGGGGGGTTTACTGTTTTATGTTGATGTAATATCTTTGCCGATGAGCGCTAGCTTAGTAATACAGTGCCTGTTCTGAAGAATGGCATACCTGTAGACTGCAGTAATTACAGACGAATTTCTATTATCCTTGTGCTCTTCAAAGTTCCAGAATAACTTATTTTTAAGCCACTGTATAAGTATGTGGAATCTAAAGGATTGTTAGCTGTTAGTGAATATGAATATATAGGAAGTAGTTAGGTACCTGTGAGTCTCTTTCAAATTTGACATGCTATTTGCAAAAGAACCTTAATAAGGGTTTTGAGTGTAGAGTAATTCAAATGGATTTTAGTACTGCTTTCAATTGCATAAATTACAAGGCATTTATAAACTTCAGAATCTTGGAGTGGGTGCATAAGTTTTGGGTTTGTGTCAAGATTTCCATACAGGTAGGCAGCAGCAAGTTGCTGTTGATTGGATCTTTAGCAACCCAAGACCTATTGTGTCTGGAGTTCCACAGGGTTGTGTTCTTGGTCTACTGTTATTTTTAGTTTATACAAGCGATATGGTTGTTGGCCTGGAAAACAAGATTGTTCAGTATGCTGATGATGCAACACTTGGGTGTAGTAAAGTCTTAAAGTCTTCACTTATGAGAAATGCAGCTGCCCTTATTCTCAGTTGTGACATGGACTGGATTAATGAATGGTGTAGTCAGTGTGGTATAAGGCTGAACTCCAGTAAAATATAAACACTATTGATTAGCAGAACTTGCCCGAATATTCTAATCCATCCTCCCCTTCAGGTGGATGGGACTCTGCAGAATGAGTCTGAAGCTTTAACTATTCTAGGTGTAATTTTTTACTAACATGTTACTTTTGATAAACATCTAATGAAAGTGTCAGTAAATGCTGCACAAAAGCTAGACATTGTATGAAAGGCCTCACATATTTATAAGAGTGATAAAGTCAGTGCAATCTGTTTTAGGTCGTTTATGCTTCCTTTATTAGAATACTGTTCTCTGGTATGGATTTCTGCTTCTGCCAGAGATTTCTCTTTTACATAGAGTGGTTCATGATGGTAAGTTTCTGTTTCCTAATACAGTATTAGCAGTTATGACTTGGACCATCTACGGATGGTCTTTTGTTTGTCAATTTTTCATACGTTGTATTGTAACAGATCTTTCACATTCACAGTTGATCCCTGATCACCTTTTATTGCTGAGAGCAACCAGATTCGCTGAACAGCAGCGCCAATATGCAGTAAATATGCCTCACTGTCAAACTTCTCATTTCCAGAGGTCCTTTATTCCTCACACTGTTGGACTGTGGAAGTCTCCCTAAGGATGTTGTGCAATTGGAACTTCATAAGTTCAAGCGAATATGCAATGCATTGCTACCCTAGTACAGTTCAACTTGAATTTTAATAATCTAGTTACTTTTTTATCTATTTATTTTTTGAATTTTTCCTGTTTTAAGTGGTCTTATCTTTTTGTATTTCCCATTACCTCTTGTTCTTTCTAATGAACACCATATTCTTTGGAAGCTTGAATTTTAAGTCATTGGCCCCTGTGGGCTTGTTCCATATGAATAGGGTTCATCTTCTGAATAGTAATAATAATAATAATAATAATAATGATAATAATAATAATAATAATAATAATAATAATAATAATAATAATAATAATAATAATAATAATAATAATAATAATATTAGCAAGACTTGTAATCAAACAAATTCATGTTATGTTTATGTGGAACTCTTGAAGAATTTAATGGTAACAATGTGCAAAATATTTTCAGGTTTTGAAGATTAAATTTTTTATATTGTAGTCGCTTGTTTCATCTTCAAGGAGTTACCCCTCCATGGTGTGCCAGCACTCCATGGTGACTAGACTAGTGCTGTATCAAAGAAATATCTTTTAGCCTGATCTTGTAGCTGGGTATTGTGTCGAAATGAAAACACTATGACTTGTGATAGAGTATAATGGACTCAAAGATAAGAGGTCATTTTCCCTTATCTTCAGCGAAGCTGAGCCCAGTTTTCCAACGTCAAAACCTGTAAGAAGTGACTTATTGTTCATGCGCATCTGCCATCTGGTTTTCGACTAGGCAGGTAAAAGACCAGGAGCCATTATCCTCTTCTAGCCAGTGAAGTGCATACAGCAAGTTAGTGCTCCTCACAAAATTGCTTCAATTCTCAATTTTTTCATCAGCGAGGATCATGGAAACATCTGAACTTGAAAGTTAAGTGCTCATTTTTAAGCTCCAGTTAAAAATTGTAAGTATAAACTGTGGAACAGGTGTTAATTTGTGTATGCAACCCAGAGTCTGGCCTTTATTTTGCAAGCACATGGACGGTTTTTTCTCACAATTTGTGTTCACGATTTCTGTTGCTATACAGTGTGTAAAAAATGCAAAATTTGAAGAATTGGTCATTCTATTTAGTAGTTTTAACTTAAGAAATGTTCGACAATTTATTATTAATTTAGATAATCCTTTCAGATAACAATGTCTACAACAGCTAGGCAGTAGCCTACATGAGAACAAATTCAGTGAGAATAATTTAGAGTATACTGTAGTAGATGTCTGTAGCCTATAACTTAGGATTACATATCCTAAAGGTGATTTAAATAACCTGGATTAGGTAGTAACCTAAATTAACCCTCTCGCGCTTACAGGGGTTCCTATAGCGCTACCCGGTACACGACTTACGCCGTGGAGGGAAAAGTGGGGCTCACGCGGAAAAGTTTCTTTGTAAAAATCGATACGTCCAAACTATAACTGATATACTCTTCTGGTTTGTTTTATGATGTCGGCAAATGATTGAATATTTTCCTAAAGCAATCAGAAGATCTTTGCAAGGCTTAGAAATAATAAAAAAGATGTGATGAATATGAAATTTTTAAGGAAAATCATAGATTTTTTTTTTTAAATAATCATGAAAAATATAATAATTAGATTTGGGGAGTTTATTTTATACATAAATTGTGTGGAAAAGTTTGAAATTTAACGTGGAATCAATCATTTTGCTATAAATGTATTTGCTAATTAGCTGTTACTGATTAAAAAATGCTAATTTTTTACGGAGTGCAATTTTCAGATTTTCCAACCTACTTATGTTGACGTTTCTTATCGTACCTAAGTAAGGAATAAAGATAGAAAAAAAAATAAGGGTAACATTAGAAAGCTGAATAAATTTCCTATAAAATGCACAAAAGAAAGATATATGTATTGTTAGAATAAAATTGAGCAATTGTCATTATGTTACAGACAATATTTTTTTTTTCCCAAGAAATATACGGCAACGATTATTATATGGAAACGTTGGTATTTTTACATTTTGCTGTTCAGCACGATAAAGTACAAAGAATGGCTGTTCGAATGATGTACAATACATGCACATTGAAGTTATTTACAGATGCACAAACAGGCATACAATATGATAATGCTAGCCGTCCTTCGGGTGGCACAAGCAAAGAAATGGCATCTGTCTGCAATTCACCTCACAGGGTCTCTCAATGTAATAGCACACTCTCTATCAAGGAAAATGACTGCCTCAGCAGAGTGGATGTTGGACAACCACTCTTTTCAAACAATAGCCAACATGCTTTCACAACCGGATGTGGACCTGTTCACTACACACGAGAATCACAAGCTCCCAGTATATGTGTCTCCGAACTTGGACAATCAATCAGCAGCAAGAGATGCCTTCCTGCAAGACTGGAACAAGTGGAGGATGATGTATCTTTTTCTCCATTGTCCCAGATTTCAAAGGTTTAGAGCAAACTCCTAACCTTCAGAGGAATAGCTTACTTAATAGTCCCAAATTGGCCAAACAGGCATTGGTTCCTATTACTTCAACAACAGGCGAAAAGATCAATTCCACTATCGTCCGCTGTTCTGTCCCAGAAAGTAGTAGGGAAAGTCGTTTACGCATCCTCCTCTCTGAGACAAGACCTTCACATATGGATTTTTTTAAATATTAGGTATCTACTGTGAAAACTACTCACCCAACATTGCAAAAATTTGGACATTGTCTATCCGGCAATACCAGTCCATATGGAAGATATGGTTAGATTATATCCATACTGAGAGCCCAGTTAAGATTTCTATAGAAGCACTTTTAAATTTTCTTATACAGTATACCCTTTTGAAGACAAACGTCTTGCGGTTACAACAATCATGGCATACAAGGCAGCATTAATGGAACCTTTGCTTTATGGATTTGGGAGTGACTCCAGCATAGTTGTCACTTCCTTGCTGCTGTCTTTTGCTTTACAAATACTCGCTCCCGAAAGACTTCCAATTACTTGGTCCCTGAACTAGGTACTTAGACTTCTATCTAACCCTCAATTCAGCGGACCCAATACAACCATAACTCACATGCTACAAAAGGCAATCTTCCTGATTGCATTAGCATCAGGAGCCTGTATTAGTGAACTGGGCTCCCTTAGATGGGGATGATACTTCACTCAAACTGCTGATAATCAATTATTATTGTCCCCTGGCCCATCATTCCTTTAAGAAGGAAATCTCTTATTCTTTTATGAAATTCAATGTAACAGACAAAACATTATGCCCAGTTCAAGCACTCAAGCACTAGAGGTCATGGCAAACATCCCAGAAATTCCTATTTTCCTACATCCTAGCACAAATAAACCACTGGCCGGGTATGATGACTATTGCTAGGGAAGGTGTGGCAAGACTGCAACCATACCCATCATACTTAAGTAAGTGACTATAGAAGTTCACCCTAAAAACACAAGTTCTTGTTTAGTTTCTTGTTTCTTGTTATAAAACCCAAAAGGTTTTCAGAATAAGGAATGGGGTTTGAAACTTGTGGCTTGACTTCTGACAAGAAATGTTTTTATTTTTTTTTTTCTTTGGGTTGTTGGGATTAAAATTTTGAGAGCTTAAGCTTTCTGACACTTGTCAATTTCTCTGTAAAGCTTCTTGAGGAGAAAACACGCAACTACACTATCAAAAAACAGGTTTTGATGTAGGAAAGACCTGTTTTTGGTAGTTGCTGTTGAGTCCTCAAAACCCTCCCACTCCCCTGACAAAAAGGCATGGGATTTGGGCAAGGAATCATCCTACGTTGACTAGCAGAGAGTAATGGCTCCTGGTCTTTTAACTTCCTGGTCGAAAACAAGATTGCGGACGCGCAATGCTCAATAGTCACTTCTTGCAGGTTTTGACGTTGGAAAACTGGGTTCAGATTCTCTGAAGATAAGGGAAAATGCCCTCTTATCTTTGAGTCCGTTATACTCTATCACGCATCATAGTGTTTTCATTATGACACAATACCCTGCTACAAGACCAGGCTAAAAGATATTTCTTTGATATTAGTCTAGTCACCATGGGGTGCTGGCACACCATGGAGGGGTAACTCCTTGAGGACTCAACAGCAACTACCAAAAACAGGTTTTTCCTACGTGAAAACCTTTTTTTCTTATTTGTTATATTTGTTGTTTTGACTTTAATCTTTTTTCTGTTTTTATTTTGCTCTAATTGGAATGCCATGTTTGTGCGGCATTTTTAAAAAGTGTAACCGTATAGTGAAATGTTATTCCATATTTATCTCTCTGTGGTTAAAATGAACTGCTTCATCAACATACATCTAATTTAGAAATCCTAAAAAGGTGCATCACATGAACCCCCATCTATTTGCACATGTGGAGACTATGATAGCCAAGAAAACTGCAGGTGAAACACAGCTGGGCTGTTATACCTCATATGTTACTTGGTAATCTGTTGAAGTTTATCAGTTCACCAGTATGTCAACTAAAGAAAAGCTTATTAAATATTAAAATCAGTGAACTTGAAAAACAACAAACAATATATTTTTCAAATAGATGAACTAAAAAAATTACAATAATCAAAATGCACACCAACCAAAACAAAGCCTTCAACTCGTGAAAGTGGTTCAACCTTAGTTTTTTATTTTTTATTTTTTTCAAAATTTTGACAGCCAAAATCAGGGTACATCTTTGAGGGTGGAACATCTTCAGTGTTATGGTAATTTTTTTTCTTAACTAAAGATTAGGTTTGTGCTACAACAAGCCCAGTGCTTATAACTCAGAGAATAACTAAAGTGGGAAGGAAACAAGCTACTAAAATCCAAGAATTGGCTTGATGCTTGAAGGACCTTTGTGAGAGCTATTTAAATTAAGAAAGGTAATAGAACCCATGGCTACAAGAAACAGGAAATCATATTCAAGAAAACTGTAACTTTAGTATAATCCGAGACTCGAGGGGACAACTGTTTCAGCAAAGGGCATCCTCACCAGTAAATGGCATGGGAGTGTGGACTCTGTGTAGTGACCATATCAAAAACTTGTTTAAATGGAAGTTGACAATGATGAAGATGGCAAATTTCACACATCTCATTGCTACTTTAGGGTCTAAATAAAATGAGGTTAATTACTTGAGTGCTTTTACTCTGAGAAAATTCTTGCCTGCTCACCTTGTTAAAAGGTTGGGGTAGAGATAACTCAGATTCTGTAGGTAAGTACCTCTACTTTAGTAGATCTCATTTTACAAAGTGCTGCCCCAGAGCTAACTGAGCCACAGCATATCCATAAATTTTAACAAGAATATGCCAACAGGATCTGGTTTTCCCATGTGGTTGCCCATCTCTGTACTGACCAGCCCTAATGTTACTCAATTTTCTGATTTTACAACTAGCATTGTTTCAGCACAGGATGTCCATTTACTTGCCACTTGTTTTCTGACGAGCTCTGATGAATGGCATTTATATCCAAGTCTCTTGGGAGATTTAGGGATTTGTTGGATATGGTCAAGTCATGCTGAATAGGCACTGAATAAGAATCTCAACATCCTGAGCAAGGACTGCAATAAAAGGATGTTAAAAGGAGCTGTAGCCTGATCTAGATTATCCTGTCTTCTCTTCCCCAGGGCCAGTGATACTGTGTGCTGAATTGAGACTTGCACAGATGACTATGCTCCCAAAATATTCAATGTTTCCTCAATGGCCCTAGTGTCCAGCTTTTTCGTGAGGTCTTTTACTATCTCTTGGGAAAATAAATGGGTCTAAAAGTCTTCTAAGCACAGATTTCTGATGCCTGAAACAAAAACCAGATTCACACTCTCCTTCACCACCACTTCCATCTTAATCTTAGTTGTGCTTGCCAGCATGCAAAGAATCCTGTGCAGGGAAGGAACTAAGGGGTCTTCCAAATAAAGCTGCCAAATGCTTACCACTTGACTACTATGACCACATTGACCTCATATGAATGGTGACATTAACTTGGAAGTAGCTTTAGTTCACCTGTCAGAGGATAGGAGCAGGAGATTTTTGCCCTTAACCCAGCAGTTTTGTGTCAGACCTAATCTCCTGGCCTAGTCACTGTAATCCTTGATCAGGCCTCTAGAGTCCTGACAGAGTTAGTCCCCCATAGTTGCTTCAGGTTTGGTTGCCCTAGATACAGTTAGGGAGAACCCTGGTGGAGTGTCGTCACTAAACAGCCACACAGTCATAGCCTTGGATGGTTTCTTGGAAGGTCTTGAGTAGTAGTAGCATGATCATTGACTTCTAGTTGGAACACAGCTGGATTGTATTTTCCCAGAGACTGATGTTCATGGACATGTTCATCCAATATTGGTAGCACACCTACTTGACCACCTGGTGACAGTAAGTATGATGTCGCTGGACAGAAGGTAACACTTCAGCTTTCATGTATTGAAGTCAGTATTCTTTTGTGTCCAGGAATACACAGTGTAGTGCTAGACAGTCTCAGCTTAGGGGAGTATGTCCATCAGTCAGAATAGCAATGCTTCCAGGGATGTGCAAGACATCTTGGTTTCACTGGGGCATGCTATTGGTGGATTTGCTTGCAGTGAACTTGAACTGCAGGCTGTGGACCAAGGAGCTTGGATGATTAGATGAGATGATGCCATCTAGGGATAACCTCACAGGTATGTTTTTCATCCTTTTAATTTATCAGGCAAGTCCTAGAGAAGCTTGTAGTTTCCAGGAATGTAAGGATGGCACATGACTTCTCTTTGGCCACAGCATGATTGGACAGTCTTTGGCAGCTTCCAGCCTGGGAGAAGTTGCTTAGGCAGCCACACTTCCTCAGATACCACAGCAACCTCTAAGCAGTTTCATAGTTGGAGGTTGATCAGCATGGGTCAAGTTGGAGGTTTCACATTAGACAGCCAAGGGTCTTGCAGAGCTTCATCCAATAGCCTCTACTAGGCCAAGTGAAGTTGAGTCTAGTTAGTGTAATGTTTTGTAATAGGAGTTGATCTAGATTACCCTGCTGATCTGGGGAACGGAAATTTTCTTCACTTTCTTTGCCAGGGAAAGTTATCAGCATCTATCATTGAGAGCTATAGGGGTGCCCTCTCCCACTCCTTAAGTTTCATGATCTAGATTTGGGGTCTTCAGTAAAACAAAAGAGGATCATCCAGCAGTTTTTCTCCCCATTTCCATCTTTGAAACAGGTCAGTGATATTAACACTATCTCTGGGAGGATTATGCATTCTAGAGGTTTTATGTCAGAGAATTGTCATTTTTACCTGACTTTTTAGTGAAAACCCAAAACAAGGCAGCCAGGACTGTTCCGCAGTACCCTTCATCACTCCATCTCTTGCATGATCCCTGAGTAATGAGGAGGATCTTCTACTGTTCCAGTGAGAGCCAGTTTTTGCTGCCTAAGGAGAACCAAGAAGACTAGAAATGATGTCTAGAGGTTGTTTATATTCGCTGGACATTGTAAGAAGCCGGTCACAAGGAATACAATCTCTTACAAGCTATGGCAGGTCATCTTTAAAGCTTATAGATAGCAAAGTTGTGTAGTTAATGGCTCTGATCCACAAAATTACAGAACACTGCTGTGATGGAGTGGCAAGACTTAAAAGAAGCAGAATGTTTTTAATAGCTTAGGGATACAGTGGATAGTGAAGCGGTGATTGAGAGACAGTAAGAAACATTTTAACTTGGATGAAATGGAAAGAGATAACTAGACTACTGGTAAGTCAAAATTTCCATTAGTAAAAGCAAAGGACTGGAGGGATAAGTCCAGCAGCTAAAAAATAGACATATCTCAAAGATAGAAATGGTTTTCCTTATGATGAGAAGCGACGAGGAGCTGGTTAGGGTAAAGCAGTAGAAAAGCCGTCAACCAGATGGGAATTCAGGTACAAAGTGCATTGGGCCAAGTAGGGAGGAAA
Source organism: Macrobrachium rosenbergii (assembly GCF_040412425.1). Taxonomy (NCBI): domain Eukaryota; kingdom Metazoa; phylum Arthropoda; class Malacostraca; order Decapoda; family Palaemonidae; genus Macrobrachium; species Macrobrachium rosenbergii. Next base: position 12,822,294 of record NC_089748.1, read on the forward strand.
AAGCTCACATCATATCTAACCTGGGAAGGAAAAAATCAAAATAGAAATGTTTATGATGATGAGTATTATATTTGTCATATATAATGCTTGATTTTTATTTGTTTTGAATTAAGAAATGAAGAGTACTTTGGCATTTTGTTGGTTAAGTAATTTCCAGTTTTTTATGTGGTTGATTAAATTTGAAATTATTCCTGTTTTTCTTGTACTTTATATTGAATTTTGTATGATAATATTGAAGTTATGCAGGAAATAATGGTGTATATTTTTCAGCATCTCTTCGCTACACTACACCTCAAAAATCAGGCATGGGAGGTACACTTACACGAGTGCCAGTTGCAGTAGCACCTGTCAAGGATAAGAGCCATGCTACACTTCTCTGGGGGGCAACTGGGGAGCAAGAGTGGACTGCTGCTCTCACTACAGGTAAGTAAATTTTGAGATTGCATTAAACAGCATTCACCTAAGTGCATTTATGCATTGATTGTATATTTGATTATACAGTAGTAATTTTCTTTTGGGTATAGCTTAGGTTTTTGGTCTTTGTAAAATTTTTTCTGTTTTTTAATCACTGCATTGTCAGCATCCTCCTTAATTTTGTAGAAGTTCTGCAATTTTATAAGATGAAAGAATGTTGTTGAGTCCTTAAAGAATAATTCTGTTAGAGCACAGGAGTAAAATAATTTTGTGAATGCTGATCACATTAAGCCTGCTTTTATGTATAGAAAAAATAGAGGAAGATATTTATTGCTGATATAGAATGAAAAATTATTACAGCTGAATATAGAATTTAGTTACAGTTTAGATATATGTACATGATGGTGTGTCATACTATTCTAGTCCTATACATGGAACTGATGCTGGTGAATTGACATAAAGAAAAGATTATCTTTTGTCTTGACATGAACTAAATTCCAGAAGAGGTGTGGATACTTAAAAGAAGGTCATATTTTATGTTTATGGGGCAATGGTCTTTTTAAAAAATTTCAATCAGGTGTCCATTCTCTGTTATGAGGCAAGAAATTTTTGTTTTGAAAAAAGACTGATGTCAGATTGTAGCTTACTTTAAAGGTTCCTAGGAGTGTCCATTTGTCAACAAGCTGTGTTGCTTTTTAATTTCTTCCATTCATATTTGTAGATGTCTAGTTTCCTTAACTCTTACAGGCCTATATATACATTAACAAAACCTCATGAACAGGCAAACTTTAAGGTCTGCCTATTTAAAAAAAAAAAATCAATGGAAAGAGGAAGATATGCAAATGCTTATGGCATAAAAATTTCAAACATTTTCTATACCCTCCACAGGAAATTGAAAGTTAATAGTGTACATGTTCTTTCTAATATTTTTTGTACTTTATTTTGAAAAATTACGATTACAGCTCACATCATATCATAAAAGATAAGAACTGAAACCAGCAACAATCCCAGAGTAGATTTATTTACTAACAAGTACTATGTGCAAGATGTACAGGGATGGGGAGATGTGGTACCTTTTGGCGAGTTATACATGTTCTTTCTAATAGTTTTTTATGCCTTATTTTGCAAAATTACAGTTACAGATCACATAATATTGTAAAAGATACCAACTAAAACCAACAACAGTCCTTGAGTATATTTATGGGCAAATATATACAAGATATGCTGGGACATGAAATCTCAGGGGAAACTACAGGCAGTCCCCAGTTTAGACGGGGGTTCCGTTTTTACGCCGCGTCATAAACCGAAAATCGTTGTGAACCGAAAAATCGTCAAAAATTGTCAAAAATCCTAAAAAAACCTTACTTTTAATGCTTTGGGTGTATTGAAAATGATGTAAACTGCATTTTTATTGAGTTTTTCCTCAAAAAAACCTCGAAATTTTTATTATTCTGCCGTTTTGGAGCCATATTTCCTCCGTCGTAACCTCGGAACGTCGTAAGCCGGACCCGTCGTAAACCGGAGACTGCCTGCATTATTCCTAGTGTCACTGGGCCTAAGTTAGAGCGTTGCGTAAGAGTTGCCATATAAATATGTATGGCCTATTCAAGTGATCTGAATGTTTTCCCTCAAAATTTGTTCAAATATTGTGGCTCAAAATAATGATTATCACATGATGTGCTCTGGTAGTCCTCTTAAGACATTATTGCACATCAAAGGATGCATGCCGTTAGGAAAGGATTAACTGTACTGTGTTTCAGTAAGATTAAGTTATTTGGATAGAGTTTGTGAGAATCTAAAATGTGATCTGTTGAGCTCTTTAAACTGCTCAATAATAAAAATACAGTAATTGGTTTTCGCTGAGCATCTCTGAGGGATATGAATCAATTCAGATGTAATTGATGCTTATTTAACTGTTGTTAGTAATACTGTTTTTATTATTATTATTATTATTATTATTATTATTATTATTATTATTATTATTATTAATAGTAATTTTTTATTATTACCTTGCTTTCCATGTTTTATTTTTAATTATTTTCATGCTTTCTCCCCCCTTTTTTTTCTTCAACTTTTAACTTTTTTCTCCTCACTATCATTGAAAATCATTATAACAGAGGCACACTATATTTTTCTGTTTAATATGTCTGAATACTGTAGTGAGCCTTTAGTAATGTTTAATTTAGTCAGCCTCAATAGATGAGTTTAGCTTTTATGGTGTTATTGTAAAATAAATCTTTTGTCTTAATATATGTTTTAGTTATTATATCTAAGCACTGAAAAATACCAAACCAGAGAAGAGGTACTACAACATGATCCTAAGAATGAGAAATACTGTGTTGTATTTAGTAAAGTACAGTACAGTGTACCGTGTTTTATCAAAAATATCACATCACAGGCTATGAAAATTGTATCTTTGGAGTAAAACACTTTATTAGAACATCATGTTGTTAGAAAGAAGTAGACCCTCTCTTAAACATGTTCTGTTAAATAGTATGGCTACATCGTTTAGGTTAATTATGTAACACAACAAACATTTTAAGTAAAATGTAAACAATGCAGGTTGACAAATAAATTCTATTGTTTTTACATGCTGACCATTGCTGTACAAATTGTTGCTTCACTTTAAAGTATGTTAACTGCATTACTAGATTTATATAATGAAAAATGTTCTTATTTGCCAAATGGTGGAAGAGACCGCCTTGGTAGGGTTTACCACCAAATTTCTTACCTGTTTCCATCAGTATGGATCTTCATTCCAAGATGATGTCTGTACTTAATATCCTTAGACAGTTTAACAAATTAGCTGCTTAGGCAGGGAGATAATTACAAGGATATCAACTCATCCAGTTTGGAACATGCTGCTAAGTAAAACATTACTTTACCAAGATCCGTCATGTTAACAACCCACATTTAGGGTGTATTATTATTCAGAGTGGGTTGTGTCAAAATTTCTAGTTTATGCACCTAATCTAAGAACTAGCAGATTAGTTGGTTAAACAAGTCCTTGCTGACTGTTCAGGGATGATGATAAAGTTTCTGAGTTAATATTTATTAATGCACCGTGCAGTAAGGAAGATAGTATTCAAGAGGATGAGAGAAGAGAGGAATTATAGTAGCCAGTCTTCTAGCAGAAGGGAAGGGTAGCCTGTTCTGATTTTTTAGTGTTTTCTTGGTCGTTCCAAGAAATGGGCATTCCACTTGGCGAGTGTTAAGTTCCGTCGGATGTGAAGCAGGTTGGCAGTCACTTAAAAGGAGGGTCTGTCCAGCATCCACTCATTCAGAGCCACTGCCTACCTCAAGAGGGAGTTTGCTGTCATGTTGAGCAACCTCTTGAGATGGATTGCTAACAAGTGCCACTTCCTAGCCTAAGCCATCTGTAGGACAGATGACATGACTGTATTGAGAGGAGCTGAGCGGGAGCAAAGCCCCTAATGCATGTCATTGCTGTCATGTTATCCTGAGAGACAGGAAGATGACCATCAGATCCAGGAAATTGATGTAACATTTCCTTAGAACAGATGACCATCTCACAACTACCTGACAATCCTTTGAATGGCCTCCTCACATGTCATCAAGGAGACATTTGTGTATCACTACCTGTTTGATGAAAGCACCCTTCCAGGCCCATTGATGGAGTATCATCCCAACCACATGTTTTTGAAGATGGAAACATTCACAAAACCTTTTCAGGCATGTGAGAGGCAGACTCTGATCGTGTCCTTGAGTTGCAATTTGAGGATTAGGTCTACCAGAGACTTGAACTGCAGTAGGCCCTGGGTCTGTTCCAATTGCTGTGGGAATATCATGGATCAGATCTTTCCTTATTTTGGCCTGAGCCTACCTAGGAAGGGACAGCCAGCCATGAAGCATATCCTAACAAAGTCCCAGCCACACAAAATTTCTGTTTTGTTTGAGGGAGGACTTGTCCCAGTTGATCATGAGCCTGTTGTCTAAAGTCTGTTGCTTACCAATTGTAGGTTTTGTAAATACTTCTCTCTAATGGTCCCCCAAACTGGCCAGTCGCCGAGGTAAGCCACCAGTTGAACTCCATCATGTTCAGCTTTGACAGGCTGAGGATCATTCTCCATTCAGAGTGATGAATGGACATGTCTTTTTTTTCTATGGCTCCCTTTAGGAGAGCCTTTTGTGCACATTTCTCTAAGTAGAGGTCTGGTTGTTGGAAAAAGCCCCTTTGAATTGTGGGAGGGACACAGCTATTGACACCTTAACCTGTTGGAGATGATGCAGTGCAGTGCCCCCAAGGGGAAGACTTTCAGTGCATTTGGTGCTGCACAAGATGATCCTCAGTTTACAAAGTCCTGTTGGGTTCCATCTTTTCTCTTGACCTTAATGACAATCCAGGAGTTGCTTTCCCTTTCCCTTTCTCTTGATTGGGCCCCTCTCTGTCTGTACAAAAGGGAAGCTGTTATATTTATAACTTCTGTTGTCCCTCTCTGTTGTTTGTAAGAATCTCTAGGGACACTGGAGGCCTGTATGACTCTGGGTTGTATTGGGGCTCCTTAGGTATTGGGGCTTTGGACTCTTGGAAACATTGTTTCTTGGGTCCCAATTTACCCAGCAGAGCAGGTAGAGTACAATTTCTTTTAGCAGGCTTGCTTTTGAGTTCCGCCACAATGGACTCCATGAGGAGATCATACCAATGCTTCTCTTTGGGCCCTAAGACATCATTCTACAAAGTCATAGGCACTTCCCATGGGGAATGCCTAAGTATCTTTGCAGCAGCAGCCAGAACAGTCTCAGAAGACTGCAGGAACTCCCTCAGAGTCACTACTAGGTAGAGGTTAGAAAAACAGGAGATAGAGCCTCACATAGAACTCAAAAGTGGCTGTCCTTTCTGAGATTTGGCCATAGAGGCACCAAACTGCTGCATAGCCAAGCCTAGTGAGAACTTTTCTCATTTAAAAGAAAGAATGAGTGTTCTCCTTAAGCAAAATCTGTATTTCAACTGAAAGATGGATAAAGACCCATTCCATATTGGGGAAGGTGGCTTTGTCCCATATTTCCACATTCCACCTCAATTATTGTACATTAATTGAGGTATTTGCTATTCAGCAAATCTAGGATTGACAGTCATCTTCCCCTCCTGGGGAGGTAGAAAGCAAGCTGGTTGAGGTGTTAAGACCAGTCAGCGCTACTTCTTGGAAATGAAGTCTGATTGTAATGAGGATCTAAGAGACCAAGTCAACTTTTTCTTGGCCATAGACTTCTGTGCTAGCATTCTCTGAGGACCTAATGAGAGTACCCATTTTTGTGTGGGTGGCCTTCAAGGACTTGTTAGTCTCTCTTCTGAGGGCTGCAAATGTCTTAGTAACAATCTCCAATTCCTGAAAGGAATTTTCAATAATGTCTTGAATATAGTAACACTCTATCAAGATTTCCATGATATTTTGCAGAATCTCCTTATGGATCTCCTTGAACTCCAACCTGGCACAAACCAGAATCTCTTTAGGATCCTCTGTCTGGATGGGTTGGGCCACGGCAGCCAAATCAGTGCTACCTGACAGATGGGGAGTCTAGGGGTAAAGGTCTATCATAGGAGGAACGGGAATGTTATAGGAAAGAGGGCGTCTCTTTTGGGGTCCTTCTTAACATTTGGTTGTTTTGTGGAAGAGCCTGGATCCCTTCCCAGGAGCTGCTACTCCTCATATGAGGAAAAGGGTAATGCTCATGGGCCTTCTGGGTTCAGTAAGGATAGCTCACTGGAATTTGATGTCTTTTCATGTTTTCCAGATCCTGGAATATGCTCAGGGTGGAGAGGAAACACTCTCATTTGGAGTTCAGCTCCTGCTGAATCCCTGGACCCAAAGGGCTAGACTAAACTGAGACTTATCATGGAGGCTTGCTGTCAGGAGAATGTTGCATACCTTGTAAAAGTCTGGCAACCACCCACATTCATCTTGATGTCTGGCAGGGCTGTGCTTATGATAGTATGTGTTGTCTCCACAGGCAAAAATGTATTTCAGAGTTTGCAGTAGAGCAAGTGACCTGTGGGCCTGTATAACAGCAGGCTTGTAGTGTGGAAAAACATAAAACCATGTGAAATGGTAGGATGAGAGCTGCATATGTCCATTGGATAAGTGGGATGCACAGGGGAGGAAATGGACCAACTTTGTCACAAATAAGTAACTGATGACTGGCTATGAAACAAGCCCATTAAAATGACATAAATCCCTATATAACAAACAATTCTAACATATTGTCAGGGTATTCATAATTCATTGTTGTCATCCATAACACTGTCATTCATTATAATTCATCTTTTTGTTTTGGTATTGTAACTTCATCATTATCAGTTGTAATCATGAGAAACGCAAAGAAAGAATTTTTTGTTGCTGGAGATAAAGAACTTGAAAACTTATAAAAGCATCAGTTGATGCAGAACTCTCCCATTTTTCCAAAATTAAAGTTTCATTTCTAAGGTTTCTAATTTTTGTAAAATATTACAAACAATTTATGCTTAATGTGATCATGCAGGCATGTTTTTTATTTCCTTAATATTTTTTATTAGCTTGCCAGGACAAATGTCTGGAGAGCTACTGTGATAGCCCTTGCACAAGTCAGCAGCTTCAAGGTCTGTTGACAGCATGCTAAAGTTTTTCAGATTTCTAAGTACTTTCAAAGATTAAGAGGTATGGCTATCATATTTTGTTGGTATCCTCTTCATTGGGATTTCTTTCAGATCCTTTCCCTCTCATTTGTCATTGTGACCTTAAGTTAAGGTCCAGGTAATGCATAGAAAACTTCAACTTTTTTATTTTTTAATAATTCAGCCACAAGCCTGGTTGTTGAAGTGGATGTCACTTGGACAACCGTTAGTGACTGTTGCATTTTTATTGCTGGACAGAGTGTAAACCAAAATGCATCTTATTTAAACATACCTTGTTAAGAGTTGTGTCACAGCAGTGTTTTCATCTTCCTCTGTAAGCAGCTTGTGTCAGAAATTTAGCCAAAATTTCATCCGTATGGCGAACCTTGTGCAATCGGCATTAAATTAGGAAATTTTAGGTGTTTTCCTCATATTTTAAGTGTTTTTTCATTCTAGTTGATTAGTAAATACTGATGAAGTATTGTTTAATGGATTTTGAAGAACTGAAGCAACCTAATTAAGAAGAGCTGAATAAAGGCTAACATTAAAATTTGCATAAAAAAAGATACAAACAAGAAATGACATTCCAGTAGGTTATAAAATGTTAAACTCAATGTATTACAGGGCCATCATTTAGTCCAGCCATCTTCATGTAATTCTAGTGCCCCTGTGGTGGGGTGTAAGAATACTACCACCTTTGTTCTGTGTATCGTAAAAAGCAATTAAAAAGATAACTGCTGCCTTGCAGATACACTTTTTAGTAAGTGTAGGCCCACTGCAAATACAAGTGGTTGACAACAAACTTTAGCCAAACCATTGAACTATGCTGGATGTGTTCAAGAATGAGAATAGGGCTAGGGTGTTCCCCATAGGGACATACATCAGGATCCCTCTGCTGGGATTGCCAGTGGACAGGGTGTACCACAGGGTACATGACTGTGCTTAAATAAGTTATTGAAGGAGTTGAAGGTTAGAGTAGGATCTTGGAATGTTGGTACCCTGAAAGGAAAGCTGAGTTGTTGAAAGACTAGGTGTAAGGGATGGTGAACCAGAGAGGTAGGTAGTGTAATAGGTTTAAGCTGTATTACTCTGGGTCACAGATAGGAAGAAACAAAATAGGAGGTACAGTCAGTAGTGAGTGGAAAGAAAAAGTGGTGAAAGTAAAAGGAGTTAGCGGTAGGCTTATAATAATAGTGTTACTAGCAGGGAAAAATATTTATAATATAATTCAGCATACTCACCTCTTAGGTTACCAGAAGCAAGAGAAGGAAATTTAGGGGAAAATGGGAAAAAAACAACTGGAATGGTAAAGGACTGGGATGAAATAATCCAATGAGCAGATATGAATTGTAGTTAGAAAGAATAGGAATGGGTATGAGGAAGTTCATGGAGGCCATGAATTTGGAGTAAGGTATGAAGATGGAGAGTATGGACTAGGAATGGCACTGAGTTTTGAATTGGTCTGTATGAACACCTGCATTGTAAAGGCAGATGATCATTTAGTAAAGTGTGAGAGTATTGGAGTACAGACCCAGATAGATGACCTTATGGTTATGAGGGAACACAGAAGCAGTGCAGTAAGTTGTAAGGTAATTCCTTATGAGGCATGTATGAAACAACATAGGTTGCTAGCAATAAATATCAAGATGAAAAGAAAAAATCCAAGAAGAGGTTGAAGAGATCAAGAATTAAAATATGAGATCTTAAAGGAGAACAGTTTGAATAAAATACTAAGAGGTATGTAAAAGAAAGACATCAATCAGAAATAAGTTCAAGAGAGAAGGAAGTTGGCAGAATAGAAAACATTTAAAAAGAAATGAAAATGTGGTTGAAAGGTGCAGATGAAGCATTTAAGCAAACAGTGACTATGGAGTGTCCCAAGGGGAGAAAAAGTGGTGGTGGAGTAGAGGTACAAGATTCAGGGCTTTCTAGAATTGGAAGGTGAGATGTGCAAGGTGCTGAGGAATGGTATAGAAAAGAAGAAAGAGAAACTAAGAAGATAGTGGGTATAGGTTTGGTCAGTCAGGTCTCATCAAAGATAGAGTAATGACAAATGACTGGGAAGAAAATATGATGATAAATGTATTTAAACATAAAGGAGATAATATGGAATATAGTAATTATAGAGGAATCAGACTAACAGAATATTTGCCTAAGGTTTTGGAAAGAATACTTAATATGAGATTTTGACCAGCTGTGAAGATTTGTGAACAGCAGTGCAATTTTATTAGAGGGAAATGTACAGTTGAGGTGGTCTTTATATAAGTCATTCACAGAAAAAGAGGCTGGAAGTTAATTGGAAGTCCTGCTGGGCATTTATAGACCATGAGAAGGCATTTGTTGGGATACCAAGGGAAGAAGTGTTTCGGGGTTTAAAAAAGAGGAACATGCCAGGAAAGTTAGTTACATTGGTTGAAATGATGTGTACAAGAACAAGAACAACAGTAATGACAGCCTGTGGCAAAACAGAAGTTAGAGTTCATTTACATTAAGAATCGGCACTTGGCCCATTTCTGGTTTTACTGGTTGTGGATGTATTGAGTAAAGGGATTAGAAATGAAAATATATGGAATTGTTATATGCAGATGATCTGGTGATTACAACTGAGGCTGAAAAAGAATTGCAAAGAAGTGTAAGAGAGTAGTAGGAATCTTATGAATGGGGTGGTATGAAGGTAATTTCAGGAAGGCATCAGGTTATGTGTATATACAGGATAGTAAAGGCCTAGATTTCAAACAGGTAGAGAATTTTGAGTATTTAGGATCTACTTTAAGCCAGGAGGGAGGGTGTGAAGCTGAGATTGAAAGCAGGATGAAAGTGGCATGAGGGAAATGGAAGGAGTTGGCAGGGGTAGTGTGTGAAAATAAAGATATATTCTACCATAATCAGACCAGTGATGATATGTGAACATTGATAAGGAAGGAGGAACAGAAGCTGCAACGAGCAGAAATGAGGTGCTGAGGTTAATTTTTAGAATCTTGCTGCATGAGAGGCTGGAAAATGGAGAAATTAGAAGTGTGATAATGATAAAGATTATTAATAAGAGAGTTGTGATTGAGATGGTTTGGGCATGTGGCAAGGGTGAATGAAGAGGAAGGAGTGAAGAAGGGTTGGGGGAAGCTTGTCAGTGGTAGAAGGTTGATAGAAAGGCAAAAGATTTGGTGGAATGATAAAGTTAGAAAGGATATGGAGAAGGGTTTAGTAGATGTCCTCAGAAGTAGTGGAGAATTTATATCAAGGCAACTGATCCCTAGCGGTGGGATTTTGATCATATTTTATTAGGCATTAATTTTAATGGTAAAATATTATGATGTTATTCCAGTTACTTAGGAATTCTAATCATGATTTATAGGTTATTACTCTGAATCAGAATCCTGTTTAGTGTTATTGTTATAGAAAATATTTTCTTGACAAAGATATTGTAGCCTCAGATGAAAATGCTTAAATATATTTATCTATTGTCTAGGGGTGTAATGGATAAGAAAAAGGTTCTGTGCTTTAACATCAGCAACATTTATCCTCACTACTACTTCTCTTTGATTTCCCTATTTTATAACAAAAATACAATGAAGAAGTACCATTAAGTGTAAAGTGTTCAAAGTAACTGATAAAAATTATAATATTGATGACTGCAAAATGTAATTGAATTTTCACGTCAGGGTAACCGAAATGCTTTCTCGAACTGGGTAATGTGTGTTATTCTCTCAGTTACAATTTAACTATGGGTCATTCTGCAAACAGATCCTTTCAGCATTTTAAATTTTCATTGCAATAATTTATGTGTGGTTTTTCATGAGTTTGTGTTGCAGGTTATGTATTTTTAAACAGGTGTTACTTTACTGTTGGCAGTCCTTTTATGTTGCATACAATAAGTGATGTGAGTGTAATTGAAGCCTATTCTAATTTTATTTTCCATGCAAGCTCCAGAGAAGAGGGACATAGTGAAGACAAATATAGGTTAGGCACTTATGGCTCTATCATACCTTTGCAGTGGGCCAATGGCGATGCAATTATGAGATAAGCTAACATGATGAATTTATAATCACATATATATACTTTTATTACATTGGCCTTTTAGAATACCCTTGTTAGCTGTATGAAACGTTTACATTAGTGCTTAAGAATTGCAGAACTATTGTGTCCTTGGGTGTTGCAGGTCATTGCACGCATGTGTGCAGATTTAGTAGTTTTAGTGAAATGCTTGTCTAACAAACTGTCTAGTATAATTGCACTACAAACCCAGTGTTTACTTTTCTTGAGTTTTGGTGTTTGGAGTTCTTGGCAGGAGTTAAAGAGTGTTATACATCATCTTCAAATAATGAATAAATAGTACAATGATGGAATTTTCTTATCACAAGTGCATCCTTTCATATACAGTAGTCTTACAATTTGGAACTCTTGTGTCTGAAAAGTTTAAATATATTTTTGAAGATGTTTGTTATTGTCCTCCTGGTTATAAGTAGATCCCCTGGCTTGATCAATCAGAGTGTGTTGCACAGTAAGGAAGGCAAACACTACATCACAGTTAACAATAATACTTGAACACTGTAAATTATAATGTGTCGAGGACCTGGAAAATATGTTTACTACAATGGTTTGAAAGGACTATTGTACAACATAAAGTTGCCACTAATATACTGTGTACGAAATCATACATTTTGTATAGAAAAAATGTAAATTTTATTTGGGAAAATTTTTGGTGATAAAAAGAATTTCCTTTCAGTCAGTGGTCTGTTTTCCTTTGTCCCTCGAATGTTGCTTGCATATATCTTTATTCTATTATGTTATTGTTATTTGTTGATTAAGTATATTGCCTTCTCTGTTTTATACTCATAAAAAAATCTGGGACTTCATGCTTTCACAGCTTCTGAATACTTATTAGCTTTTGTTTTGCTTTGCTGTTTGGTTTACAAAGGCATCATAGCAGCTTTTGGGTTGACCTCTGTAATAAAATTCTGTGCAGCATCTATAGCATTTGTTTACTTTTTGTTCTTGTATTGTACTTATTTTAATTACTTGTTTCCAAGTGTGAAATTCATTATTGGAAGGCATTAAATTAAATTTGAAATTATTATTACATAACCAATCTCAGTTCATTATGTTTAGATATGTTTTTATTGAAATAATTTACCACTATTGCTGTGATGGTATTTCATTTAGCAGGAACAGAAAGAGCCAGCTTTCAGTCACTGTATGATGTTTGAGGTCAAACCTTCATTTTGCTAGATACTGTATATTTCCTCATACCTGTATATTGACGTACTAACTTGGGTTAGAGAAGAGTAAATACTGTTTTGCATACCTAACAATGAAAAGTTTTAAAATCTAATGAAGTTTTAATTAATTTTTATGATATTGGCCCATTTTCGGTTGGGATTTTCATTTACTTATGGTACAATATATGAAAATATTTTTGGAATTTACAAGACAGTTTTTGGATGGTAACTTTCACAGTAAGTATGGTGTGACATGCAATAGATAAAGCAGAACAGTTTTAAATGAAGGTTCACAGCATTTTTATTAGGGTCAAACATCACATTCTAATATTCATTTGTTTCCCAACAACCCCATTACTGTTAAGTAGCCTGTTAGTGGATTTGTGTTACTTGTTTATGAAAAATCTGAAGGTCAACAAATGCATGTACACACAATCCGGTTTGCCTGTGAGCATGGGTCCTTTGTTTCCTGGGTAAGTGACCCAGCATGCCCGGCTATTTGTATGCTTCATTCGGTCATTTGGCGTCAGTTGTCTGCCCTGTGAAGAAATTGTGCCCTTGTTATCAGCGCAATCTTTTTTGTATTTACATTTGCAAAGGAAGTATGTGCAGTTATTTATCTTGTGAAAATTTCTTACTAAAATGTACAATGTGATGACATAATTTAATGTACTTGCAGTACATTATTAAATTTACAAGTAAAAAGTTTTCTTCTTGTAAAGTGAGAGTGTCACTCTGTTCTTCTCACAGTCACGTGCCTAGAGATGTGAGATGATTGGTTAAGTAAAGTGTAATTGCATGCAATCACAGTTACAGTGATGCAAATTTTTTTGACTGTATGTACAGTTTTTTTTCTGTGTATGTCAGCGTGTTACAGTACAGAAATCTGCATCATTGTAGAAACAAAATGCACTTACTGAGAGACCTTATTTATTGAATCACTTTCTCTCTCTCTCATACATTATTTTTATTGACTTAAGGTACTTAATGCAGTACAGTGTACAGCACATTGCTGTTTTTAATACAGTACAGCATGTTTGTGTGTTTACAGGATATACACACATGGAAGCATCACGTCAGGATGAACTATGCACTTCAGTGTGTTTGTATGCCGCATGTGTGTTTCTCTCTCTCTCTCTCTCTCTCTCTCTCTCTCTCTCTCTCTCTCTCTCTCTCTCTCTCTCTCTCTCTCTCTCTACAGTGTTCATACGTTTAGTTTTCTGTAAAAGAAAACTATTGAGACAGCTTTGTCTGTCCATCTGCACTTTTTCTGTCTGCCCTCAGATCTTAAAAACTACTGAGGCTAGAGGGCTGCAAATTGATATGTTGATAATCCACCCTCTGATCATCAAACATACCAAATTACAGCCTGCTAGTCTCAGTGGGTTTTATTTTATTTAAGATTAAGGTTAGCCATGATCGTGTGTCTGGCACCGCTAGAGGTGCCAGCTGCTGACGCATCTTCACTTGGATGCACCTGGGGAGCAACTGAGCACTGCCTGGTTGTGGCTCAGAGTTTCATACTGCAGGACATCGAGAGTTTCATAGAGCATTATACTCTTTACAGAAAACTCAGTTGCACCAAAGAAAGTTAGACGCAATTTTTACTTGGGTATATTGGCTGGGATTTGTATGCAGTATTTTACGCATACACACACATCTTGTAAGTACAGTACAAGTAAGTGCAGTTATGGACATGCATACATATTGAGAAACAATTGATTTTGTAGATGTATCTCTAAATTCGAATGATAAGTAATTCAGTATTTCAAATCGAATGATGATTATAAAATACTTATTAGGATAGGCTGCAAAGA
>NC_089748.1:12841350-13041350 GCF_040412425.1 Macrobrachium rosenbergii
TCATGGTTATATAAAATATCTGAAAAAATGAAGATTTAGCAAATTAATTAAAGAAAATAATAAAGAAAATATACATTATAAGATATAAAATTAAAAAGGGAAGTTATTTATGCCGCACCTGTATGTATGTGTGTATATATATATATATATATATATATATATATATATATATATATATATATATATATATATATATATATATATATATATATATATATATATATATATATATTTTATACATCCCTTTGAAAGTATGTTTTAATCTTGCCTGTAACATAGTCATTGACTGTAGATTCCACTTTACTGCTTCTCGTACCTGTTATTGTTGAAGGGAATGTATTCTCGAAGTATTAATATCTCTCAGAAAGGCGTAATAGAGAAGAGTTCTGTAATTTCCTTACTTTTAATAAGGAAAATTACTTATAAAAACTCAGTACAATTTAACTTGTTACAGTTATGCAAACGAAATCACTCTTGTTAAAATAGTTCAACTCAGTCTATTTGGGGAGCACGAAAGCAAGGGAAGATGTACTCTCCCTGGTGGATGTTAACTCGAATCTTTTCCTCAGTTCCTCTCCTGGCTCTCGAACCCCTGGATTTTTTGTTATCAGCAAACTCCACTTCCTTCCATTGTCCTGTTGGAAGGATTTATATGCAAGGCCTCCCCTCAAACAGTTGATTGGGAAGGACTTTGGTGGGTGTTGTTCAAATCTCTCCTTAGAGGACTTGATTGGAAATGATCTTAGGAGGGGGTGTGAAAGACCCCTCCCTAGAATGTTTGATTGCAGGATGTTGAAATACATCACTTTATCCAGCCCCCAATTTCCTGGAATTTCCATGAAAGCACCTCCTATTGAAGGTGGGGTTATAGAGATGGCTGATGTTAGCTTTTTGGCGGTGCTAAATCATGACTTGAGTAAGCTGATCGTGAGGCCACAATTTCCAAATTTTATGATCGGTTTTATGGCTCTGAGCGCGATATACTCACTCACTGTTTTGAGTTCGTGGAAGAAGGTTTGTTTCAGTCAGCACGTCTTAGTTCTTAACAACAACAACCTAGGCGTTATCATTGTTCTCTCTCTCTCTCTCTCTCTCTCTCTCTCTCTCTCTCTCTCTCTCTCTAACATATATATATATATATTGTTTCTCATTGGATTGGTGGGTATCTTTCTCAGCTAGCACTGGTGATGGAAATTCATTTCTCATTATAATGTGGTTCGGATTCCACAATGAGCTGTAGGTCCCATTGCTAGGTAACCAATTGGTGCTTAGCCACGTAAAATAAATCTAATCCTTCGGGCCAGCCCTGGGAGAGCTGTTAATAGCTCAGTGGTCTGGTTAAACTAAGGTATACTTAATATATATATATATATATATATATATATATATATATATATATATATATATATATATATATATATATATATATATATATATATGTATATATATATATATAATATATTATATAATATACATATATAGATATTGTTATGGAAGTCATTCGGTGGATGAGTTTAATTATTAATTACTGATTAATGCAGCCTTGCTATACCGAAGACCCACGTAATCCTAACATTTAAGGCTGGAAGTTACTCCAAAAGACAGACAAGTAACTTAATTAGATTAGGTCGCCAGTTGGAACTAGGTTGCGGAATATTTTGATTCTGGAACAAATTAATTAAATAAAACCCATTGATTACTCACCAAGTCCAACAAAAGAAAATGAATTGTTACAGTGAGGGAATTTCCATGAGCCAATTACTCCCCTCCTGACACAGTAATATTTCCCCTACTTAGGTTATAACGCAACAGCTGATAGTTCTAGTAGCGCTCTCGTAAGCAGTTTGCTAGTATATTAAAGACTACTCCTCTTCCAAACAAAGGTATGATCAGGTCCCAAGGCGTCCTGAGTGTTACTTATACGGCCTCTCCCTAACCAATAATTACTGCAAGGGTGTATCTTAAATGGAGAATACTAGGCTAACACCATGGAGGATACTTTATGCAGTCTCACTATGCAACACTACTTATACTTCATATAATTGACTTTATGAAGGGAATATGGTTTCACCAGAATCGTTAGTCATTGGCTAAGGAAGGGGAAAGTGAAAACGGAAGTACAGTGGGAGAAATTACAGAAGGACAGCGAACAGTTGTCATTCTCAGACTTATCTTCATGTAGATTGCTTGTGCGCACTTGTAACTGACGCCCGGGGTCTGTGAAAAATGCATAACGTTGGTTCCATTAAGTTAGTAAAAAAGGACAAAGGAGCAGGAGCATTAACGATTGTGTGCTCTGTAAGACGGCTTGTTTCTCTCTGACCCGGAAAGGCATGCTTGGGCTTGGCCTCTTGTGGACATACAGCCCTCCATAGCCTGCGGCAGTCTGAAAAATGACAAAAAACATTGCCAATACACAGTTCAGAGAAAAGTAATGCTTAGGGACACCCTCACTAAGGTGGCCCCGGTGAAACCATGTCTGTGGGATAGGTTCCTAAGCTAAACCTATAAGCTACTGAGACGGTTGGCTGTTTTGAACACAACAAACAATGAACAGATAGCTTCTCCCCAGTTTCGATGCTGTCTTGTCTCTGTCTCTTTATCCTTTTGGTTGATTTTGATTATATGCCTACCAAAGTAAGGAGAGAGGTCGAACAGCATAATTTATAAAAGCTCCCCCCCTTAAGAAGGCCTTCACTCCCTTTTGGGCATGAAGGTCTGTACTAAGCAAGCTGTTTGCCTCGATTACTTTACTCTTTTCCCCTGAACAGATTTGTCCCTTGCAATCCTAACTAGTTAAGGATCTACCTGACTAGAAAGGGATATGAGCTTTTAACCACTTACTTCTACAGACTCCTAACCCTTGCAATCTCACTAGTCAAGGATCTACCTGACTCTAGAAAGGGATATGAGCTTTTAATCACTTACTTCTACAGATTCCTAACACCTTAAAGGTGCTTACGGTTATTACTTGCTACCTCTTATGATCGTGATGTTCAGACCTAACCAAATGGTACATTCATTGGTATCTCCTATGACCTAACCTATTAGAACATGGCTGTAGCACCAATGTAAAGGACAATGAACGAGCTAAGTTACAATGTTACAAGTATACAATGTCTTGCACTACAATTTGTAATTACTGTTATGTACATGAGAGTTGCCTTATATGATAAATGCTTGCCTCACTGAGGTATTAGGCCATGCATGTCATGAGCTCAGCAGGGTCTCTTCACAATAGTTAAGATGGCTGGTTTTCCAATTACAATGTACTTACATGGTTACTGCGGCTCGATGTACTCAATCTGGTCTAGGCTGTAGTATGATACAGGTCACGCTGGCTACCTCCTCTAGGCAAGGAGCCAGGATCACTCTAAGATGGAAAAGCACTGTGCCGAGAGGGCAGTAGTGCCAGGATGAGCTCATGGCTCTGGCAACTACTTGGCTCTCTTCCACCCCTTCTTCTTCTTCTTCTTCTTCGGGTTTCTCCAAGGCCTATCTACGTCAGGCCTAGAAGGTAATGAGGGCACCAACTCTGGGGAAAGGCCAGAAAGGCTAGCAGGCGCGAGGTCCGGGTTAACCTCAGAGGCTACCGGAGGGCTCCCGACTCCAGCTGCTGCGACAACGGGGGCAAGAGCAATTTCAACCTCTGCTTCCGAGGAGGCCAGTTCCTGGTCTTCCAGTGAAGGTGTAGCGGATTGGTCCACAGGAGGTTCATCCTCTGGGGAAGGATTTGGTGAGGAAGAAGGGTCAGGTGCTGGAGGCTCACAGGTTGCTGTGATTAGTGCCGTGAGGATCCTGGATCTCCCGGAGGAGGATCCGCCTCATGATCTGGCTCTGGCACAGGGTCCACGTTGAGTGGTGGCTCAACGTCCGGGGCGGACGGAGCGCGGCACTGCTCAGCGCTCGCAAGTGGCACTGGCAGCGATTGAGGGTCAGGCATACCTGACAAGGGGTCCGGAGGTGCAATACCTTGCAGATGGCTTGAATTGGGCTGAGACAGAGATTCCTGCCCCATATGATTCTCTTTTTTATTATCATTATTATATAAAAAATAAATAAATCAATCAAATCATAACAATGTGATGGGTGGAATTCATAATGCTGTAAATTGCCAATTGTAACTATGCAATATGACCCTGGCTTGCTAAATTTTAGTTTTTGTTTTTGTATGAATTATTGATAACGTATGTCGGGAGGTATGGTACTCAAATGGCAGTGTACAAATAGCAGAGAAATTGTTAAAAAAATAATAATGATAATATATATATATAATGAAAAAAATATTGTGAGTGCTGTGAGACACAGCACTTTGAGGGGGGAGTGGTGAACTGATTATATAGAAATTCATGTTTGAGACATAACAGAAAATCTGCTAGTTGTTTGTACGTCTTTGTGATCAGAGAGCTACGAACAGATAGATACTGCTGAGTCGTCGAATGCCTTATGATTGTTGGGGTTTGGCATGGGTAATTCAAATGAGTGCCATACATCGAAGACCCTTATCGGTTCCTTTCGATTATAAGAGACCAATCAGCTGAGGTCTATGACCTAAGCAAGTTCAGTTTGAAAAGTTAAAACATCAGTAGGGGTTTAGCGGTCGATGGGCCAACAAGTGCGTCTGATAGACAGTGATGGCTCGTGTCGCCTCAGAGTACCTTCTGACTATAATTGCATAATTAAATAGCGTAATATTAGCAACAGGGCCCTGTGTAACTATTAAGGAAAATACACATTACTCATTTTATTTGTACTGGTAGAACCTATAGATGACCTAAAATCAGGTCATATATTATATATATATTGTATGTATGTATTACACAACTATTAATTCCAAAAGTTTACCTCATTTCAGCCAGATACCTGAAACCTCGTAACAATAATATTATGACTGAACACTCTAAAGGTAACGGTGATCCCTTAAAACTTGCTTATTACTTGAAAAATCAATCTAAGTTTATCGAGTTATGAGTGAGGTAATTGTTAAGCAGTAAATATACTAGAGGGGAGAGGGCATCACTCCATCAAACAACTATAATTCTTTCCCTGGTCTTCATTCACCTTCACGTAGGAGAAGAGAACAAAACATGTCTATCACTTACCTTGTGCATACACAAATAACCATATTCACTCTGGTCAAAAAAAGGGATTTTGACAGAGGAAAAATCTATTTCTGAGGAAGGTCCCTTGTCACCCGGTGAAATTCCATTACAGCACGAATTTCTAGGTATAACAATGCTAGATATACCAGAGAAAAAGAGCTTTCAGGAAAGCTGGGGTTACTACCCCCAGTCGATCGCGTCTTTAGAAGACGCCGGTATAATGAAGGGTGAGTGAAATACCACTACCACGGAAATATACTGAAAGATCTCTCCTTATCAAAACCTCAGAAAAGAGTGGTGAGCCGTTACAGCTCCCACACTCAACACTGGGCCAGGACGGCGACACCAGCGCCACCTACTTCATTCCATGCTAGCACTAACCCCAGACTTGGCATGTGCAAGAAGGGGAGGGAGTACTAGACTAGACAGGAGGGTCACGGGTGACACGGGACCTTCCTCAGAAATAGATTTTTCCTCTGTCAAAATCCCTTTTCTGAGTTCAGTCCCGTGTCAGCCGGGTGAAATAGTGATAGAGAATCATGCCAAGACTGCTACTACTGGAAAACAAGGGGGGTAACCTGAAGAAAAGGCAAAATTGTAACGAAAATAATTTTAATTAAGGAATCTCTTCCATGAAGCAAGAATACTTAAAAGTAAGGCAACTTAATTATAAGGCACACCAATAAACTTAACACTACAAAACACTGGAGGTCCCCAGTCTGATGGGGAGGAAACCTCAAAAATCTTAAAATTACTTAAAAGTAGTGAAACATGAAATGTGCACAGAACAAGAAATACAACCTTAAAACTATATATGTAAACTTAGGCTTAAACATGTAAGAGACAAGACTAATGAAAATAACACACGCAATTATCCGGGGTACGTGGAGCCAACAAAAACTGTCCAGTACCCCGCAAACGAAACAATTATGGCTAATCAGATTACAGTTTTCCATCATAAAATACAAATATATCAATATGAAGAGCTAGGCAGTGAGGCATAAACGACCAGGAAAACAAGCAGAGAAGCAAATGAGGTAGGCGGGCGGGGGGGAAAAGGAAAGGATATAATTATTTAATGTGGGGAGATGACACTTCCCACTGCTACAGTAGAATATTTCAGGGCTTCGAGTGATTTTAAATAGTGGCGTTTAAACACTAGAGGTGATTTCCAACCCGTATATTTTGATAACTCTGAAAAGTCCATATTATGAAAATAATTAGTAGAAGTAGCCACTGCTCGAATATCATGAACTTTAGGAACTGAGTCTGGGTTGGCTTGTTTAATGAAATACAGAATCTGTTGTCTTATACCATTAAGGGAAAGAGTACCACCTTTCTCCCTGATAAAAAAGGGGACCCGACTTACTCTGTGGAGTTCTTGAGAGGTAAGATTTAAGTGTATGGACTGGACATAAAGATTGATCTTGAGGAAGGGGCACCACCTTCCAGGGAGACCACCTGTCCTGTGGGTCTTCGTTTTTAGCTAAAAATCTAGGGTCAGGGGAGAGGAGGACTTCTCCGGATGGGAGGAAGTTAACAAAATTATCACCTCTAGTGAGAGCTGACAGCTCTGAAATTCTAGCACCTGAAGCCAAACTAAGTAAGAATAAGGTTTTCCTTAACAGATCTTGATAAGAGCAATGTAAGTTATCCAACTCTGACGCTAACTTAAGGACGTCATTGAGAAACCAAGTAACCGAATGTGGACGTGATACTGGTCTCAGACGAGCGCATGCTCTGGGGATGGATGAAAAATAAGAATCTGTAAGGTCAATTTTAAAGCCGTAAAGAAATACTTTCTTCAATGCCGACTTGACTGTGGTAATAGTGGCCGAGCCAGGCCTTTCTCAAACAATGACCTAAAGAAGGAAACTCCTAAATTAGTCGTCATAATTTTGGCTTCAGATGCTTTCAGGAAGGAGGCTAACTTCTTGACTGCTGAGTCATATTGCCTAATAGTAGAATCTCTTTATCTGATTCTAAAAACAAAGTGTTGACAGGGTCAATGTTTGCTCCTTTTTGAGCTGCGAACTTTATAAAGTCCATAAAGCTAGGGCATCTTGAATCCTTGAGGAAGCTGACACAGTCTTGGTTTGTACTGTCTGAGTCAGAATGGGCTTGGGAATCCAAGACTCCGCAAGCCCAGTTCCTGAAGGAGAGGAACCAATTGCTCTTCGGCCAATAGGGGCTACCAGAGCTGGTTGACCTTTGAATGTCCTTAGTTTGTGTAAAACTTTCAGCAGCAAATTTATTGGAGGGAACAGATAAATTCTCTCCCAACTGTTCCAATCTACTGTCATTGCGTCTGTGGCTAACGCCTGAGGGTCCAGGTTGGGGGCTACGTAACAGGGGAGCTTGAAGTTGCTCTCCGTTGCGAACAGATCCACTTGAGTCCCGGAACCCGGCGGCAAATCCACTGGAAAGATTCCGCATCCAGGGACCACTCCGCCTCCAACGGGGTAGTCCTGGACAGGGAATCCGCCACCACGCCCGGACACCTGCTAGGTGGGTGGCTGACAGGTGCCAACCGTGCTTGTTCGCCAGGGAGAAGATAGCTACCATTACTTGGTTTACTCGACCTGATTTGGAGCCGCCCCTGTTGATGCAATGAACCACCACTGCGCTGTCTAACACCAACCTGATATGAATCCGATTGGGAGGGCGGATTTTCTTCAGCGCCAGAAAGACCGCCATGGCTTCCAGGGTGTTTATATGGAACCGCTGAAACATTGTGGACCACGTTCCTTGTACTTTTGTTTTGGTGAATATCCCCAGCCGCTTAGAGAAGCGCCTGTGTGGATAACTAGTGCCGGAGGGGGAAACTGAAGTGGGACTGTTTTGGACAGGCCCTTTATTGTGGTCCAAGGTCGCAGCCTTGTCTTTAAGATCCGAGGGATAGAGGAGACCTTGTCCCTGAGCTTGGTGTTTGCTCGACTCCGCCACACCCTGTTTATGTCCTTTAATTTGGCTTTCAAGAGCAGGTCTGTTACTGAAGCAAATTGAGAGACCCGAGGACCCTTTCCTGGGACCGACGGGATGCTGACTGATTTTTGAGAAACTTCTTGGTGAGAGATGCTATCTCTTTCCTCTTGGAAGGAGGGAGAGATAACGTGGTGGGAGGACAGGTCCCACTGAAGACCCAGCCATTGAAACCGAGACTCGGAGTCAGGCGGGACTTCTCCTGTTCAGCTGAAAACCCAATGACTCTAGGAAATTGGTGACTATGGACGTGGCTTCCTGACACTCCGGAACAGTTGGAGCCCAGATTATCCAGTCGTCCAGGTACGCTGCTAGGGAGATTCCTTGGGACCGAGCTGCTGTACTACCGTATCCGCCAGCTTGGTGAATATCCTGGGTGCAATGTTCAGACCGAAGGGCATGACCCTGAAGGAGTAGGCTTGGTTCCCGAGTCTGAAACCGAGGAACTGAGAGAAGTTCCGCGCAACTGGGACGTGATAATAAGCGCCTGAAAGATCGATAGAGGTGGTGACGGCTCCACGCGGAAGTAGAGTCCGGACCTGAGCTACCGTAAGCATGCGAAACTTGTCGATTTTATGTAGAGATTTAGACGCGACAGATCCAGGATCACTCTTTGCTGATCGGAGTCTTTTTGGGAAACAGTGAATAGCCTGCCTTGAAATTTTAGGTGCCTTGCTTTCTTTATTGCTCGTTTGTTGAGCAATTCTTTTACATAATCCTGTAGGATTGATGTGGGTGGCTGGTAAAATCTGTTTGGAGGGGGAGGATTTGATCCAGCTCCACCCCAGTCCCTTGGACACAATGCTGTGTGCCCAAGGGCTGAAGGTCCATTGGTCCCTGAACCAAAACAGGCGACCGCCTACCTGCGTTTTCTCAGTGGGAGGAGAGGGTTTGTTCCCTCTACCACGCCCCCTCTCCCCCTTGGGGTGGTGTTAAATTTTCCTCTGTAAGGGGTTTGCCCCTTCCTCCCCTTGCCACCCTATTGAGGCCGTGAAAAAATCCATGGCCTTCATATGTAGGGTTGTATGCTGGTGAGGATACATAGGAGGGCGCCGCTGGTTGAACCAAAACATACTGCTGGGGTTGGGACTTAGAGGTAGATGGCTGGGCCACTGCCGAGACCGGGACGGCTTGAACCACCGCCTGATGAGGCCTCTTATGTCTCCTGAACCTTTTTCCTCCTCTCGCCTGGGGCCGGCCGATTCTGGGGTCTTGCGCTTATAAGTGGGAATTCCCACCGAGCGCGAAGACTCTGATTGGCCCGTAGCCTCGGACATGACGGATGTAACTCTCTCCTTCAGGGAAGAGGTTAGGTCCCCAGATTGAACTTTTAATGAGCTTGTTAGGCTCGTGGCGGATATCAAAGCGTCAGCAAAAATAAATTTTCTACATTCCAGCCTAGCCATAACAAACTCATGCAAGTCTAACTGGAAGGTCGCCAGGAAAGACTTAGCCAGGACCTGGAAAAAGGGTTCGTCCGAGCCGGAGACGGCAGTAGCTCAGTAAGACAGCCGGAGCTCAAGGACCGGGCTAACTTAGTCCGGGTCTCAAACTCCGCTTTAACAATGATTCCGGCAGCTTAGGGAGTTGCTCGCTAAACTGCGTGGAAGCGCAAAGAGGGTCCAGCTTACCTACAGTGAAAGTGGACGGGCGCCCACCCAGAACTCGTTACTTCCTGGGAATACCAGGAAGTAGGGTCTGTTTCCTCAATTGAGGAAAGGGATTCCCATCAAGCATGCTCGGGTCGTGGCCAGAGCAATTTTGTCCATACAAGGGTGGGAAGATCTTCACCTAGGGTGAACATCGTGAAATTGCCCTTGAAAGGGGTCAATTTTGTGTTCACTGCCTGCCACTCCGCCAGAGTGCGCAGGAGAGCCGACTGGGCTTGGTCTCTAGGGATGATGACAGTTTCCCTAGGTACCTTGTTCTGATCAATCCAGGCTTCTTCGGTAAGCCTCACGGCCAGGATAAGGGGGCAAGAGATCGGGGAAGAACTCCAACTCCTCCAACCGCCTCGTGCCCAGACCGTCTAAGGTAAGTTTGCCATCATGTTGGATGGCCCGGAGTGCTGAATCGCCAAGGGTTTCCGACATCAAACGCGGGAGGTCCGCAGTGTCGGGGATAGAGTACTGCGGTTCGGCTTTAGGTTGGCGAGCCAAACCTTCCAGTACACTGTCATAAGTGGCAAACTTTTCTGAGATCTTCTCAAATCTCGAGTCTAGATCCTGCGTGAACTGTTTGTACAGTTCAGTGGCCAGGCTTGTGCGTCAAAAAGAGGCTGGGGAGGAGGGCTTGATTTTGCCGCCCTCTTACTCGCGCCCTTGCCGGAGGAGCTAGACTTACTCCCGGAGGCTACCGGTCCTGGGACCTTAGCCTTCGACGGGGGGAAGGGCAATGCCTTCTTAGAAGTCGAGGACTTATAGCCCTCGCTTTTCCATGAAGTCTTCAACTTGGGGATAGCAGACGGAGCTCTATCACCCAAAGAGGAAGACTTCACAAAACCTGAAAAAGATGATACAGATGAAGCAGGGGAGTTAAACAAAGAGGGGCCCGCCCCAACATCCTCACTTACCTCTCCACTTACCACCTGGTCCTGCTCCGTATTCATAGGTTCCAAGTCGAGATTTAGTGCGGCAACATCCTCCGAGACCTCGGCGTACATAATGTCCACTTGAGGTGGCTGGGTCGCATCACGGATCTGCTGGATAATAGGGGTGGCAAGTTCTTCTGGAACTGCCGCGCCACCCGCGCGCGGGGTAAAGCAGGTCCCTCAACCTGGCGCCGAGGACGAGGGCTTCCCGACGGAACATTCCTGCCGAACCCAGCCACCCAGGCCCGGAGGGATTCCAAGGCAGACTTCTTGGAAGTTTCATCCGCCTGCAAGGAAACCTGTGGTTAGTCAGGAATGCAAAGACCGACGGAGAATATAAACAACGTAACGTATGAGGAGCATGGACCGGAGGAAAGAAGACTTTCACTTACCGACTCGTCTTGGATGGTTGAGGAGAGAGCGAAGCAAACCTCACAGCCATCAGGGTGCCAAACAACCAGGTCGTCCAGCCGGACCGCACAACCAGCGTGGGTCCGGCACACTACGTGCCCGTAGGGTTGTTGAAGGGAGGCGGTACACCCCGGCTCCTCACAACGAACAGTCTGTAAAGGTAACAGTACATGAACCTCACACTCTAAGCAAAATAAAGCCGGCAAGGCCGGGAAACTCAACTACAACCGGAATACTCCGGTGTAGAAGAACTACCAAATTAAACTGGGCCAATAAGCTTTAAATGCACCGAGCGGAAGTTTGGATTCATACCCGGAGGACTCCGGGAATGAAGGAACGAGAAACCAGGAACCACCCATAAGGGCTGCCAGAAAATTATGGCGGAGCCCCAGGTGTGGGACCGAATCACGTATATGGTAGAACAAAATAATAATAATAATAATAACAATAAACAAAATTAACAATGATGGTAACCCTCCGGAGACCGGAGGAGTCTGTATGCTAGCGTGACATAGAATCATCTCACACCTATCTCCCCGCCGGAAGCTAATGGGTAAAGGATCAATGTTCATAACATACGGCGGGCCACACCTAAACCCAAACTTCGTGAGCTCGATGGGGAGACGAGAGGTGAGACAGGATCCGAACACGCTCGAGCAACCGAACCACCCACCCCATCACAGCGAAGCTGGGGACGTCATGGGAGGGAGCGAATCCCTCTACCAATAGGAGAAGTCCCTGACTCGGAGAAAACGCCATCTAGCGTCACCCGCACGAGTCGCAAGGCTGAGGGGGGAGGTTAGTGGGGAGGAGTAGGCTACCGGAAGGGGAGAGGAGACAAGGAGAACATGACACCCGCTCAACTGCAACCTTCCTTCCCAATGAACTTGGAAGGGAAGCCTACTCCAGGGAGCTACACAGCCCAAAGCCCAACATCTCCTAGGCGTAGCCTAATAAAAACCAAACCTAGCATAGGTTAGGAGGGAGAGAGGGGTGAAAAAGGAGAGGAGTAACCAACAGGGAGAGAAATTTTGTGCCGAGAGCCAACAGGGAACGAGTAGGGGATAAGAAGGCGACTAGCCAAGAGGAACACGTCCAAAGAACTCGATTCCTCCGAAATTGGGGGAAGAGGACTAAGGGGCTCACTCTGACCCTAAAACGGACCCTGAGGAACAGCAACAAAACTCCCTCAACCTGATCTCCGCACCCAAGGCAAGGGATGGAGCCCACACTACAACCATCATACAAAAACAATAGAATAAAAATACGATCACAGGAAGTGTAGCCTACCTCGAGAGTAATTTCAAAATATTTTATAAGGTTCATCAGAGGCAAACTACACAACCAAAAAAAAAAAACAAATAAAACTAAAAACATTAAACCTAAAATAAGAGCACCATCTTCAAGAATAACATAATAGCCTATGAGACTAAATGAAAAGGAACCCGACCTGGTGGGGGGTACAGGATGGAGCAACTCCCTAAGAGAGGCCGACAGGCCAAAAATGCAAAACAAAAACTAAAGTTGGAGGGGGAGCCATCGCACGGAACCACCAGGAAGGAATTCAAGGGCTAAAATCTAAATATATATAGCGACTGGGAGAAAACTCCGACCGAAAGAACAGAAGGAGTCGCCTCGCGCTCGACATGGCTGATAGGGGACGCCGTGGCGTCATAAGAAGATCCCAATATTTATGAAAATACGAGACCAAAACAGCCATAATAGATCAAAAACCCCACAAGAAGATGGTACTTAACTTAGAGATGGAAAAGGTGCTCAAGCCATCGAGATGAAGAAAAAAATAAACCAAAATAGGACGAGCACACAAAAGAAGCGAACGTATCACGTGCTAGAAAATGGAATGAAGTAGGTGGCGCTGGTGTCGCCGTCCTGGCGGGTGTTGAGTGTGGGAGCTGTAACGGCTCACCCTCTTTACGGGGTTTTGATAAGGAGAGATCTTTCGAGTATATTTCCGTGGTAGTGGTATTTCACTCACCCTTCATTATACCGGCGTCTTCTAAAGACGATCGACTGGGGGTAGTAACCCCAGCTTTCCTGAAAGCTCTTTTTCTCTGGTATATCTAGCATTGTTATACCTAGAAATTCGTGCTGTAATGGAATTTCACCGGCTGACACGGGACTGAACTCAGAAATGAAACTGTGCTTTTAAAACTTTAAATACAAAAATTTGTTTCTAACTTCAATTTATTTATAATTTCAAATGTTATAATTAGATTTCACAATCTGAAAAAACTTACTATTACTTGAAAACAACACAAGATTTGGTTAATTCTTAAACAAGCTTAATTCACAAACCTTTGGTTTATCAAGAAGTCATGTTAACTAAGCAAAATTCAAACTATTAAGATTTACTCCAAATTTGAAAAAGAAATCCTAACAAATGAACATCAAAACAAGTATGCAATGTTAAAGTATCAACACATATAAAGTGATAACTAAATCAGTGTTAAATCTTCTTCGTTTAACATTTTTCATATGGGGTAAGCATGGTGCCTTCTTTTGAAGGGCTTTGATTTGGCGTTGGGGTAGGCCGTAGCCTTGATCGGCTGCCCTACCTGACACCAACACAAAATTTTTGTGTAACACTGTGAAATTGTAAACACAAGAACAAGGAAAAGAAATGTAAAAACAAGAACATATAAAAATGTACAAAAGTTTATCAACATTAATTTCACTAAGGCAAAATCTGTTTAAAGATTATATCTACCTTTTTAAAAGATTACATCCACCTTTTTAAAATATTACATCCACCTTTTAAAATATTACATCCACCTTTTTACCATGGTAAAAAATAAGTAAATACCACTTTCCTTATACCAGTTTCTGCACACCAATACACTCCTTTTCCTTTACTGTAGTAATATACACTTTTACCTAAGGCCTGTTACATTACACGCTCTCTTATTCAGATTCTACTAAGGGAGCATTTTAGATATTATTAAGAGTTTCCAAAACTTATATGTCTGGGAGAGCGACCACAATCTTACACTCTTCTACATGAAGAGGGGTTGAGAGAGAGAGAGAGACCACCCTGTCTTTACCAAATCTCTGTCTGAACTAACTGGTCTTACCAAAAATCTCCTATGAGGTTAAACCTGGGTTGTCAGTTAGGCATTTGTATAAAGTGGTCACCCTGGAAGAAACAGGAATAAACTGAGTTTCTTCCCTGGGAAAGAAAGGAAAAAACACAGTTTCTTCCCCTGAAGAGGGAAAAAAATAGGGAAATTATTCTCTGGCTCAGAGAACTACACAGGCCTGCCTCTTATCTGAATGATTGACAGTTTCCTGTCTTAACACATGTGTAAATACACATGTGTAAACACATAGGCTTCTGGATCAGGCAGTTTATCTGAACCTGTCATCCCACATCTCTTTAGCTAATAGAGTATTTCCTGTCTTAACGCTTGTGTAAACAATAAACTTTTAAACTGGCCATGGTTATCAAACATGTCATCCCATCTCCCTTTAACTGAGAACATAAGTGGCTTGTAGGGGTCTCTCTCGCATACAGCATTCCCTGTCCACCTGAACACACAAGCGTACAGGAAGAGGTATCTTAGCTTATCACACAACCAGCCAACCCTTGTAAAATCTGACATTTAGCATCTCCCATAAACACATTACAGTCATACAGTCAATATGTGACAAACACAAGAGAAAATATATAAGCATTGCATAAAAACATACATATTATAAAATCACCTCGTTATATTTCACAAAACATGAGAAATATAACAGAAAATACATCAAAAATACAGAAAATATATTATTTTTTTTTAGAACACATATCATAATATATATATATATATATATATATATATATATATATATATATACAGTATATATATATATATATATATATATATATATATATATATATATATATGTATATATATATTTATATATTTATATATTATATATATATTATATATATATATATATATATATATATATATATATATATATATATATATATATATATATATATATATATATATATATATATATATATATATATACATATAGTATACATCATCATCATCATTTCATTTCAGCCTTCAAAAGTCCTTTGTTGGATGTAGGCCTTCCCCAGGTTCCTCCACAGATCTCTGTCCTCCGCTGCTCTGTGCCACTGTCGTTTATGTTGGTCTAAGTCATCTCGCCAGCATGTGTTTTGTCTTCCTTGGTTTCTTGTGTATCCTCGGGGCGTCCAGAAGGTTGTTCGTGATGTCCATCTGTTGTCTGTCATCCTGGCAATGTGCCCTGCCCAGTTCCACTTGAGCTTGTTTATGGTTTCAAGGATATCCTTTACTTTAGTTTTTTGATGTATCCATTTAGCTGTTTTTCTATCCTTCCAAGTTAGATCTAGCATAATTCTCTTGTGTGCTATCTGCATTGTTCGAAATTTAAGGGAAAGCTTTTTTTTGTTAGATTTCAAGTTTTGGCCCCATAGGTGACATTGGGGAGGATACACTGATCATAGACTTTCTGTTTTAAGATGATAGGTATCTTCTTATTTTTTAACACTGCACTGGCTCTTCCAAATGCCTGCCAACCAAGGGTTATTCTTCTTTTTATTTTGCTCTCTTTGGTGGCGTCATGTAGAGAGATTCGTTGTCCAAGGTAGATGTGTTCCACTTCCTCAATTTATTGATTTTCAATTTCAAGTATGTCATCTGCATTTTCAGTGTATTTATTGCTCATGACTTTGCTCTTACGGAAGTTCATGTGGAGGCCTACCGATTTGCTTGCTTCATTTAGCCTGGTGAGCATTTGTTGAAGCTCTTCTTTGGTGAGGGCAATGATAATGATGTTATCAGCAAATCTTAGGTGACTTAGGTATTCTCCATCTATTCTTATTCCTTTTTCTTGCCAGTTGAGTTGTTGGAAAGCTCTTTCCAGGCAGGCAGTAAACAGTTTGGATGAGCTTATGTCACTTTGTCTGACTCCTTTCTTGAGTTGGAATGGTTCTGAGTCCTTGTGGAGGCGAGTAAATGATGTTGCATGGTCATGGATGTGACGGAGGACATTGATGTAAACTGAGTCAACTCCCTGTTCTTCCAGCGCTGACACGACCACCTCAGTTTCGACTGAGTCAAATGCTTTGGTGTAATCTACAAGTGCTACTATTAGTGGGATTTTATATTCGTTTGTTTTCTTGATGATCTGGTTTACTGTTTGTAGATGGTCAATTGTGGAGTAGCCTCTTCTAAAGTCTGCTTGTTCCCTTGGCTGATTTTCGTCAAGCTTACCTGCAATTTGATTTATATATATATATATATATATATATATATATATATATATATATATATATATATATATATATATATACGTATATATATACATTGGTGTGAAAGTGAGGCTATTCCTCAGCAAAATAGCAAGAAGGCACTAAAGCAGACAGCTTGGTACATGGTTTTCCTTTGTTCATCACGGCCTATGTTTCGAGATCCTTGTCTCATCCTCAAGGCTAAAAATACAAAGTAAAATATACAAATACAGCAAGAAAAGTTAGGATATATGTACAAATAAATTGTGATAAAGTAAAACATCCATACAAAAGGTAAACCTAAAATAAAATTGTTAAAAAAAAGAGAGAAAGAAATAGAATATTTTAACTAACAGACCTTATTCCTCGAAGTTCAGTTGCTGTATGAAAAAAGAATAAACATAAGGTGGGATGTGGTTTAAGCTATATACAGGGGCATGGATGAGGAATAATTGTTCAAAGAGGGAACAAGCTTCTTGATCGCTAACGATTCAAGAATAGGGAGGTGGTGTTCGTGTTGACTGGTTAGTATAATCTTAAAATCATTATAGTTTATTTTACTTTTGCATAGTTTTATGTGATTTCTAATATTTGATGTTTCGGGATTGGATAACTTGCACCCAGTGCGAAAGCTAACGCCAATATGTGCATTACATCTGACCTTAAGCAGTCGGCATGTGTTTCCCACATATGTCTGACAGTGGCATTAACAGCAAGTAAATAAATAAACAAACACCGGACTGCATTAAAGGGGGCAGTTTTTCTTTGTTACGAAACATATCGCCAATAGTTCTTGGGTTCTTAAACATGAGATTCCCATCAACTGCAGGAAAATAATTCGTTAAAATCCTTTTTAGATTGGGTAGGAAAGAGGTGTCATGCGTGAACGGAAAACTTATATAATATGTTAATTTATGTGCCAAGTGTGTGGTAGCAGGAGGGTGAAAGGACTTATCCAATGTTTTCTTAACATACTTTAAAAATAAATTGGATGGATAGCAGTTGGATTTAAAATAATCATAGAGAAAACCTATTTCCTTGTGAAAAAGATACCAGTCGGATGTAAGTGTTATGGCCCAGTGGAGGAGAGTGGACAGGGAATTCAATTTAAAATTATAAAAGCATGAACTGTTAAAATTCTGCCCTAGACCAGTAAAGGTTTTCTTGAGGAACACACCAGCATGAAATCTCTTGTCCTCATGGATGACGATGGTGTTTAAAAATGGTAATTGGTTATTATTTTCTAATTCATAAGTAAATTTAATGTTATTATGTAGTGAATTAGCTTACTGCAAAAACTGGTCACAGTGGTGACGTTCTTTAAAAAGGACAAAAGTGTCGTCAACATAACGGCGATAAAATAACAGCTTGAAAACAGAGGGACAGCTGTCCAGCAGCTCTCTCTCGAATTTGTGCATAAAAATATCAGCAAAAATGCAGCTTAATGGATTACCCATTCCTACACCTTCCACTTGCATGTAAACTTCATCATTAAACACAAAGGCCGTGTCCCGCACCGCCAACTCCAATAGCTCTTTAAAATCTAAGCAGTTAAAACCGTCGTACACACTGTCCTGATCATTAAAAATAGTATCCAAAATATAATCGATTGTTTCCTCCACTGGTATATTAGTGAATAGTGACTCTATATTAAAACTAGCCATGACCAAATCGGAATCTTGACATAAAATATTATTTTTAAATTCTAAGGAACTGTTAACAGTAAATTCATTTTTGAAAGAGTTTTCCAAGAGAGGGACTATGTATTTTGCAATTTTGTAGTTGGGTGTAGTATATGAAGAAAGGATTGGACTCATAGGTACGTTCTCTTTATGTATCTTGGGGAGGCCATACATGATACCATAAGATGATCCAGTGACGAAAAGTTCATCATTAGTAGTTTGAGTAACAACCTGTTTATATTTTAAAGATCTCAAAAAACGGTTAATTTTGTCCTCTTTCTTAAAAATAAGTTTAAAGTCTTTGTTACCAATTTTTTAAAATTTAGAATCATCAGTGAGTATATTCTGCATTTTTTGGAGATAATCAACTTTATTCAAAATAACTGTACCATTACCTTTATCTGGTTTGGAAAATATTAAGTTATTATTTTTTCTCAATTTCTGAAGGGTATTTAGATCATCTTTGTTAAAGAAAGGGGCCCATCTAGTTTTCTGTGAAAATCGAGAATTGTCCGGTTTTAGCCGAAGATTTCTCTTCTGAATGTTTTCGTTGGGAATCTGGAAGAAGCCAGAGCTGTGGTGCTCCTTTGCCACTAAAGAAGTCACCACAACACAAAAGTCAGTTCTCTTGTTCTCTCCTTTAAACAGTTCCCATCTCTTCCCCCATGACACAGTTAAGGAGGTCCTGTCTGATCTTCAGAAGAAATCTACAACTGATCATCTGGCTTAATATGCCAAGCGTCCTAAGGAAACTTCCGCAACAACAACCAAGTCCTTCTCACCTTTGCAGCAGCCCTTTCGAGGAGGAAAGGCTAGATCTCAACGTAGACCTCGGACCAATCTACGCCCCCCGTCTAAGAACGATCAAGAAGTCTTTATTTAAACTAGCCGCTAAAAAATGAGAACACAGTCCTTTGCACCCAGGTCGGAGCCAGGCTACACCTCTTTCGGGAGGAATGGAGCCGCAGAGCGGCAGAACCTTGGGGTCCAAGTGTTGAGGGAAGGATCTTCCATCCCATTCCAGGAGAAACCTCCCCTTTCCAAATCGCCAATCAACTTGACTGCATACTTGGCTCACTGTGAGAAGCTTGCCGCCCATTCTCAGGAAGTAGAGTCCCTTCTTTGCAGAGGGGCAGTAGAAGAGGTTTTCGATCTCAAATTAGAGGGATTTTACAACTGTCTCTTCATGGTCCCCAAGTCATCGGGGGGCTGGAGACCAGTTCTGGATGTCAGCGCCCTGAATCGCTTTGTGCTGAAAACCAAATTTCATATGGAAACCAGTCACTCTGTCATGTCCTCTCTCCATCAGGGCAACTGGATGGTCACCCTGGACATGCAGGGCACCTATTTCCATGTTCCAATGCACCCAGACTCAAGGAAGTTCTCCAGTTTTGAGCCTTGTGCTTCGACCTGTCCACCACCCCCCAGGTGTTCACTTGGATCCTCGTTCTTCTCGGGAAATGGCTTCGCCTTCTCGATGTCAACGTTTGTCTCTATCTCTGTCTCGACGATTGGCTGCTTCGCTGTCCTTCGGAGAAGTGCGCGGAGGACGCAGGAGTTGGACATTTTGGTCAACTTTCACAAGTTGCAATTAGTTCTGACGCAGAAGGTTCTCTATTTAGGGATGATTCTGGACACTCTGACTTTTCAGGCTTTTCTCTCCCCCAAGTGGATTGATTCCTGCCTTCTGATTGTCTGCGAGTTCCTAGATCTCAAGACTTGCACAGCACTTCAGTGGATGAGCCTGCTGGGGACCATGGCCTTAGTAGAATCGTTCATAAAGCTGGGCAGGCTTCATATGAGGCCTCTTCAGTTTTATCTCAAAGCATGCTGGAGCAGGAAAACCCAACCTGACTCCTTCATTTTCCCGATCTCCTCAGAGATCAAGACGATCCCTCAGTGATGGTTGTCTGTAGAAAGACTTTGGGAAGGGAAATCTCTTCTACCATTGTGCCATAGTTCCTCGCTGGTTGAGCGGGTTCCGTTCTCAACTACCACTCTGTTGGTCGCGAGTTCGAATCTCCGACCGGCCAGTGAAGAACAAGAGGAATTTGTTTCTGGTGATAGAAATTCATTTCTCGCTATAATGTGGTTCGGATTCCACAATAAACTGTAGGTCCCGTTGCTAGGTAACCAATTGGTTCTTAGCCACGTAAAAATAAATCTAATCCTTCGGGCCAGCCCTAGGAGAGCTGTTAATCAGCTCAGTGGTCTGGTTAAACTAAGATATACTTAACTTAACCATTGTGCCATGACCTAGAATGTTATTCCGACGCCTTAGATCTAGATTGGGGAGCCCTCCTAGGGAGTTGGAAAGTTTCAGGAATTTGGTTTGTAGATCAGAGAGCTCTCCACATCAGTGTGAAGGAGCTAAAGACCACTCATCTGGGTCTCCTTTTCTACTCTAATTTCCGGCAAGGTAATAGCAATTTACATGAACAACACCATGGTGCTGTCTCATGTCTGTAAACAAGGGGGCCACTCGCTCCTTCACTCTCTATGAGATGGCGAAGGACCTTCTCTGGGTGGACCAACACCAGGTGAAGATAATCACTCACTTCGTACAGGGAAGAATGAACGTCCTTGCAGACGAATTGAGTCACTGCAATCAAGTTTTGCTGACGGAGTGGACTCTAGACTCCCTTGTATGTGACGATCTCTGGAAACTTTGGAGCAAGCCAGCTGTGGACCTCTTTGCAACATCAGGAAATCATCATCTGCCTCTCTTTTGCTCCCCAGCCCCAGACCCTCTCGCATTGGCAATGGATGCCATGCTGTTGGACTGGACGGGCCTGGATGTCTACGCCTTTCCCCCTTTTGGATTGGTCAGGGAGGTGATCAACAAGTTCTCTCACCAGAATGTCTCAATGACCCTGATAGCTCCGTTCTGGCCCAGGAAGGAATGGTTTCCAGATCTGCTGCATTTGTTAGTGGACTAACCAAGACTCCTGCCACAAAAACAGTTGCTTCTCAAACAACCCCTCTTCCTCAGGTTCCATCAAGGATTGTCTCTCTGGTCCTGACAGGATTCAGACTGTCAGGAACCTCGTCAGAGTGAAAGGTTTTTCGAAGCGAGCTGCAGAAACTGTTGCTAGGTGCAGATCATCTTCTAGCTCTACCAATCCAAGTGGTCAGTTTTTCAGAGGATGGTGCCGACATAATAACATCTCGTCTTCTGAAACCTCTATAAGCCAGTTAGCTGACTTTTTCTTTTCCTGAGGACTGATAGGAAGTTGTCCCCACCCACCATCAGGGGGTATAGGTCATTGCTTTCCTCGGTGTTTAAGCATAGGGGCCTGGATCTGTCATCCAACCAGTGACCTCATCAGATCCTTTGAAACCTCCAAATTAGAAAAGCCTGGTTTTGTCTTTTGGAATTTCCATGTTGTTCTGAAGTGGCTTACGAGGGCAACTTTCAAACCCCTCAGCTCGACCTCTTTTAAGAATCTTACTTGGAAGACTCTCTTTCTTGTGGCGTTGGTGACCGCCAAGCGTGTTAGCGAACTCCAAGCCTTCAACAGGAGAGCCAGCTTTTCAAATGGAAATGCAGCATGTTTGCTTTAGCTTGATTATGTTAACACCATGGAGGATACTTTATGCAATCTCATTAGGCAACACTAATTGGACTTCATAAATTGACTTCTTAAATGGGATATGGTTTTACTAGGATTTCCTTAGTCGGTGGCTGATAAGAGAGAAACTTGAAACAGAAAATAAGGGGGAGATCTAAAGGGAGGACTTACTTTATGGTAGCTAAATGCTATGATCACTTGTATCGGATGCCCAGGGTCTGTTGAAGCAATTTCCCCCTGCTGTTCCACAAAGGTCAAAGGACAAAGGGGGAAGGCTGAGAGAGAGGGACGGTGCTTGTGCTGTCACTACAGGTTAACGGTGGACTCTTGAGTGGGTCAAACGTGCGTGGGTGTTTGCTTGTAAGACTCCTCCCACTTAGTAGCCTGCAGGTAGCCTGAAAAATGACAAAAACTCGCCAGTATGAAGGTTATGGTAAAGTAAGCTTAAGGTATACCCTAACTGAAGGTGACCCTAGTAAAACCTACCCCTTTTGGATAGGTCCCTCAACTAAACTTATAATCCTCTGACGACGGTTTGGCATTTTGAAACACAACAACCAGCTCTCTGGCTTCTCTCCCTCAACTGCTTTACACAGTGAAAGCTTTTTTGGTGCTTTGTCTTCTTTTTTTTTTGGTTATATTTCTACTAGATCAAAGGGAGAGAGGTCAAACAGTATAACATATATATATATATATATATATATATATATATATATATATATATATATATATATATATATATATATATATATATATATATATATATATATATATATATATATATATGTTATTGTTATAAGTGTTCATTTATCTACTGTATTACTCTTACCTTGGCATCGTGCAACTGACTGGGGACTAACAGTCACATAATAAGAAAACTTTACGTTGAAGGTGATTTCAATTAAAAGGGAGGACTCAAGAGAGAAATTCCGGGACTGTGTTAATTACTGTATTTACATAAAATCAGAAGAATTAATTAAAAGAACCATACACACTGGACTCTTGGCAACTCTCAAGCTAAATGCTACAAGAGTTAAATAACTAGAGTGCCACACAGTAAATAATGAAATAATAATACTGTAATAATATCAGCTGGGAGGCGTAATGGCTGGACATGGGTCCAGTGGAGGCAGTTGGTGTCTACAGCAAAACACGAACTTTCTGTAAGCTTGGAGAAATGCACAATATCAATTTAAAATCCAAAACACAATCTAACTCTTTACAGTCGACTCCTGGTATTCGCAGGTTACCACTATCCCCTGCAAATAGCTAAAATCCATGAATACTTAAAACCCCTCTAAAAATGCTTATAACTGCCTATTTGGATAGTTCAAAACACCAAAAAAAAACTAAAAATGCTTATACCTGAATATTTTAAGTTTTTTCACAAAAAGTGCAGTTATTCATGAAAATATGAAAAAGTAATTTGTGAATATTTCTTTGTGAAAAATGAAAATATAGTAATTTGTGAATATTTCTTTGTGAAAAATACTGCGAATAGGTGAATTTTCTGCGGATAATGTGTATATATGTTCCATAGAGAAATCCGTGAATAGGTGAGTCCGCAAATCCAGAACCGCAAATAGGCGGGGGTTGACTGTACAATGGGATTGCTGAAGGCTTGAAGAGAATGACTTCAGTTTATGATCAAGCAAATTATTCTTTAACACAGATCAAGATTTACTGACAATATTTAAGGGTTTGAGCACAATGTAAGGGGAGAATGGAACGGAAGGAAAATAAGAACAAAGAATTGACCAAAAACCTTCCAACCAAACAGTACCTTAATTTCTGAGTGAAGATTTGTGAATACCAAACAATACCTTAATTTCTGAGTGAAGATTTGTGAATACAGCATCAAATGGAGTCTCTATTGAATGGGACTAACGTAATGGGGCACTCAGAGTGGCTCTGGGATAGTTGTGGTCTTGGCCAGACAAAGAAATGAGCAAGGGTTCATATGGGCATGCTGGCAGCTTGTTAATTGGACAGTATCCTGGCTGCTTCTGACTGCTTGACCTCTTGTGGCCTTATATGCCTTCGGTTCCTTGCCAGTGTTGGGATGCGTCTATGGTGTGCAAGTACCGTTAATCTTGCTTTGGGCGGTTCATGTGTTTCCTCAGAACCAAGGCGTTATCCGGAAAGAAAGTCTTTCGGCCAATAGGTCATAGGGAACAGTTTTGAATGACGTTTTAAGAAAGGTTTATGGGAGTACAAGGAAAAGGGTGCCTGACCCTGATTTTTCTATTGATCATTCTAAGGGAAAAGTAAGGAGTGGTAGAGAACTCCTTCCTTTGCCTCTGTCTGTAACTTAAACAAGGCAAGCTTTTAGAAGTACTGTATTAATAAATACTTCAATATAATATATATATATATATATATATATATATATATATATATATATATATATATATATATATATATATATATATATTTATACAGTATATATCAGTGTTTCTCAACCAGTGCACCGGGCACACTGGTGTGTTGTGGAAGGTAGCCAGGTGCGCCCCAGGATGATAAAAGATTTAATTTATGTAATATGTTTATATTTTAAAACTTTGATTTTCGTGTATTTTAGAGACATCAAGTATGTGGTTTCTACCGTAAGTCTGAGTCAAGTCTTCGCCACTTGACATTTTGAACTGGAAAGTAAATTCCATAATGGCTTTATCTTTAAGAAGCAATGGATAATCGTTTCACTTTTCCTTTTTTTGGGGATTTAAATCGATCGTTACTCACCTCTCTCTCTCTCTCAAAAAAAAAAATAGATATTGTCTATAGTTCCATCTCCTGCTAATCTTTTGAAATGTTGGCCAAAAATGGCAACCGGTAAAGGCCAATGACTTCACCGTATGGTAAATGAAAAGGACAAAGTTGATATCAAATTTCCCCTGAGGTCAGTTGGTAATAGATGATAGAATTAAGTAGGACTAAACCAAAATACAGTAGTCCAGGTTGGTGACACATAATCCAGGTTAACCCTTAAACGCCGAAGCCCTATTTACAAAAATGTCTCCCGTATGCCGGTGGCGTTCGGGAGCTAGCGCCGAAGCGGAAAAAAAGTTTTTTCCCAAAAAATCACAGCACACTTAGTTTTTAAGATTAAGAGTTCATTTTTGGCTCCTTTTTTTGTCATTGCCTGAAGTTTAGTATGCAACCATCAGAAATGAAAAAAAAAATATTATCATATATAAATATTGGAATATATGACAGCGCAAAAAAAACTTGTATATTTCTGAGTCCAGTCCCGTGTCAGCCGGTGAAATTCCATTACAGCACGAATTTCTAGGTATAATATGCTAGATATACCAGAGAAAAAAGAGCTTTCAGGAAAGCTGGGGTTACTACCCCCAGTCGGCGTCTTCTCCAAGGAAGACGTCCGGTATAACGAAGGGTGAGTGAAAGATCACTACCACGGAGACTTACTCGAAAGATCTCTCCCTATCAAAACCCCGAATAGAGCGGTGAGCCGTTACAGCCCCTACACCCAATACCCGCCAGGACGGCGACACCAGCGCCACCTACCTCATTCCATTTTCTAGCACGTGATAACTATCTTTTGATTTTGTGTGCTCGTGCCTTTTTGTGGAATTTTCCATCTTTCAACATGTCATCGAGCAGCTTTACTATCTCCAAGTTAAGTACCATATTATTGTGGGGTTTTTCGTTCTATAATTTGGCTGTTTTGGTCTCATTTTATATATAATATTGAGATCTTATTATGACGCCACGGCGTCCCCCGCCAGCCATGTTGACCGCGAGGCGATCCCATCAGTTCTTTTCTGTTGGGGTTGTCTCCTTGTCGTTATAGATGATATATATATATTTTTGCCCCATGGTTCTCCTCCTGGCGGGTTTCCTGCGGTGGCACCCCTTTTTTTCGAAATTTACATAATTTTGGCCTACCGGCCCTTTTGAGGTGATGCCCCGTCCAGGTTCCCCCCCCTCCAGGTTGGGTTCCCTTTTATTTTAGTCTGTATTAGGCCAATTATTATTTTATTCTTGGCGATAGTGCTCTCGGTTCGTTTATTTTACATCGTTTACCTCCTCGTGGTGGCGGCAGCCTTAGATCTAACCGTTGCCCCGAGGTAGGCTACGCACCCTATTGAGCACATTCTTATTTCAATGTTTTTGTGTGATGGTTTTTTAGTGGAGTAGGTTATTGCTTCCATCCCCTTGCCCTCGGCGTGGAGGTCCATCAAGTTGACTGAGTTTTGGTTGCTGTTTCCTCCGGGGTCGTTTTTTGGTGGGCAGAGTGAGCCCCTTAGTTCTCTTCCTTCCTTTGGGGGAATAGAGTTCTTTGGATGTGTCTCCTCTAGGCTATTCGCCTTCTTGCCCCCTCTTCTCGTTCCCGGTTGGTTCTCGGCACAAAATTTCTCTCCTTGTTTGTTCCTCCTCCCCTCCGCACTCCTGCCTTTTTCCTAGCCTATACTAGGTTAGGTCCCTATTAGGCTGTGCCTAGGCAGGAGTCGGGCATCGAGGCTTGGTCGCTTCCCTTCCTTAGTAGTAGGCCACCCTCCTAATCACAGTTCCCAAAGACTCAGTTCATTCTTGGAGTGGTGTAGTGCAGTTGAGCGGGTTATATGTTTCCCCCGTCTCCTGTTCTCTTTCTTCGTAGCCTACCATTCTCCCCTACTCCACCCCCTCCCCCACCCTTCCAGCTTTGCTCTACTCGTGCGGGTGACGCTAGATGGCGTTTTCTCCGAGTTCAGGGACTTCTCCATTTGGTAGAGGGATTCGCTCCCTCCCATACAGTCCCTAGCATCGCTGTGTTGGTGTTGGTGATTCGTTCACTCGTAGCTCAAGCGTGTTGAACACTCTATCCCGCAATCCTCCCTCCCCGTCGGGCTACGTTCGGCTGGGTTATTATATTTGCTCCGGTTTATGTTATGAATATCTGAGCATCTTGCCCACCTTGTTTCTCTGGCGGGAAGTAGTGAGAAGATTTATTTATTTATATAAGGGGCGGATCCCTCCGGTCTCCGGAGCATTTACTCTTTATGCCGTCATTAGTTTAATGTTATTATTCATGATATCGTATTTAAACATAAATATATGTGTTATCTTGGAGTACTCTCCTTAGTTTTATACGTGAGTCGGTTCTACGCCCGGGGTTCCCGCGTTTAATTTTACAGGCAACCCCTATGGCGAAGTTCCTGTTGTCTCATTCCTTTCATTCCCGGAGTATTCCGGGTCTGGAAGTCTTGCCTGCCACTCTGTGTATTTTAGAGCTTATTGGCCTAGTTTATGATAAGGTATTTCTTCTCCACCGGAGTATTCCGGCTGCAGTTGAAATTCCCGGCCTTGCCGGCTTTAGATTGCTTAGAGTGGTAGGTTCATGTTCGTTTTCCACTTACAGACTGTTCGCTGTGAGGAGCCGGGGTGTACCGCGTCACTGCAACAACCTTACGGTCACGTAGTGTGCCGGACCCACGCTGGTTGTGCGGTCCGGCTCGACGATCTGGTAGTCTGGCACCCCGATGGTTGTGAGGTTTGCTTCGCCTTGTGCGCAACCATCCAGGATGAGTCGGTAAGTGACAACCTTCCTCCGTTTTATGCTCCTCATTTTGAATTTTGTTTATGTGGTTTCCGGACTGTTTTTTCGCCCTTAGCTAATTGCTGGCTTTCTTTCAGGCGGACGAGTCCTCTAAGAAGTCGGCCTTGGAATCTCTCCGGGCCTGGGTAGCTGGGTTTGCTAGGAATGTTCCGTCGGGGAAGCCCTACGTCCTCGACGCGAAGTTGAGGGACCTGCTCTACCCTGGCGCACGAGTGGCGGCCGCAGTGCCAGAAGATCTTGCCACCCCCATCATCCAGCAGATCCGGGATGCGACCCAGCCACCCCAAGTGGATATCCTCTACACAGAAGTTTCAGAGGACGTCGCCGCTTTGAACTTAGACCTGGAACCCATGGCTACTGAACAGGACCAGGGGGTAAGTAGTGAGGTAGGTGAGGTTGTTGGGGGGCGGGCCCCCTTTTTTGATTCCCAGCTTCTTCTGATTTCTTCATTTTCAGGTTTTGGGAAGTCTTCCTCCTTGGGTGATAGGGCTCCATCAGCTATCCCCAAGTTGAAGTTGAAGACTTCATGGAAGGCGAAGGGCTATAAGTCCTCGTCCTCCAAGAAAGCATCGCCCTTCCCCCGTCGAAGGCTAAGGTCTCAGCACCTGTAGCCTCCGGGAGCAAGTCTGGTTCCTCCGGCAAAGCGCGAGTAAGAGGGCAGCAAAACCAAGCCCTCCTCGCCAACCTGCCTTTGACGCAGAGAGACCTTTGCGAACCAGATGTTTCAAAGGTTCTCCGAGGACATCAATGATAAATTCAATCAAATATCAGAAAAGTTTGCCACTTATGATAATAAGATATCCGAGAAGTTTGCCACTTATGACAACATGCTGGCGGGAATGGCCAATCCACCCCCAGCCGAACCCCAGTATGTCATTCCCGACACGGCGGACCTCCCGCCTTTCGATCTTGGCAACCCTTGGCGTTTCGCCCTCCGGGCCATCCAACACGATGGCAAACTAACTATTGAGGGTCTTGGCACGAGACGGTTGGAGGAGTTGGAGTTCTTCCCCGCCGATCTTTTGCCCCCGTATCCAGGCTTCGTAAGGTTGACAGAGGAAGCTTGGATACGTTCTGATAAGGTTCCCAGGGAGACTGTCATCATCCCTAGGGACCAAGCTCATTCATCTCTCCTGCGCACTCTGGACGGAGTGGCAGGCAGACAACACAAAGTTGACTCCTTTCAAGGGCAACTTTACTATGTTTGCCCTGGGAGACAACTTACCAACTCCTGTTTGAACAAAGTCGCCTGGCTACGGCCCGGCGTGCTTTGATGGTAATCCGTTACCGCAGCTGAGAGAAACAGACCCCACTTCCTGGTGTTCCCGGGAAGTGATGAGTTCTGGATGGATGCTCCGTCCACCTTCACGGTCGGGAAGTTGGACCCCTCTGTGCTTCCTCACAGTTTAGTGAGGAACTCCCCAAGCTGCGGAATCTTTGCTAAAGCGGAGTTTGATGCCCGGACTAAAGCTAGCCGGTCCCTGAACTCCGTCTGCCTCACGGAAGCCACTGCCGTCTCCTGCGCGGACGAGCCCTTTTTCCAGGTCTTAGCTAAGTCCCTGTTAGCTGGCTTTCAGTCTGACCTGTTTGAATTCATCATGGCCAGACTGGAATGCAGGAAGTTTATCTTCGCAAATGCTACTATCCGTCACGAGCCTAACAAGCTCGTAAAGAGCTCGATCTGGGGACCTAACCTCTTCCCAGAAGAAGAGGTTATGAACGTCATGATTGAGGCTACAAGGGCCAACCAGAGTCTGCGCTCTCGCTGGGACATCTCCACCTACAAGCGCAAGACCCCAGAATCTGGCGGCCCCCAGACGAGAGGAGGTAAACGTTTTAGGAGACATAAGAGGCCCCACCAGCAGACGGTAGTTCAAGCCGTCCCAGTCTCGGCAGTGGCACAGCCCTCCACCTCAAAAGCTCACCCCCAACAATATGTGCTGGTCCAACCAGCTCATTCCCTTGCTGCGCCCTCGTATGTTACTTCACCAGCATACAACCCCACCTATGAGGGCGTGGTTACTTTCACGGCCTTAACAGAATTGCAAGGGGGGGAAGAGGCAGGGCCCCTCACAGAGGAAAGGCCAAACACCACCCCAAGAGGAAAACCTGGACGTGGTAGAGGGAACAAACCCGCTCCCTCCCACTGAGAAAACACAGGTAGGTGGTCGCCTCTATTGGTTCAGGGACCAATGGGCCTTCAGCCCTTGGGCACACAGTATTGTGTCCAAAGGTCTGGGTTGGAGCTGGATCAAGGAACCTCCTCCTCTAAACAGGTTTTACCAGCCACCCTCATCAATCCTAAAGGATTATGTGGCAGAATTGCTCAACAAACGAGCAATAAAGAAAGTAAGGCACCTAAAATTTCAAGGCAGGTTATTCACAGTTCCCAAAAAGACTCAGATCAGCAAAGAGTGATCCTGGATCTGTCGCGTCTAAATCTCTACATAAAATGCGACAAATTTCGCATGCTTACAATAGCTCAGGTGCGGACTCTACTTCCGCGTGGAGCCGTCACC
Organism: Macrobrachium rosenbergii; assembly: GCF_040412425.1. Lineage (NCBI taxonomy): Eukaryota > Metazoa > Arthropoda > Malacostraca > Decapoda > Palaemonidae > Macrobrachium > Macrobrachium rosenbergii. The sequence goes on from NC_089748.1 coordinate 12,871,059, forward strand.
ACCTCCATCGATCTTTCAGACGCTTATTATCACGTCCCGGTTGCGCGGAACTTCTCTCAGTTCCTCGGTTTCAGACTCGGGAATCAAGCCTACTCCGTTCAAGGTCATGCCCTTCGGCCTAAACATTACGCCCAGGGGTATTCACCAAGCTGGCGGACACGGTAGTTCAACAACTCCGGTCCCGAGGGATATCCCTAGCAGCGTACCTGGACGATTGGATAATTTGGGCACCAACAGTTCTGGAGTGTCAGAAGGCTACGACCATAGTCATCAACTTCCTAGAATCGTTAGGTTTTCAACTGAACAGAGAAAAGTCCCGCCTGACTCCGGAGTCCCGGTTTCAGTGGCTGGGCCTCCAGTGGGATCTGTCTGCTCACACGTTATCTCTCCCGCCTCCCAAGAGGAAGGAGATAGCATCTCTCACCAGAAAATTTCTCAAAAATCAATCGGCATCCCGCCGATCCCAAGAAAGGGTCCTTGGGTCCCTTCAATTTGCCTCAGTGACAGACCTGCTCTTAAAAGCGAAACTAAAAGACATAAACAGAGTGTGGCGGAGTCGAGCCAATGTCAAGCTCAGAGACAAGGTCTTCTCCATCCCTCGAATCTTGAAAACAAGACTGCGGCCTTGGACCTCAGTCAAGGGCCTCTCCAAGTCAGTTCCGCTTCAATTTCCCCCTCCGGCACTAGTTGTTCACACAGACGCTTCCCTAAGCGGCTGGGGGATATTCCCAAAACAAAAAGTACAAGGAACGTGGTCCACAATGTTTCAGCAGTTCCATATAAACACCCTGGAAGCTATGGCGGTCTTTCTAACTTTAAAGAAAATCCCCCCCCAACCGGATTCATATCAGGCTGGTATTGGACAGCGCAGTGGTAGTTCATTGCATCAACAGGGGCGGCTCCAAATCAGGTCGAGTAAACCAAGTAATGGTTGCTATCTTCTCCCTGGCGAACAAGCACGGCTGGCACCTGTCAGCCACCCACCTAGCGGGGCACGGAACGTGGTGGCGGATTCCCTGTCCAGGACTACTCCGTTGGAGACGGAGTGGTCCCTGGACGTGGAATCTTTCAAATGGATTTGCCGCCGGGTTCCTGGTCTCCAAGTGGATCTGTTCGCGACAGAGAGCAACTTCAAGCTCCCCTGTTATGTGGCCCCCAACCTGGACCCTCAGGCGACGCCACGGACGCAATGACAATAGATTGGAACAATTGGGAGAAAATTTATCTGTTCCCTCCAATAAATTTACTGCTGAAAGTATTACACAAACTCAGGACATTCAAAGGTCAACTAGCCCTAGTAGCCCCTATTGGCCGAAGAGCAATTGGTTCCCTCTTCTTCAGGAACTGGGATTGCGGAGTCTTCGGATTCCCAAGCCCATACTGACTCAGACAGTACAAACCAAGACTGTGTCAGCTTCCTCAAGAATTCAGAATGCCCTAGTTTTATGGACTTTATAAAATTTGCAGCCCAAAAGGGGCAAACATTGACCCTGTCAACACTCTGTTTCTTGAGTCAGATAAAAGAGATTCTACTCTTAGACAATATGATTCAGCAGTCAAAAAGTTAGCCTCCTTCCTAAAAGCATCTGAAGCCAAAATCATGACGACTAATTTAGGAGTCTCTTTCTTTAGATCACTGTTTGAAAAAGGCCTTGCTCCGGCCACTATTACCACAGCCAAGTCAGCCCTGAAGAAAGTATTTCTATACGGCTTTAAAATCGACCTTACAGATTCCTATTTTTCATCCATCCCCAGAGCATGCGCTCGTCTGAGACCCGTATCACACCCACATTCCGTTACGTGGTTTCTCAATGACGTCCTTAAGTTAGCATCAGAGATAGATAACTTTCAATGCTCTTATCAGGATCTGTTAAGGAAGACTTTATTTCTGATTAGCTTGGCTTCAGGTGCTAGAATCTCAGAGCTGTCGGCTCTCACTAGAGGTGATAATTTTGTGAACTTCCTCCCTTCCGGAGAGGTCCTCCTTTCCCCTGATCCTAGATTTTTAGCCAAAAACGAAGACCCACAAGACAGGTGGTCTCCTTGGAAGGTGGTGCCCTTCCACAAGACCAGTCTTTATGTCCAGTTTATACACTTAAATCTTACCTTTTAAGAACTCCACAGAGTAAGTCGGGTCCTCTTTTTATCAGGGAGAAAGGTGGTACTCTATCACTGAATGGTATAAGACAACAAATTCTGTATTTTATTAAACAAGCCAACCCAGATTCAGTTCCTAAGGTTCATGATATTCGAGCAGTTGCTACCTCCATTAATTACTTTCATAATATGGATTTCTCAGAATTGACTAAATACACGGGTTGGAAATCACCTCTAGTGTTTAAACGCCACTATTTAAAAATCGCTTGAAGCCCTGAAATTTTCTACCATAGCTGTGGGAAGTGTCATCTCCCCACCTTAACCAATCATATCCTTATCCTCCTTTCCCCCTCGCCCGCCTGCCTCATTTACTTCTCTGCTTGTCCTCCTGGTTGATCATGCCTCACTGCCTTGCTCCTCATATTGATGTAAATTGTCTCTGTTGACTGGAAACTGTAATCTGACATGTTATGATTGTTTTTTCTTGTGGGGTACTGGGTGGTTTTTTATTTTGCTCCATGTACCCCAGATATATGTATGTGCACTGTATGTTTTGCTTGCCAATTGATTTTGATCTCTTACGTGTTTAGCTTAAGTTTACGTGTGTGTAGTTTAAGATTGTATATGCCAATTGATTTATGCACCATTGTACCTATCCAATTTTCGTGTGATATTGTGCTTTAGTAGTGTTAGTGGTTTTGGGGACCCCTTCCCCGTCGTGCTGGGGACTTCCATGTTACATCTTTCTGATTTTAAGTCTTTGATGTGCCTTAGGTTTAGTGTTTTTCTCACATGTAAGAGATTCCCTCATTAAACTATTTTCGTAATTTATGTTTTTCTTCAGATTACCGTTTCCTCGTAGTTTGCAGCCTTGGCATGATTCTCTGTCACTATTTCACCGGCTGACACGGGACTGGACTCAGAAAAGGGATTTTGACAAAGGAAAAATCTATTTCTGAGGAAAGTCCCGTGTCACCCAGTGACCCTCCCTGACTCACCTATGGCTCCCCCCCCCTTTCTTGCACATGCCAAGTCTGGGGTTAGTGCTAGCATGGAATGAGGTAGGTGGCGCTGGTGTCGCCGTCCTGGCAGGTATTGGGTGTAGGGGCTGTAACGGCTCACCGCTCTATTCCGGGGGTTTTGATAGGGAGAGATCTTTCGAGTAAGTCTCTGTGGTAGTGATCTTTCACTCACCCTTCGTTATACCGACGTCTTCCTTGGAGAAGACGCTCGACTGGGGGTAGTAACCCCAGCTTTCCTGAAAGCTCTTTTTTCTCTGGTATATCTAGCATATTATACCTAGAAATTCGTGCTGTAATGGAATTTCACCGGGTGACACGGGACTTTCCTCAGAAATAGATTTTTCCTTTGTCAAAATCCCTTAATTGTATACAAATCGCGCTGTAAGCAAAACGGTTAAAGCTAATGAGTTAATCTTTTTTAGTTGTATTGTACACTAAATTGCAATGATTTTGGTATATAACAGATTGTAAAACGATTAAAAGCGACACAGAGAAAATATTATCACAAAATGATGCATGAATTTATAGAACGGGCGGACCGTAAAAAAAGTTTTTCAAAAATTCACCATAAATCGAAATATTGTGCTAGAGACTTTCCAATTGTTTCAAAATGAAGGAAATTGATTGAATATTACTAGACTGTAAGTTTTTTAGCTTACGTTTGCATTTTTTGACCATTTCGATCAAGTTAAAGTTGACCGAAGGTTGATTTTTTCTATTTATCGTTATTTATATGAAAATATTTCAAAAATGGTAAAAGCTAAAAGCATGATTTATTTTTTATTGTATTCTACATGAAATTGCGCACATTTTGATGTATAACACTTTATGTAACGAATAATATAAAACGGCAAAAAAATTACGACAAAGTGACCCAAGAAATGCTAGGATTTTTAGCAGAGTTTAACAGTGGAGGGAAGGAAAAGTTTTTTCAAAAATTCACTATAAATCGAAATATTGTGCCAGAGACTTTCCGTTTGTTGCAAAATGAAGGTAAAGGATTGATTGTTACTAGAATGTAAGAATTTTGGCTTACGATTGCGTTTTTGAGCATTTCGATCGAGTTAAAATTGACCGAAGGTTGATTTTTTCTATTTATCGTTATTTATATGAAAATATTTCAAAAATGGTAAAAGCTAAAAGCATGATTTATTTTTTGTTGTATTCTACATGAAATTGCGCACATTTTGATGTATAACACTTTATGTAACGAATAATATAAAATGGCGAAAAAATTACAACAATGTGACTCAAGAAATGCTAGGATTTTTTGCGGAGCAAAAGAAAAAGTTTTTTTCAAAAATTCACCATAAATCGAAATATTGTGCTGGAGACTTTCCGTTTGTTGCAGAATAAAGGTAAATGATTGATTGTTACTAGAATGTAAGAATTTTGGCTTACGATTGCATTTTTCGAGCATTTCGGTCGAGTCAAAATTGACCGAATGTTAAAATTTTATCAGTTATCGTGATTTAAATGAAAATATTTCAAAACTATTAAAAGCTAAAAGAATGATTTATTTTTTGTTGTATTCTACATGAAATTGCGCACATTTTGATTTATAACACTTTATGTAACGAATAATATAAAATGTCGAAAAAAATTACGACAAGGTGACTCAAGAAATGCCAGGATTTTCAGCGAAGGAAAAAGTTTTTTCAAAAATTTATGGATGCCCTCAGGACACCCCGATGCTTCCTAGGGTCGTACAAAGGCACGGGATGTGGTCCTTGGTCCCCTTCGGTCACACATGGCCGCACAACACGGCGTTGAGAAGCTGGGTCATCTTGGGTGCTTGGTCCCTCTCCAGCATCCCAAATACGCAAACACTCGCCAAAGTTCTGCAAAACACGGATGCGTCAAAAAATCGCTCTCGGATGATGCAGCGCTGATGCTTTCTGGTACGGGAAGGAGGAAATTCGTGCATGCGCGTCTGGGTGACGACATAATATAAACAAAAACAACAGCTTGATCCGTGAACTCCCAGCATCCCTCAAGCGCGTGATTTAAAACCTTTCGCAAACTAGGCCTATAATTATTTTTCCATGAATATTTAAAAAAGCATTTTTAGTCGACGTATGGTACGTCCGCTTGACACCCAACAGACAATTTTAATCGACGTATGGTACATCCAGTAGGCGTTTAAGGGTTAAGAACTTCACCATGTGGTGAATGACAGTTCAAAGGGGGTTCATAATTTGGGACAATGACCTCTTTGTCCCATAAATGCAAAGTCTTCTGCGATTGTGGTCAGTCTGAGGAGGTACCCATGTACTGCTACATTACTTTTCAAAGTTCTCGTTCAAGACACTTGCTGAATTTTAATTCTTGTATTTTATATATTTAAAAAAATGAACTACCCATACAATGAACAGATTTTTAAACAAGAAACGCACCAGTGAAGAACTTGATTCTAATAATGAAACTATTTTGAGTGACATGAAGCGTCCAGCCAAGAAAAATAAGAGCAGACCCATTCGCATACACGACAGAAGTTGTTCAAGCTATGGCTTCCTTCACGTGGGCTGGAGATGAAAATCAGCCTCGGCCATCGTGTTTGGTTTGTGGATAGAAAATGTCAAACGAGTCGATGCTTCCTAGTAAATGAAGTAAGCATTTTCAAACATCACACTGCAATCTTCAAGGAAAAGATGTACCTAAGTTATTTCAAAAGATTACTTGATCAACGCTTTCAAACGGAGAGCAGCGGTGTCTGAGAAAGCTCAAATTGCTTCTTAGGAAATATTGGAAATGACAGTCGTAAAAATGAAGTCACATGCTCTTGCTGAGTCTATGAATTTGGCTGCTTGTAAAAAGATGGTGAAGACTATTTCAGCAGACAATGTAGAGAAACAAATAAGTAAAATTCCATCATCAAATGATAGTGTTCAGAGGCGCATTCTAACAATATTGAAGAAAATTTTTGCTGTAATAAACTTCAGGATTCATACTGTGCACTCCAAGTAGATGAACCAACCGACATAGCCAACAAAGCGCAGTTGCTTGCCTTTATTTGCTTTATTGATGGGGAACTATAGTAAATCAGTATCTGTGTTGCAAAGAACTGCTCACCACTACTGCAGGTGAAGATATGCTTCATAATTGAAATCATTCTTTTGAGAAATGGAACTTATCCTGGAAGTCGTGTGGCGGGGTTTGTACTGATGGAGCTCCACCAATGACTGGTTCTATTGAAGGTCTTGCATCGTTTGTAAAGCAACACCATATCAACACTATAACAACTCAATGTTTCTTGCACAGAGGCACCCTGATGGCAAAAACACTTGTTAATAAATTGAAAGAGGTTTTTGATCAAGACCAAGTTTTTGAAATGGTAAAAGCTCGTATATTTGAGCTTCTTTGTGAAAACATGGATTCACAACACACACGCTTACTTTTGCACACACAAGTTCGATGGCTATCAAGAGGTAAATTACTCTGAACTTCGTCAAGAACTATTGGCATCTTTTGAGAAAGAAAATAAAAGTAAATTTTGATAACTTCTGAAATGTGAGTTTAGGACTTCAAAAATTAGATATCTGATCGAAATGTTTCATCCCCTGAATAGTCAGAACGTGTCCATGCAAAATGGAAATGAAAAACTTCTCTTATCTACCGACAAAATTCAAGCATTGCAGAAATAACCAGCAGCTTGGAAAAGAAAAGCTAGTTTAGGCTGTTTGGAAATGTTTCCTTTGGTTCAAGAAGGCCATTGAGACAATTTAATTCCTTTAATAGAGGATCACTTAGCAATTCTGGAAGGTAATCTGAACCGAGCAATACGATTGGATTTGCAACACTTTCTTTGACATTTCAACTGATAACATTGGCTTTTCGTTAGCAGAAGAGGAGGAGCTGGCTACCATATCTACTGATAATGGCTTAAAGATCAAGCAGAAGGAGATGCCCATCAGTCAGTTCTGGATTTCAATCAAAGAAGAATATCCTTCAATAGCTAGGAAAACTTGGACTGTTTTACTTCAGTTGTCCACATCGTCTCTCTGTGAACAAGGATTTTCTCTATCAACATTAAATGTGAAAACAAAAGTTAAATCCACTGATGAAGAGATGAGAGTATGTTTGTTTATCACATATAAGGCCAAGATTCAGAAAATTATGAAATTACGAAATCTCATCAAGCACGTTTCACATTCAGATACTTAAATGAAAAATATCTTAAAAACAAATGGTTATTTCAGGTACGTCTTTATCATTTTCTTATTTTCAAATTTCATGGCTAATTTTTCCATATTAAAATCAAAGATGCCCCCAAAGTTTTGGTTTAGTGAAATTATGTTCCTCAGGTAAAAAGGTTTGAGAAACACTGTATATATATATATATATATATATATATATATATATATATATATATATATATATATATATATATATATATATATATATATATATATATACTGTATATACAGTAAACCCCATTATTCAAGCGTTCTCATGATTCATGGACTCACGCGTTCCTGGTTTCTCTGTTGAACATATCTAGCCATCATTCGCGGAAAATTCGCCCATTTTCGCATTATTTTTCACTGAGAAATATTCACTAATTACTGTATTTTCATATATTTTTCATGAATAAATGCACTTTTTGTGATAAAACTATTAAAACACTCAGGTATAAGCATTTTTACAGGGTTTTACTTGGTTTAAGCTATCAAAATGGGCAGTTCTAATTTTTAGATGGGTTTTAAGCATTTGCGGATTTTACCTATTCTCGGGGGGCGTGTGGGACGCATCCCCAGCGAATATGGGTGTTCACTGTATATGTATATATATATATATATATATATATATATATATATATATATATATATATATATATATATATATATATATATCTTCTTCTTCTTCTTTTTAACGTGCTTTTTCCCATTTTTTGTATGGGGTAAGCATGATGCCTTCTTTTGAAGGACTTTTGATTTGGCTTTAGGGTAGACCTGTAGTCTCGATCGGCTGCCCTGCCTGACATCGCTTAGACCCGGTAGCGTATGTTACATGTATCATACCTGACCCAACGCCCTTTCTTCCCAGCAGCGAGAAGTTGTTGCTGGATAGGGAGAGTTAGAGTGTAGATGAGATGTTATATATATATATATATATATATATATATATATATATATATATATATATATATATATATATATATATATATATATATATATATATCAAAGTCGAAGGCAGTTCTTTAAACCTGATGATACAGCATCGAGTTAGGGAGAAGGAGAATTCCTTGTATTTCCTTTCAATGTACTTTATTGTGCTGACGTTTCAGGACCATGTGTCCCATTTTCAAAGCTATAAATTAAAAAGACAACAGAATTAAAAATAGACTCAGATTTTAAAACAAGAAAAAAAATTTTACATAAAAGTATAAAAGAAACATAACAGAAAGGAACAATGAATACCAAATAGTGCTGAAGGCAAAAGCTGAGTGACATTCAGGGTCCGTTTTGAGTTTCCATTGGAACCAAAACGGACCTGAATGTCACTCAGCTTTGCCTTCAGCACTATTTGGTATTCATTGTTCCTTTCTGTTATGTTTCTTTTATACTTTTATGTAAAATTTCTTTTTTCTCGTTTTTAAAATCTGAGTCTATTTTTAATTCTGTTGTCTTTTTAATTTATAGCTTTGAAAATGGGACACATGGTCCTGAAACGTCAGCACAATAAAGTACATTGAAAGGAAATACAAGGAATTCTCCTTCTCCTAACTCGATGCTGTGTGCGTATATATATATATCTATATATATATATATATATATATATATATATATATATATATATATATATATATATATATATATATATATATATATATATATATATATATATATATATATATATATATATATATATACAACATTACACACACACACACACACACACACACACACACACACACACACACCTCGAAATTAAACGAGGTTGGGGTTCTGGAGCCCCTAGTGCAAGGTGAATGGAATATTAATTAAGTTTGGCATGGTCTTTAAAAATGCTAATAAATGTTTATTTAGATGTAGAAATTTCACGAGTTTAAGTACTAAATATGACCCTAATCATGCTCATTTAAAAGCTAACTTTTAAATGAACTAAAGTTAGTGTAATTTTATTTAAAATTTAGCTTATTACCCTTAAAAAAGGAATACAGTAAATGGTTGACATAAAAATTGAGTACTGCACAGTTTCATAATAGCGCATTTATAGTAGGTGCGTACGTATACTAATGTTACCCCTAATTCATGGGATGCCGTTTTCTTTGTCACTTAGAGTAAAAGCCGTTTTCTTTGCGTCACTAGGCAAAACGTCATGTGTCAGTCAACAAAAGTACAATTCCATAAAACATCGAAAACATGTACATAATGTTCGTAGAAGGTAGTACAGTACAGGTAAAATTCAATCAATTTAAAATCATATACTGCACAGGTAATGACGTACAGAGAATAATAAGTTGTTAACGTATGGTTGAGCTCTAACTACGAATGAGAGAGAGAGAGAGAGAGAATGAGAGAGAGAGAGAGAGAGAGATACTGTAATAAAGTAACTGTACTGCTTTTGTATCGTATTTATGCAAATATATAAATACAAATTTTCCATTCTGATTTTACACCTAAAAACAAAAAACTTAAAAATTATACACACTTTCTACAGGGGTATCATCTTTGAAAGATGCAGGGTATCACATCTTGTAAAAGTACACCAACTGAACGTGCTGTAATTACATGCACATACAGATTGCACCAGCACTTTTCTCCGAGGTGAACAGAGTAATTTTCAAAGAATGACACATATACAACTCTTAATTACATCTCTGATATTACATTAAAGAATTCATTTTATCAAATGAGCTAATTTTTGAACAACCTCATCTCAAGGTCATGTAAAGTCCTTGTGACAAAGACTTTGCAAATGGACATAATACTTGTATGATATTTATGTACAGAAATATAAATATAAATTTTCCATATCGATTTTACAGTTAAAAGCATGAAAACTTATAAATGTACTTCAAACATTAAACAAGCATTTTCTGCAGGGTATCATCTTTGAAAAGTGCAGTAACTTTGCAAATGGGTATCACATCTTGTAAAAGTACACTAAGTGATGGTGTGCTGAAAAGGGATTTTGACAGACCATAAAAATCTATTTCTGAGAAGGTCCCGTGTCACCCGGTGAAATTCCATTACAGCTTTGAAAATTTCTAGGTATAACCTTGCTAGATATACCAGTGAAAAAGAGCTTTCAGGAAAGCTGGGGTTACTGAAGAGAGGGCAATATTTAGTCTAGCGCCTTTAGGAAGGCGTCGGTATAAGAAGGGGTGAGTGAATTACCACTACCACGGAAACCTGCTTTGCAAAGATCTCCTCATCAAAATCTTGGAACAGAGCGGTGAGCCGTTGTCCAGCCCCCCACCAAACACCCGCCAGGACTGCTGAAACACCAGGGCCACCTACCTCATTCCATGCTGCACTAACCCCAGACTTTGGCATGTGCAAGAGGGGGAGAGTACTAGGTGATTCAGGAGGGTCTCCCGGGTGACGAATGGACCTTCCTCAGAAATAGATTTTTCCTCTGTCAAAATCCCTTTTCTGAGTCCAGTCCCGTGTCAGCCGGTGAAATCTTTGATAGAGAATCATGCCAAGGCTGCAACTACCAGGAAAAAGAAATTGAGGGGTAATCTGAAGAAAAGGCAAAAGTTTTACCAAAATAATTTTAATTAAGCAATCACTTCCGTGTAGCAAGAACTCTAAGACTTTGCATATTAAATCTAAGGCACATTAAAAAACTGTAATACTATGAAACATGGGCAGACTCGGCTTCTCCGGAGAAAAAGCCCCAAAAACCTTAAAATTACTTAAAGCAAAGTGAAACATGAAAGGCGCACAAAATAACTGCAAATATAACCTTAATACTATACAGTAAACTTAGGCTAAACACGACAAGAGACAAAATCAATTAACATTAATATATACATTCATCATGGGGTACATGGAGCCAAATAAAAACTGTCAGTACCCCACAAAACAATCATGGCATTTCAGATTACGCTTTTTCCATCAACAGGTACAAGAAACAACAATATGAGGAGCCAGGCAGTGAGGTATAATCAACCAGGAGAATAAGCAGAAAAGTAAATGAGGCTTGTTGGGCGTGGGGGGAAAGGAAAGGACAAGGATATGATTAATTAAGGTGGGGAGATGACACTTCCCACAGCTATGGTAGAAAATTTCAGGGCTTTGAGGCTGTTTTTAAATAGTGGCGTTTAAACACTAGAGGTGATTTCCAACCCGTAAATTTAGATAACAGGCAAAAGTCCATATTATGAAAGTAATTAAAAGTAGCAACTGCTCTTTATCATGAACCTTGGGGATTGAATCTGGGTTGGCCTGTTTAATATGGGTGGCTGGTAAAACCTGGTTAGAGGAGGAGGGTTTTGATCCAGCTCCATCCTAGGCCTTTGGACACAATGCTGTGTGCCCAAGGGCTGAAGGTCCATTGGTCCCTGAACCAAAACAGCGACCGCCTACCTGTGTTCTCTCAGTGGGAGTTTCGGGTTTATTCCCCTACCACGTCAGGTCTTCCCCTTGGGGTGGTAGTTCTGGCTTTTCCTCTATGAGGGGTTTGCCTCTTCCTCCCAAGCAAACTCCTAACCCTATTAAGGCCGTGAAAATAACCCACGGCCTTCATATGTGAGGTTGTATGCGGTGAGCCACATATGAGGGTGCAGCTGGTTGGACCAGCACTTCTTCGTGTAAGCTGGGTGGGCCTTAGAAGTGGAAGGCTGTGCCACTGCCGAGACCGGAATGTCTTGGACTACCGCCTGGTGGTTTGGCCTCTTATGCCTCCTATTAAACGTTTACCTCCTCTCGATTGGGGGCCGGCCGATTCTGGGGTCTTCCATTTGTAGGCTGAAATACAGCCCAGCGCCATCGAAGACTTTGGTTGGCCTGTGTAGCCTCGGCCATAACATTTTGTGACCTCCTCTTCAGGGAAGAGGTTATGGTCAAGTATAATCGAGAATTTTCACGAGCTTGTTAGGCTCGTGACGGATAGTTGCATCGGCGAAGATGAACTTCCTACATTCCAGTCTGGCCAAGATAAACTCAGATAAGTCAGACTGGAAGCCTGCCAGCAAGGACTTAGCCAAAACCTGAAAAAGGGCTGGTCCGAGCAGGAGATTGGCAGTGGCTTCAGTGAGGGCGGAGTTCAACGACCGGGCTAACTGTAACTGGAGCATCAAACTCCCGTTTTCAAAGAGCTTCCGGCAGTTCTGGGGAGCTGCTCGCTAATTTTGCGTGGAGGCGCAGGGGTCCAGCTTCCCGACCGTGAAAGTGGACGGGGCGTCTGTCCAGAACTCATTACTTCCTGGGAATACCAGGGGAAGTAGGGTCTGTCTCCCTTAGCTGAGGTATTTAGAATACCCTCAAAAGCACGCTCGGGCCGTCAAGCACTGGCAGCCAGAGCGACTTTGTCCAAGCAAGGTGTGGAAGGTTGTCTCCCAGGGAAACATGGTGAAGTTCCCTTGAAAGGAGTGGTTCGTGTTATCTGCCTGCCACTCCGTCAGAGTGCGCTGGAGAGCCGACTGGGCTTGGTCCCTAGGGAACGATGACAGTCTCCTAGGAACCTTGCTGACCGAATCCAGGCTTCCTCCGTGAGCCTCACCAGCCTGGGTCCAAAGGGGCAGGAGATCGGGGGAAGAACTCCAGTTCCTCCAACCGTCTGTGCCAAGACCATCAAGAGTTAGCTTGCCATCATATTGGATGGCCCTGAGTAAAGACAACACGCCAAGGGTTACCGACATCAAATTGATTGGGAGGTCCGCAGTGTCGGGGATAACATACTGTGGTTCGGCTGGGGTGGGTTAGCCATTCCCGCCAGTATGTTATCATGACTGGCCAGCTTCTCGGAGATTTTGCTAAATCTCGAATCCAGGTCCTCCGTAAGAAACGCTTATAAAGTTGGTTAGCAAAGGCCTCTGCATCGAAAGCAGGTTGGCGAGGAGGGCTAGGTTTTGCAGCCCTCTTACTCGCGCCTTTGCTGGAGGAACCAGACTTGCTCCCGGAGGCTACAGGTCCTGAGACCTTAGCCTTAGCTGGGGAAGGGCAATGCCTTCTTGGAAGACGAGGACTTGAAGCCATACGCCTTCCATGAAGTCTTCAACTTCAACTTGGGGATAGCAGATGGAGCTCTATCACCCAAGGAGGAAGACTTCACAAAAGCCTGAAAAGGAAGAAACAGATGAAGCAGGGGAGTCAAATAATGGGGCCCGCCCAACAACCTCACCTACCTCACCACTTACCACCTGGTCCTGCTCTGCATTCATCGGTTCCAGGTCGAGATTAAGAAGAGCGGCAACATCCTCCGAAACCTCCGCATGTAGAGGACATCCGCTTGGGGTGGCTGGGTCTCATCCCGGATCTGCTGGATGATAGGGGTGGCCAGATCTTCAGGCACTGCACTTGTGCGCCACCCGTCTTGCGCCGGGGTGAAGAGTAAGTCCCTCAACCTAGCGCCGAGGGCGTAGGGCTTCCATTACGGAACGTTCCTTCCAAACCCAGCCACCCAGGCCGGAGGGATTCCAAGGCAGACTTCTTGGAAGTTTCTGTCCGCCTGTAAGAAAACCAACAATTAGCTAAAGGACGAAAACCATTCGGGAACCTCATAAACAATGTATAATATACAATATGAGGAGCGTAAAACAAGAATGATGTAGAGACTGTCACTTACCAACTCGTCCTGGACAGTTGTGCAGAGAGCAAAGCAAACCTCACAACCATCAGGGTGCCAAACAATCAGGTCATCAAGGCGGACAGCTTGCTGCACAACCAGCGTGGGTCCGACAAACTACGTGACCGTCATGGTGGGTTGTTGGAGAGAGGCGGTGCACTTTGGCCCTCACAGCGAACAGTCTGTAAGAAGAAAAGTACATGAACCTCCCACCTAAGCAAAATAAAGCTGGCGAGGCCGGAAATTCAACTGCAGCCGAATACTCCGCGGAGAAGAACTCCCTATCATAAACTGGGCCAATAAGCTCTAAATTACACAGAGTGGAAGGTAGGATTCAGACCCGGAGTACTCCGGGGAATGAAAGGAGAGAGACCAGGAACTAACCATAAGGGCTGCCAGTAAAAATAACGGCGGAGACCCTGTATAGGACCGGACTCACTATTTATATAAAATGAATAAAGGAGAGTACTCCTGTAGATAACAGACTTATCTAAAAATAAAAACAGTAACAAGTGATGGTAAGAACACAAGAGGACGGAGGATCCGTTCCCTATAATGAAAAACCTTCCGCCCTTACTTCCCGCCGGAGAACAGTAGAGATGGGCAAAATGCTCACATGTTCATAACATAGGGTGAAGCAATTAATATATACCGTATCAACGTAAACCTGACGCTGGCGAGGAAGTGATTCTGCACGTTCGAGTAAACAAACCACCAACCCCAAATACAGCGATGCTAGGGACAATATGGGAGGATTGCGAATCCCTCAACCAACAAAGAAGTCCCGGAACTCGGAGAAAACGCCATCTAGCGTCACCCGCACGAGCAGAGCAAGGCTGGAAAGGAGGAGGAGGAGGGAGGAGGGGGGAGGAGGAGTAGGCTACCAGAAAGGAACAGGAGACGGGGAGAAGCTCACCCGCTCGACTGCACCATACCTCCCAGACCATGAATCTTGGAGGGGCAAAATGACTGGAAGCAACCAACCCGAAGCCCGACTCCTAGTTAGGCGAAGCCTAATATGGACCTAACCTAAGTATAGGCTATTTCGAGGAGTGTAAAAGGGAACGAGGAAGCAACTGGGAGAGAAATTTTGAGCCGAGAACCAGCAGGGATCGAGAATGGCAGGCAAGGGCGACTAGCCTAGAGGAAACACATCCAAAGATGTTTCGATTCCCCAAATGGAGGAAGAGAACCAAGGGGCTCACTCTGCCTTTCCGAAAAACGATCCCGGAGGAAAACAGCAACAAAACTCCCTCAACCTGAACTCCCCACCCAGGGCAAAGGGAAGGAAGCTAACAAGCCTACTCCACAACATAACCAACACTCATAAAAACTAAAATGTGCTCAACAGAGAGCGTAGCCTACCACGGGAAGCGGTTAGATCTGAGGCTGCCGCCAACACCGAGGTAAACCACTCAAAAAACTAAAAATAAAACTACAAGAGAGCACCATCTTCAATCAAAAATAATTAGCCTAGTAAGACCAAAACAATAGGAACCCAGCCTGGGGGGTACCTGCTGGGCATCACTTTACAAAGGCCAGTAGGCCAATGATCGTAATTCGAAAGGGGAGCCACCGCGAGGAACCACCAGGAAGGGAACCAAGGGGGCAAATTATCTATAACGACGATTGTTGAGACGACTCAACTGAAAATAACAGAAGGAGACGCCTCATGGTCGACATGGCTGGCTGGGGACGCGTGGCGAAATAATAAGATCTCGATATTTATGAAAATACGAGACTATAACAGCCAAAAATTAGAACAAAACCCCACAAGAAGATGGTACTTAACTTGGAAATAGTAAAGCTGCTCGATGCCATCGTTGATGCAGAAAAAATCCAAAATAATGGAAGAGCACACACAAAATAATCCGAAGATTCACGTGCTAGAAAATGGAATGAGGTAGGTGGCGCTGGTGTCGCCGTCCTGGAACAGGTGTTTGGTGTGGGGGCTGTAACAACTCACCGCTCTGTTCCGGGGATTTTGATGAGGAGAGATCTTTCTCAAGGTAGGTTTCCGTGGTAGTGGTAATTCACTCACCCCTTCTTATACAGAACGCCTTCCTAGAAGGCGCTCGACTGGGGTAGTAACCCCAGCTTTCCTGAAAGCTCTTTTTCTCTGGTATATCTAGCAAGGTTATACCTAGAAATTGGTGCTGTAATGGAATTTCAAAGCTGACACGGGACTGGACTCAGAAATTACCTTTGCATCATATTTATGCATGTACAAAAATAAAAATAATACATTTTTGATACAGATTGTACACATGAAAGCATGAAATGCATTTTTCATAGAGATTTTACACATGAAAGCGTGAAATGCACTTTTCATAGAGATTTTGCACATTAAAACATCAAATGCATTTTTCATACAGATTTTACACATAGAAGCATGAAATGCATTTTTCATACAGATTTTACACATAAAAGAATGAAATGCATTTTTCATACAGATTTTACACAAAAGCATGAAAACTTGTAAATTACTTAAAAAATTAAACACCCACTTCTGCAGGGTTTCTCAAGAATTTCGTGTGTCTGTGAAAAAATCGTGTATGCCCATTAGTTAGGTTCCAGTGAAAAGTTCGTTTGTGTGTGAATTCGTGCACCTCGAATCGTGTAAGATCAAAGTATTACTGTATATATATATATGTGTGTGTGTATGTATGTATGTATGTATGTATGTACATACACGGAGTCCCCGGTTAGCGGTGGCATTAGTTAACAGCATTCGGTTTTATGTCGCTTGGCTAATGACTACGTTAACCAGATTTTTGGCACCGGTAAGCAGTTTATGTGCCGATGAACCACTTAACAGAGCTGTTAACCAGTTAACAGCATCGTTAAGTGGATCATAAGCACTTTCTTCATCATAAATGCCATTGATATATATACAGTATATATGTATATAAATGTGTGTTTTATATATTATATATATATATATATATATATATATATATATATATATATATATATATATATATATATATATATATATATATATATATATATAGATAGATAGATAAATAGATAAATAGATAGATAGATAGATAGATAGATAGATTTCTGACTGACATCGGGATCAAACACAGGTCTTTCAATTGAAAATCAGGGCACTACCAGCAGAACAATACAAGTCATAAGAGAAATTGGAACCTAAGTATAAGTACCATTGTACCTAAGACTTTTACCTGGGGAGTCTTACTGCCAAGCATACCAGTGAGTTTTACCCAAGTTCCTGACCCAGCAGTGACCGTACTGAGAGCATTTCATTTGAATTATCCCTTCTAAGTGAATAAGATACAAGTAATCAGCACACAATATGTGTGGAGCAGGAATAAATTTTGACTCACATTGGGATCAAACCCAGGTCAGGTCTTTCAATTGAAAGGCAAGGGCAGTACCAACTGAGCCACAAAGGTTATAAAAGAAGTTGGAGCCTAAGTACCACTATACATATGACTTTTACCTGTGCAGGCTTACTGTGGATATTTCTGTGACCTGTTATGAATGGTGTACTTCATTCTCAGTTCATCCAGTGTGAAGACCTTTTACTTCATTGTGTAGGACCTTTATATAATGAAAGCTCATTCACATTGGATTAAGTACTTTTCATTTTATCTAATCCCTCATCACAAATAGATCTTGTACCTTGAGATTAAACCTTTGGAGAATTTTGGGGTCCAAATCTAATTCTTGTTTTTGTTACAAAGCACTCAGTTCTGGTTAACCATTTATAAGTTTAGAGGTAGAGTAGTCCTTCAGTTATCTGGTTTCACCTTATCCGGGACTTAACGTTATCTGGAGGGTCCCTGACATCACATTACTGTGTATACATATATGATATATATACAATACATGAAAATTTGAAAAAAATTGCACCCACATAGTTAGTAACACTGCACGGGCAGAAAGAGGCAATGGTAACACTGCATACAGTTATATGCACACTCATAAAGGTGTAATGTGGGTTTGGAATGCTGGATTAAGGGGTGTTGTTGGGGGAGGAAATGAGCTGAGTAGGGAGGGTTGGGAGGGCCCTTGTCTTCATGGAAGCTTTCAGCTGTTATTGGCTTAAAAGCATCAGAGTCAGTGAAATGTCACTTTATTTGCTGCTTTTGAAGGATTGAATTTTGTGGGGTGTAAGCCAGGGTAAATGCTTATGAGGTGGGAGAGTGGAGTGTAGAGGGTTGGTGGCATTTGTTTGCTTGAGTGTTTCGTATAATTTTTTAACTTCATTTATTTTAAAAGTTCTTAGTTTTATTTTTTCACATTCATTGATTTTAAAGTTAAATTATCGTTTTTAAAGTTGAAGTATCAGAAAAGAAATACTTGAATAGATTGTGAAATATTATCGGTGTAAACTGCTTAGGCATGTTGTTTCAGAACTTTTCTTGCCCATCAGTGTCTTGGTCTGTGTGCTTGTGTATACATACACCATGTATGTGTGCATGTGTGTACACACATGTATGCATCATATTGAAATAAACTACAGTATGCACTTGTGTATATTACGTTATGACAAGTGAAAATTTACAAATCCTTATTTGTCCAAAACACATCATAAACAAACTTCGGCAGTCATACATCTTAGGTTGCAGCCGTTGGTAAACTGGTAATGCAGTATGTTTACAGATACACACAAGTATGTAAAACACATTTTATTAAAGGATAATAACTTTTAATAAGATAATCCTGCACAATGAGAGAGAGAGAGAGAGAGATTAATATGATTGCTTACAGAAGTGCAAAATACTTGAGGCTATTGCCTGTTCATATGAATCAAACGAAAGACTAGGTATTGCATTTAGCTCTTATTCACTTTTCGTTCAGTTGTAACTATTAAATTAGATTACATTTTGGGACAATAGGTATTGCATGTCTATACATGTCCAAGACACAATGAAATAATTCAATAGGATGTTGATTTTTTGTTTGTTCGGTTTTAACCATTTAAAAACTGCATATATGTAAATCTCTCTCTCTCTCTCTCTCTCTCTCTCTCTCTCTCTCTCTCTCTCTCTCTCTCTCTCTCTCTCTCTCTCTCTCTCTCTCTCTCTCTCTCCAGCTTTTAAAAACTTGTAATCAATTGAGTCAAATGTGAAATGTAAACTATTCGAAGGTGATGATAATTGCAATTTTGCTCTCTCTCTCTCTCTCTCTCTCTCTCTCTCTCTCTCTCTCTCTCTCTCTCTCTCTCTCTCTCTCTCTCTCTCTCTCTCTCTCTCTCTCCAGATCAGAATTAAATGGTTATTAGATTTTTATTTTTTTTAATGTTGAGGTACCAAGAAGCAGTACTAAACGGTAGCTACTTGTTCCATATAAAATTAGCGTGTGTATACATACATACATTTACGAATTATGTTGCTGTGTGTTTCCTTGCCTTTCTCTATCTTTCTCTGGGTTATTCTTAGCCGTTTCTGTATATCTTACAGGTAAGAGCGAGAGAGAAAGAGGGAGAATTTCAATGTTAATTTGCACAGTTTCGTTTTTATTTTGTGCACAGCTCTATACAGTATTCTGTGTTGTTTATAAGCATACTGAAGTGTGTTGTTTGTTGTTTATAAGTATATTTAGTATATACAGTAATGCAGTATTGACAAGGTATGGGGAGTAAGGTTAAGAGGGTGCCAGTTTATATCCACAGATTGTTTTTTTTAATTACATCTGGAAATTGCCATTACCTGGCAGGGTCTTGGATGCATTAATCCCGATACGGGAGAGATTATATCATGATATAAAGTTCCGTCCTCCCTGCCCTACATTATTGCTGTCAGAGATCATGATTATAAAATAAAAATACTAGGTTGACGGTAAAAAACTGATGGGTCTGAATATACAGATGGACAAAACATGGCTACCACAATAAATCTTCTTTTAAGAAAATTTTATGGCCTGGAACATTTCATGATAAATGAAATGGGCACCACAATTAATTGATTGGTATAGAAAAAATTAATTTTGTTTAGAAATCTTGGTACATTTTCCAGTTTTTTTATTTGTAAATAAACCACTATTATTGTGTACATATCTTTATTACCCAAGTGTGATTAGTTCATTATCTGACAGACACATACAGTAGTAATTTTTGGGTGGTGAACTGCTGTCTTTGAATCTGCCTAGAAAGTGCCAGTATGACCTGACAAGGAAGAGAGTTTGAAGGACAGTGGAATGTAAAAGCTTGCCATTGAAGACATTGGAAGTGCAAAAATAGGAATTAAAATCACTCAGATAGTAACCTTCTTTGTACCTGAAATCTGCCTAATGCTGGTTGTAGGCTAACTCAGAGGAATGTTTTTGTTTGCTTGTGTCATATTTCTTACTGAATCACGATTTATTTTGTTTTCCTATGGTAAGGTCAGGTTAGATGTGTTTAGGACTTACAAGGGCATCCATAAAAAGCTCTTTTTTCTCTGGTATATCTAGCATATTATACCTAGAAATTCGTGCTATAATGGAATTTCACCGGGTGACACGGGACCTTCCTCAGAAATAGAGTTTTCCTTTGTCAAAATCCCTTATCTATTAGGTGTAACCACTGAAGAGTAAGGTTGAATTATACTTAAACATAAATAATTTTGTCAATGAGTATATAATTAGTCTAAAGCCTATAGAGCAGAATCAACTAGATAAAAAGTAGGTTCTCTGTGTATAGGCATAAAACTGAGAAAATAAAGGGTCATGCAGAGAAAATGGCCTGGTAACATTTCTGACTTGACTTATAAAGTTGGTCAAAAGAGTAAACAAAACAAAGTAGTTATTAATTTGGGTACAAAATCAATAAATTTCAATAGGAATCATAAAATAAAGCCATTAATGGATTAAAATTCCTTGAATAGCTAATGAATGTTAAGGCATGTCCAGGATCTTTAATGGTATAATTTTCTTAATTTTTTTTATATGGCTTCGTTGTATGTGAGGTGTGACATTGCAGCATGGAAAAGATAATTTAAGTGATGTTAGAATACCAAAACACAAAAAACAAGCTCCCATAGGTAAAGAATACAGTATGCACAGAGATGTAGCAGACTTCAGTTAGAGAATATTATGGCCCCAATAAAAAGTTAGAGAAGAATTTAAAAAAGCAACATAATGATTGCATGACAGACCAGAAATGTTATTGATCCAGCAAAAGCATTGCAAGGACGTGTATGAACTAAAGTGTATTAAGCACAAAAGTATACTAGAGTCAATAAAGTTCTAAAAATTGGAAGCATTTGTTAAAAGGCAAAAGAAAAAATCGACAGGACATGTAAGTAATTTCTTAACTAGGGAGTTATAAAACTTATATGTAGTGTTGGAAAAATTCTTCGAAAGGATCTGAGCAACAACTTATAAGCAAACAAGAAAGAAATCCTACCACAGAAATCCAGCAAATAAGCACTGAAAGCTTAGAAGTGCAGAGAATATTAAGATAAAATGTATTGGGTAGCAGTATGCACTCCTCTACTTCATCTCATCCTGTTCTTTCTCCAGAATGCAGGCATACTCATATCCATGTGTCCTCTCTGCCTCCTACTACAGAGAAATCAGAAGCTCACTCTTCCATGGACACTTAATTTTAAAAGTTTGTGTAAGCAGTCTCTCTCTTATCAAATGTCAGGTAAAGTTCTCTAAGGAAAAGAAACTTTGCAAC
Source organism: Macrobrachium rosenbergii (assembly GCF_040412425.1). Classification (NCBI taxonomy): domain Eukaryota; kingdom Metazoa; phylum Arthropoda; class Malacostraca; order Decapoda; family Palaemonidae; genus Macrobrachium; species Macrobrachium rosenbergii. Next base: position 12,892,554 of record NC_089748.1, read on the forward strand.
TCTACTTTTTTATAAAAGAACTTAAATAAGATATATTAGAAGGAATTAAAGTGCCTCTTGGGTATCCATTTTTCTCTTATTATATGTTTTCTTCGTGAATATTTTTATGTTGTCCCTTGTTTTCAAGTCTTTTAATATTTGAAAAGTATTGAAACAACCATATTTTAGGTTTTTTTATGTGAATTGTCTGTATGTTGACTTTTGTTATCAAATCTTATAATGACTGAGAGGTATTAAAACATCAGCATTAACTGGAATATTAATTTAGGCTCAGTGTCTGGCATTTACTGTCTCCATCAACAATATCAGTAGCTCTTCCCAATGGCCTGCTTGTTTTAATTGTGATTGAGATATTTTTATGCACTTCATTACACTATTGCCTATGTTTTTTGTGAGATGCATTTCACGCATTGTATAAAGCACCATATAGTACTGTATTTCATAGTACTGAAATACAGTACAATATATAAAGAGTACTGTATATTTTTTGTGGGTTTAATCGCTTAGAACATATCTTTTTCGTTTAATAGGTGTCGATTGGAAGAGTTTATCCTTACCAGCCTGCTTACCCATCACAACGGATTACTTTCCTGAGGATAGTTCATTGCACAATGACTATGTAGTTGCTGATTACAATTTGTTACCAGATGATATGACAGAACATGCAAGAACTGTTGGTGGAAGAAAGCCACTCTCTACCCAAGATGTTTTTCTGGAGCTGGTGTCTCAAAGACTTTCTCAGGTACAGTATATATGTTTTGATTTTTTGGATTGCTTTGCATTTTTAGTTACTAAAATGTTCAAGTGTACTAAAGGGCATTGTATATTCTTTTTAGGCATTTGTTTGTTTCATCACAACCCCGTTAACCATATACAGATATATGCATGTATTTGTGTTCTTAAATGTTTCTAGGTCCACCAGTCTTTTGCGCACTATCTTGGTCCACAGGTATTTCTCAGCCAATAATCTCATTTCCCATGAATTTGTGGTGCTGTTGACAACTCTGCTCATGGGGTTCATATGTTTATTTTGTGGACAATTGCTGTACCAGCACAAATCACTGATTCATTTCTTATTTTCCATTCATCATTATTTGTTTCAGTACTTTTTAACTTAAGTTCACTCAATGAGTGGTAAATGAGTTATTTCTGCATTTAGCAGGTACTCCCCAGTTTCTCAGGTCAACTCTTGGATCACCTGCTTCATAAGGTACAGTACATCTATTCTTCTTGAGAATTAGCTGTTACTTTTATGAGGAAAGTTCACTAAGCTAAGTTTTGCAGCTAACTAGCTAACAGGTTGTTAACCTGTCGGCAATAGGAAATAGGTTCGTTTTTTTGCGGATAATTTTTTTTCGTTATTGATTGGCTGTACTGTACCAAAAAGTAAGTGTGCTCTGTTTTTAATTTTTTGTAAGCATCTTTTTAAACCCAATTGTTTTCCCCATGAAACAGTTGTATTATCCCCCAATGAAGTAATTGGATTAATTGTACAAAATATATTATTGCTTACCTCAAATCCAAAATATGTTGAGTGTGGTAGGTGTGTGTCTACCAAAAAGAGCAAGCTGCTGAAGAACATCCACTGATTGAGGTAGGTATCTTGGCTTCCGTTAGTTTTGTTAACTCTCTTCAGAATTATGCGATTAAAATCTTCATCTTTTCTACATCATTTCTGTCCAGTGTCATGATCTTTGAAACTGCCCACCAGGCATCAGCTGTCCTCATCTTGTTTTTGTACAAACTACTTGTAGAGTTCCACAATAACTCCTATGGTTAGATAAATCACTGTATCAGTTTTCTTTCATGTCCACTCCGTTTTATTTCGCCGATGCCTCTATAACTTGTTGCATAACTTATCACCTTGTCCACACCATGGTTACCAATATTACAGCACCACAATTGTACAAACGTACTTACAGCATATGCGTTCCAGACAATATCAATAGCTTACCAATAAACTTGGGAAGCTGATGTTATTGACAGGTATGAATGCACCTTATGTCTAAGCAGAGAAGAGTGAAAGGTGAGCTTTATAAAAAACTTTGAAGGCTCCCCTTCTAACCATAATAAACATGTGCTTGGAAATTGTTGTAACATCCCTAAACCAAGTAAATCATTCCAAATATTTTACATATCAGTGGAGAGGTGAAGGAGTGTGTTTTGGAGAGGTAAGAGATCATGAAATGAGAATAAAGTATCCAGATATTCCCATGTGGATGATTTTAGTCCATGATGAGATTTACAATGATTCCATTAACCAGTGGTATTGTTAGCCTTACAGAAACCTCTGGAGCTTGTGAAAAAAGAATTGGCAAAGATTTCATTATTTATTCCAATTTCTTTAGTGCTTTATCAGCCATTAGGCAGTTCAATCCTTCTTATCCAGTGATTCAGAAAATCGAGGAATAGCCTTGTTGGCTTGCATCTTGTTACAAATTGTTTCAGCTTTGTTGGGCACCAACCAATGTTAGTTTCAATGGTAACAAACAGACCAAAATAGAGAGTCTGTTCTTCGATTGACTGATGTTCCTTGTCATATCTGACCTATTGGAGGCTAGAGACTAGTCTGAGTAGACTGTGGATAGATTATAAACTAGGGTGATAGGCTACCAATGCTTGATCTTTGTGAGATCTCCCTTACTTTGGAACACATGTTGGTGGAATATCCCAATTATGTAGCTGAGAGAAAGTAACACTGTATTCCAGGTTTTGTAGAGAAAGTTTTGAATAAGAATGTTAAGGAAAGTGTCATGGAGTATGTAAAATATTTTAATTATTTTTGTTTATTACTAACACAGTTTTACCTATAAATCATGCTTATCACACTACTAGTGGTTCCAGTGCTGGGTTGTCATAAGTCAGGTTAAACTCCTCTTCATCATCTTAATGGTCCTCTCACATATTCTGTCCTCAGTTACATATTCACTCCCAGGAGTTCACCATGTCAATATGGGGTTCCTATCTGTAATATTTGAGAATGGGTTTAGAGATGTATGTTTACATTTTACTCATAGAATACAGATTGTTATCAATGTGATCCCAATGCCCTCTTTGTCAGATAGTTGAAGGTTCTGATTATTAATGAGTACAAGACCTCCTAGCACACCCACAGATTGTTTTCAGGTAACTCATTGGTTTCAACATCTTGGTCCATCCCACCTAAGTAGGTTTTCAGGCTGATTTCAAGAAATGAAATCTAAGTTTTAAAAATAAAATTAATTTTGCATACAAACTCTTTACATATGATGTGAATTCCCACTTTCCAGCCTTACTGTTTTCATAGAAGGACATTTCATTCAGAGCATACAATTTATAAACCATGTGATCCCAGCTCCCTATTTACCTTGGAAAATCAAAGGCTCTGATTATTAATGAGTCCCTGAAGGCTTGAGCAGACCTTCAGATTTTTTTCAGTCAACTCATTGGTTTCATCATCTCAATCCATCCCACCTGAATTGATATTCAGGTTAAGTGAAAGTAATGGGTTTTTAGTGATGAAATTAGATTTTTTAAAACAAAATTATGTGGCATGTTGTATTATGACCAATACTGTAGCATAGGGACTGTCCACAGTACTGTATTTTGTACAGTACTGTGCCATAAGTTAAGAAGTAGGAAGTGGGACCTATATTTTTGTTTCATGATCTTTTGAAATATTTAAACTGTGGGTTGTTGCAAGCAACAGCCCAGGTTGATCTGACTTTAAAACTTATCTGCTAAGGATATTTATTAGCACAAAATAAAATAGTTATCCATTATGGTAAATTTCAGTTTCTGTACTACTGAACAATAAGTATAGGAGGAAATTGTTTATGTGTGTCTGTATGATTGATTTTGCACTCCACAGAAATCTATGTAGGGAGCAACAATATCGATAGCCCTAACCAAGAAAGGTGGTATGAAAATTTTCATGTCAAGAAAACAATAACAAGAGGCCAACTTCTACAGCATGACATCAAGAAGACCATACTAAAAACAGGAAATCAATAAGACAATATCAAATACACAATATCAAGGTAACATCTAGAACCTTGCATCAAAAAGAAGACAGAAATCGTTATGTCGTGAGCATAACATAAAAATTATATGGTACTGAAAGCATGATATTAAGACTGCAGCATTGAGCACAAGATCCAGTATTGAGACACACACAATGTTTATGTGTGCCACTTCATAGAAGGGACATGACAACTGGATACAAAGAAGGTTGAACAACATGTTGGAAGAGGAAGGAGCATAGTATTTAGATCCACATGAAACAATGAGACTACTGTACAGCACTCTTTTAGTAACATCTTAACCCTTTAACACCGACTGGACGTATTTTACGTTGACAAAAGTTGTCTGTCGGGTGCCAAGTGGACGTAAAATACGTTGACTACAAAAAGTTTTTTTAAATATTCGCAGAAAAATACTTATAGGCCTCGTTTGCGAGAAATTTTAAATCACGCACCTTGAGGGATGCTGGGAGTTCACAGATCATGCTGTTGTTTTGTTTACAAGCGTGACCCAGCTGCGCATGCGCGAATTTCTTTCTTGTCCCAAAAGAAAGCACCAGCTAACTCTGCTGAAAATCTCAGAAATTCTTTAGTCACTTTGTCGTAATTTTTGCACTGTTTTCAATTAGCCGTTACATAATGTTTTATATATGAAAGTGTGTGCAATTTCATGTAGAATAAAACAAAAAATAACTCATGGTTGTAGCTTTTATCAATTTTGACATATTTTCGTATAAATCACAATAAGTGCCAAAATTTCAAGCTTCGGTCAACTTTGACTCGACCGAAATGGTCGAAAAGTGCAATTGTAAGCTAAAACTCTTACATTCTAGTAATATTCAATCATTTACCTTCAGTTTGCAACAAACGAGAAGTCTCTAGCAAAATATTTCGATTTATGGTGAATTTTTGAAAAAAACTTTTTCCTTATGTCCACACGCTAACTCTGCTGAAAATCTTGTAAGAGCCTGACGCCATCTCTTCCAAACACGTGTGTGTTCGTGTGTTCGTCGTCCATCGGAGTGGACAAGACAACAAGAGCATCTCTTTCTTTCTCTAAAGGAATGCAATTTCAACCATACAATATTTCCGTCTGTTTCTCCTTAACCATACAGGTAGTCGTCGACTTACGACCTATGCGACTTACGACTGATCGACTTTACGACGGCTACGACAATATAATAATATATATTAATATTTAATTTTATATTTTGCTAAAATACGTCGAGCGAGCACGACGATACTTTTTCCCACTACCGCAGCGCACTCATCTCTGAGAGATGCTCAGCTCGGCAGCATTCAGTGTGTTTGTGTCGTTACATACTGCACATTATTACCGAAAGACATTGTTTGTGTGCTCCAAACCCCAATCAAAGATGTCTTCAAAAAGAAAATCTTCCTCAATTTCCAATCCTGCTAAGAAAGCAAGAAAAGCTATTGATCTGGACACGAAACTGAAAGTGATAAAGCAGTTTGAAGGGGGGAAGAAAGTGAATGTAATAGCGCGTGATCTTCAATTATTGCATTCTACTGTGTCGACAATTTTGAAGGATAAAGAACGGATTCGTGAAGCAGTGAAGGGTTCAGCACCTATGAGATCAACAGTGATAACGAAACAACGAAGTGGACCCATACACGAAATGGAAAAACTATTAAATGTGTGGATTGAAAGCCAACTCCAGAAACGTGTCCCATTAAGCCTTCACATACTGCAAATGAAAGCTTTAAGTATTTTTAAGACGTTGAAGGAGCGTGCTGGAGAAGAATATAATCAAGAATTTTCAGCAAGTACAGGTTGGTTCAAACGGTTTAAGAACAGATTTCAATTGCATAATGTCAGAATCACTGGGGAAGCAGCAAGTGCAGATGAGGAAGGTGCGAAAAAGTTCGTTGAAAGTTTGGATGAAATCATTGTAGAAGAAGGCTATTTACCAGAACAAATTTTTAATGTTGATGAGAGTGGCTTATTTTGGAAGCGAATGCCAGAACGCTCCTACATTTACCAAGAGGAGAAATCTATGCCAGGATTTAAGGCCTCTAAAGATAGGCTGACTTTGTTGCTTGGTGGTAACATCGCCGGGTTTAAGCTTAAGCCATTTTTGATTTACCATTCCGAAAACCCGCGAGCCTTCAAAAATGTGAATAGGCATACGCTACCAGTCTACTATCGGTCTAACAAAAAGGCATGGATGACTCAAGCACTTTTCGAAGACTGGTTCTTAAACTGCTTTATTCCCCAGGTTCGTGAATATTGTTTGGAAAACACTGTTCCATTCAAGGTGTTACTTCTTTTGGATAACGCACCCGGGCATCCACCTCATCTAGCCGATCTCCATCCCAACGTGAAAGTGGTATTTTTACCACCCAATAGTACAACTCCTCTCATCCAACCTATAGACCAAGGAGCTATTGCTGCCTTTAAGGCAAATTATCTAAAAACCACCTTTTCCCAAGCAATATCTGCTACAGATGCTGATCCTGACATATCTTTACGCGATTTTTGGAAAAAATACGATGTTCTTAAATGCATCAAGAACATCGCTGCGGCATGGGAAGCTGTGACGAAGAAATGTATGAACGGTGTTTGGAAGAATTGCGCTAAACGCTATGTGAATACTTTTGATGGGATTGATAGTGAGAATGAACTAGAAATGATTCGTAAAAAAAAAATTGTGAAATTAGCCAAAGATCTATCGTTAGAATGTGAAATGGAAGAAATCGAGGAATTGCTTGACAAAGAGTCGGAAGAACTAACAACTGAAGATCTGATTGCGCTGGAAGAGGAAAAGGTGGCAGAAGAAGAAAGGAGAGAAGCAGCAGCAGAAATGGCGGATGAGGAGGAGGAACCACAAAGAATGTTCACGACCAAAGGCTTAGCAGAAGGTTTATCACAGTTAAATAAACTTCTAGCTCATTTTGAAGGAATGGATCCAAATATTGAAAGATTTTCAAGAATTGAACGCATGGTCCTTGATGCTTTTCGTCCATACCGGGAAATTTATGAAGAGAAAAAAAAAACGAACCATTCAGACAAAACTAAGCATGTTTATGAAAATAACACCTCCGTCTACCCCGGCCCCATCTACCGGTACGACCACGGACGACCCCGACGATCCCCAGCCATCCACCAGTGGACAATAATTTCTTTTTTTTTTTTTTCAAATTTAAAATGTTACGTAATTTTTATTTCTATTTTGTATGTTCATGTTTTTGCTGTACTGTAAATCAAATCTATCTCTGCATTACTGTAGTTTGCCTGAAATTTATAAAGAAAAAATAATTTACCGTAAAATAAAACTGTGTTCATAGACGTGTTGGCAACAGTACAAATGTTTTCAGAAGTAAAATTTTGTTCGAAAATGGTAAAAGATTCATATTTTTGTAATGTATTTTGTATTTCTATTTTTTGCAAATAAATCAAATGTAATAAATTATGTATTTAATTCAAACCTATAAATAAATAAAAGTATATAATACGTCATACGTGTAGCCGATTGGCAATGCAAATGGCGGATAAGAAAATGTAAACAAACCAGACAGATGGTTTGAATGCCTACAATAAAAACGTTAAATACAGTAATAAAAGTAAGTATTAATCAAGGAGTTCAAGCATGATAAGATTTCATATTCTAAACGTAATAATAGGTACTATACATGCACATTTTTGGGATAATATAAAATGTATATGTAGGCTAGTCAGTTGTCTATGAAAATGTAAACAAAAAAATACATACATGTATATGTAATATATGTATGTGTGTTTGAACATGGTAAAAAGGATAAAAAGACAGCTCAAACATGATTAAATTTACAGTATTCAATATGCTAAAAAAAGACAGTACAGTATACAGTACATACTTAGGCTATAATATATGATGGATAATATGCAGTAGGTACAGAATACATGTTCATATGTGGTTGGTCGACTTACGACGAAATCGACTTACGACTGCTCTGTCGGAACCTAATGCGGTCGTAAGTCGACGACTACCTGTAGTTGTCTTGATGTATGTACAATCACCACTACTTGCATTGCCATGCAAGCATTCTAATCATGTACTCATAATGTTCCAACGAATCTTCTGTATCAAACTGTGTGTATGTTTCTGTTTGTGAAGACGCCAAACATCTCGCCACTTCGATGGACGACGAACGCACGAACACACACGTGTTTGGAAGAGAGGGCGTCAGGCTCTTACAATCTCAGAAATTCTTTAGTCACATTGTCGTAATTTTTGCACAGTTTTATACTAGCTGTTACATAAAGTTTTATATATGAAAGTGTGTGCAATTTCATGTAGAATACAACAAAAAATAACTCATGGTTGTAGCTTTTATCAATTTTGACATATTTTTGTATAAATCACGATAAGTGCCAAAATTTCAACCCTCGGTCAACTTTGACTCGACTGAAATGGTAGAAAAATGCAATTGTAAGCTAAAACTTACATTCTAGTAATATTCAATCATTTACCTTCATTTTGCAATAAACGAGAAGTCTCTAGCACAATATTTCGATTTATGGTGAATTTTTGGAAAAAAAATTTTCCTTACATCCGTGCTAACTCTGCTGAAAATCTCAGAAATTCTTTAGTCACATTGTCATAATTTTTGCACCATTTTATATTAGCCGTTACATAACGTTTTATATATGAAAATGTGCACAATTTCATGTAGAATACAACAAAAAATAATTCATGGTTGTTGCTTTTATCAGTTTTGAAATATTTTCATATAAATCACAGTGTCAAAATTTCAACCTTCGGTCAACTTTGACTCGACCGAAATGGTCGAAAAATGCAATTGTAAGCTAAAACTCTAACTAGTAATATTCAATCATTTACCTTCATTTTGCAACAAATTGGAAGTCTCTAGCACAATATTTCGATTTATGGTGAATTTTTGAAAAAACTGTTTCCTTACCTCCGCTCGTGCTAACTCTGCTGAAAATCTCAGAATTTCTTTAGTCACTTTGTCGTAATTTTTGCACTGTTTTATATTAGCCATTACATAATGTTTTATATATGAAAATGTGTGCAATTTCATGTAGAATACAACAAAAAATAACTCATGGTTGTAGCTTTTATCAGTTTTGAAATATTTTCATATAAATCACGAATGCCAAAATTTCAACCTTCGGTCAACTTTGACTTGACCGAAATGGTCGGAAAATGCAATAGTAAGCTAAAACTCTTACATTCTAGTAATATTCAATCATTTACCTTCATTTTGCAACAAACGGGAAGTCTCTACCACAATATTTCGATTTATGGTGAATTTTTGAAAAAAACTTTTTATGTCCGCGCGTTATTTATTCATGCATCATTTTGTGATAATATTTTCTCTGTTGCTTTGATCATTTTACAATTTGCTATATACCAAAATCATCGCAATTTAGTGTACAATAGAACGAAAAAAAAATAGCTCATTAGCTTTAACCGTTTTGCTCACAGTGTGATTTGTATGCAATTATATATGAAATTTTTTTTTGCGCTGTCATATATTCCAATATTTATATATGATAATGATATTTTTTTCATTTCTGATGGTTGCATACTAAACTTCTGGCCATGAGAAAAAAAGGAGCCAAAAATGAACTCTTAATCTTAAAAACTAAGCATGCTGTGATTTTATGAAAAAAACTTTTTTTCCGCTTCGGCGCTAACTCCCAAACCCCGCCGGCATACGCCAGACACTTTTGGAAATAGAGGCTCGGCGTTTAAGGGTTAATGTGTTGAGGATTCCAGGATGTAATGGTACCTGTCTGGTGGCTGAAGAAGCCTGAGTTTGACACAGCTCCAGTTGTTGGATGTATACCATTTGCAGAATTTTTCTCTATTCATTGCATATTAAATGGTGCACAGCCTTAGCTACAGAGCATCCAGGACTTATTAGTACTGCACACACTCCTGCCCCCTGTAAGGTGAATAAAATTTCACAAAAAGATGTTTTCAGACTCTTCGTCAAGTAAGCAACCATTCTTTTATACTTGTGAGTCCACGTTAAACTTTCCGTGATTTAACAGCCCAGAAGATAGGCAAATAATGGACCACCTTGTAAGATTAAGACAATGCTAAATGAACAATGACTGGATAGAGAGCAAGTCATCTTTCCAGGAATGTTGTAGATGGATAGGCCATGTGTCTGAAATGGTTCTCTTCAGGGAACCAAGAGGGCTTAGATGATTCAACTCACATATCTTATGAAGTTATAGGTATATAATACCAACTTGTAGTTTAAACAACATGGATGCAATGGGAGAGAATACATTCCTTTGGTTCCCAAATTTGGATGGTGAACATGCTATTGCTAGCATGACTGCCTTGCTTGGCAGTGGACAAAAATATAACAACACTACTTTTTGTTACTGGTTACAGTTGCTAGTGGGATTTCTTACTGAAGATATTATCCAAAAAATTATAATTATGTTCTCTGTTTATAGAGTAGCCAACTTTTATGAGAGTTTTTCTTTTTCAGAATGACAGAACAAGGTGTCAACTTCATATATTGCAGTAACATGTCGTCACTCTGTAGTCTGTTGCATATTGTGTTTACTCACTTATGAATAGATCCACAGTTGTGCACAGTACCTGATGAACATAACATATCCTGATCAGAATTCACTTCGGGGAGTTTAGAGACTTGTTTATGTGACCTCATCAAGACTTTGGGTCTTTAGTAATTGGCTTTTTGAGAGCTTTTTCAATTGCTGATATGTTTTTAGAAAGCTGTTGACCAATTTGCTTTCCTGTTATAATTTGCTTCTAGGAACACTTAAGTACTACTGAGGGGATTTCTTACTGAGTATATTATCCAAAAAATTATAATCATGTTCTGTGTTTATGGAGTAGCCAACTTTTATGACAGTTTGTAAATATAAAAAGGAAAACATAAAAAATAATTATACAAATGTCACTTTTTATGCTTGTGGTCTTGCAATGAAAAAGCTTTTTATTTTCATGATGCTCCATCAATCTGTTTTATTTATCTCTATTTTCAGATATTTTCAGAATTACTCATACAAGTTAAAAACATTTTCTATCACTTTCTGTTGAGCCGTTTTGAACTCAGACAAAAAACTCTTTGAATTTTCTTTCAGGGATTTCAAATCATTGTCAAGCCAGAAAAGACTCAATCACAAGTTCCTGTTGCCATGGGCAACAGTCCACGTTATGCAGGACTTGGAACACTTATGCGAACACGATCTCGAGCAGAATCTTCACAAGAGTATCGGTTGTCAATTGGTCGAATCTTTCACAAGATATACCTCTGTGGGTCTACAATAACAGTTACTATTTATCGACCAAGGTAAATAATTATTTGTAATACATGAAAACAGCACTGTGTACACATTTTGACATTGTATTTAAGATTCTTTTATTTAATGCCAGGAAGAAATAAGTGAAACTGAGAGGTGTACATGTGTAGAAAATCATTTTTATGTTGAGTGTGTATAATTACCTTTATTAGTTGTGAAATAAGATTTCTCAGAATGTACTCCTTGTTAAGTTATACTACTATTTGTTTTTGTTTCTGTTTTAGCTGTCTTCCACATTTGTTCATTTCCAGTAACTTACCTGATAAAACTCTGTCCTGCACCTGTGTATATGTCTGGCATGAACTTTTCATAGTTTCAAAATCTCCAGAACCATTGTCTTCATCATAAACACTTTCTACCTGAACTCCCATCAGGTCTAGGTCTTCAGCTATCCCCATTTTCCATGATTTACTGGGCCTTCCTACAGGTCTTCATCCTATTGCTCCATATCTAATCCTTTTGTAACCAGATATTCCTCACACATTCTCACAACATGTACAGAGCCATATTATCCAGATTTCATATAGGAAGATGGTTGGGTTAGTCCGTCAATCTTGACACACTGAAGCTGTTGCTGTTTGGCTCTGTCTTTATGGACCTTGGGCATAACAGTCATCGACCATACCACATTGAAAACATTGCTTCTCATTCGGTCAGCGAAGTTTAGCAGTGATTGGGTCTAGTCAGTACTTGGATAGGTGACCTGGGAACACCGGATGCTGTTGATGTCTAGAAGATGTCTTTTGCATCCATGGTTAGAAACGTTGGGGCTAGTCAGTACTTGGATGAGTGACCTCCTAGGAACTCCAGATGCTGTTGGCATCTATGAGACATCTTTCACATCCAGGATTCAAGTCTTGGGCTTACGACTTCCCATCGTTCTGCCTGATTCGTCAGGTGATCAAGTGTGTGAGCATTCCGTTTCTAATGACCCTAAAGGCTGTGAAGTACATGAAGGCTTTTTGCGTTACCACTTAGGACTTCACCTCCAAACTAAGTGCCGACAACTTGTTTTTGGTTCTGGCTCGGCCAAGATGTAGTGTCAAGGAGCTCAATTTCTTTTCACTTTATGTATGATCAAACGGATGTACTCCACAGCTGACATGGTCGACAACAGTACGTTCTAGGCAAGATTTCATAAGGTCAGGGGAATTGGTCTGCCCTTAGCATTCAGGAAGGACCTGTTGGTCAGGTACTAAGGATGAGAATGTGGCCACAACCAAGGCCGTCTAGAGAGAAGGCCTGGTCAATTGGGGGGTGAAAGAGGTGTGACGAGACCTTGGTAGTGCTAAGCTAGTGCTGCTTTACGCTTTGAATGGAGAGGTCGCGCTCTATTTTTTCCAGTTTTCTGCTGTTATTACGGAAAATTTTACTGTATATGGATCCATAATACTCACCTGGAACTGAGCAATAAGCTTATGAGGCAAGGGAAAAAGAGAAAATTGCAAACATTGACAGAGTCAAAAAATAAAATCCAAATAATGTCAAATGCTTCAGGTAAAGAAAATACACAGTAAGATCAGGTGTGTGTGTGGGTAATTGCATAAAGAATTGCATGTTAGTTCGTTTAAAATTGCTGCGAATTTGTATTATTTTTGTTAATGTGTTTTATTTTATAATAAAATCATGTTTGAATGATTCTGGTTATTTACTATGCCCAAACTAAACCACAGTTAGTTTAGCTGTTTAAGAAAGATGATTACCATAAGCGGCAAGGTGGCAGAAGAACGATTTTGTAGTAGCAATAATGATTTTAAAAAATCAACTTCAAGAGGAGGGTAAAAAAAAAAAAAAAAAGTTGTAACGCACTAATTAAGCCATGGAAAAGAAACAGAGAGAGGGTGTAGATCGTCAGTTGTCCTGTTAGCCTGAGGGCTTCGACCAAGTAGCCCTACGCCGCTGACGTCAACCCCCCACTGACCTGGCCTTCTCCTCTAGATGGCCTTGCCACAACAGACCACATTTGCCTCCTTTTTACCCTCAGGACATTGCCCATAGATCCTTGGACTCTTTTTCTTTTGGCTCTGTGGTGGCTGCTCAACAGTCATGTAGATCACCCAGCTCTTGAGGACAGGTAGCATCTCACCTAAGGTGTACAGCTGCAAAAGAGGGGCTGAGTGTGGGACTGGCCTCCTGCCTCCTCTTTTATACCCTTCTAAGGGACTGTTAGCAACTTTCATGTGCTGGATGGGCATGCATGCAGGTGTTCTAGATGACTGAGTATCCTGTCTATAATCTAAGATCTTCTTGGATTAATAGATACAATTCCTACCCTCTCTCTAGCAAGGGGAGAGAGGGACTGACAGCGAACAGAGCCATTGGTTATCTTCAGCTCTATTGTCCCCAACAATATGGGTTCATCCAAGCCTGTCTTCAAATCAAGGACGTTACCTTCCATTTATTTGAAGGCCGAGAAGTGTGGCAGTTGAACATCACACATGTTCAACAGATCAGAGGCAAAGGTCTCCTTCCTTTGATCTTGCATGACCAGGAAAGAGGCCCCAGATGAGGCAAACTATCAGACAGTTTAGAGATTTGCTCAGAATCCTCCCACCAAAGAGTAAGTTTGTATACATGTAGGAACAAATGATAAATTTTTTAAGTAATTTATATTTTTTCTAATACACAAACCTGAGGTCTTCACATAAATGGCCCACCTCTATCCACCCCTCATTCTGATTCTTGGGCCAAAAGGTAAAGTGAATGTGTACCAGATGGATGAAGGGGATTCCTCCCCTTCCATCAGTAGTCAACTACCAATATCCACCATGTTTTTAGTTGAACGCCGGCTCCAGCTTGCATTGAATATAAATCCCATATGCAGACCTCAGGTTTGTATGTTAGAAAAAATACAAATTACTTAAAAATTTGTCATTTTTCAAATTACTTTAAATATTTATTATTTTTTATTCATATATTCTACACCACTATTGTCAGTCAGAAACCCTGGATATTAAGAAAAAATGTAGACTGCCACCCTTAATAGGCAACCTGGGGTGCTTTGCACCCCACCACTTTCCAGTTTTACAATGTTTGTGCTTTGGGATCCTTGAATATGCTAGTAGCCAGCTAGGCTTTCTGATATTGTTAGTTTGACTCAAGACCTTGAAGGAGTAAGGTGTATCATTACATTAGTGTCCATATTTACTTTGTGGTAAGCTTCATTGGTGTCCAAGAGACCCCATGTTACCATTAGTGTAAACATGTACTGGGTCTACAAGACCCCATGTTACTTACAGCGTAAACATATAGGGGGTCATTAAGACCCCATGTTACCTTAAGTGTAAACATGTGTGGGGTTTGGAAGACCCCATGTTACTTTCAGTGTAAACATGTATGGGGTCTGGAAGACCCCATGTTACTGTCTCTGTAACCATCTTTGGGGTCTGCAATACCCATTATTATAGCTAATGTGTGCAAGTTTGATAATATATCATGCTTATGTTGCTGCATGTGTACACTTGCTTGGTCTACAGTACTATGTTATGTTTCCGTCATTACGATACTGTGTTACTGACTAGTGTATGAACTATAAATCAAATAATGTTAGTAAAAATTTCAGAATAACTTCATATACTATAAGCTCAAAAAGATATGTTGTGTATTGGACTGCAGATAACCTTTTCTTTTCAAGTTATTGCATAAAATTTTCCAATGTTATTGAAGAGTAATCAATTATTTTAAACTGGTTACTCTTTTCAAGGATTGTCAAACCGTATGATTTGAGAAAACATTGAATACTGGCTATATATATTTACCTATGTATATACATAACATTTTTTATTGTTTCATAACATTTTACAAAGAATTCTAAATTATAATGTTTGCCATAATATGTAACCTATCCATATTTTTTTTTTTCAGAAATACACATATTATAGTTTTTCAGGTTAAAAGACAATTAGACAATGTTTAGTAAAAAAAAACAATGATTGCTGAGGAAATGCAGATTATTCTTTTTGATGACGACAGTGATAACTGTGATGATATTGTTATAGAATGTGAAAATCTTGAAGTATTAAATGAGCCTGATAATCTAATAATTGAAGAAATTTATGATAGTGATGAGCATGAAGAATTTACTCCTGAAGTAATAGATGAACAAGAGGTTGAGACCCTTCCATTACAGAAGAAACGTGTTTCACCAAAGAAGCTGAATCGGCCTCCTTCAAGTGGCCCTACAACAAGCTCTATTTCTGCATCAACAAATGTTGCAGCACAAAGCCCAAAGATCTCCAGAAGAAGCAGTAATAAGAAAAGAGGGGAGGCTCTTCAACCAGATAAATGTCTGCATTCATTCAAGAAGGAGTGGTTACGGAGTCGTGATGGTCACAGATGGAGTACTCAGCCACAAGTTCCAACCCAGTCTGCACAATTAGACACTCATCCAGATTACAGTGAGGGTCCCACAAATGATGTTCAAACTGCAGTTTCACCACAAGATTTTCTTGATCTCTTCTTGGTAATTTCTTTTACAGTGAGATACTACTTCATACAAATTCTCAAATCAAGGAATTGGCACCAAAGTTTAAGACAAAAAAAGCTACAATAGAACCTGCAACTCTAAATGAGATCAAAGCTCTTATTGGATTGCTGATTATGTCTGGTGCTAGGCAGGATAACCATGTTATGACTGAAGAAATGTGGAACCAGTATTTTGGTGCCCCTTTATATCGCGCAGCCATGAGTGAGAGGTGCTTTTGCTTTTTGATTCGATGCTTACGTTTTGACAACAAAGATACAAGAGATGAAAGGAAGAAAACTGACTGGTTTGCTGCAATAAGGACCATATGGACACATATCATAGATCGTTGCAAACAAAACTATAACCCAGGAGAGAATATCACAGTAGATGAGCAGCTATTAGCTTTCAGACGTCGCTGTCCATTTAGAATGTATATAGCCAATAAGCCTGCTAAATATGGAGTGAAGTTATTCATGGCATGTGATGTAAATTCTAAGTACATGCTAAATGCCAGACCTTATCTTGGCTCCAATACAAAACACCTGCTGGAATACTTCAAGGTGAATATATAACTACAGAATTTGTAAAACCCTATTTTCATACTGGTAAGACAATAACTACAGATAACTGGTTTACATCTTATTCATTGGCTACTGCTTTGAGAGAAAAAAGCTAAAACTAGTTGGAACACTACGCAAGAAGCCATACGTTCCATCAGAAATGCTAGAAACAAAGGACCGACTTGTGAGTTCATCAGCTTTCATATTTGATGAGAAGGTAACTATTGTTCCATACAAAGTAAAAAGTACCAAGATTGTACTGCTTTTATCAACCCTTCACCAAGATGCATCGATCAGTGAGAACACAAAACCAGAAATTATAATGTTTTATAATAAAACAAAAGGAGCAGTTGATACATTTGATCAAATGTGTGCTATGAACTCTTGTAGTAGGCGCACCAGGCGATGGCCTTTTTGCATCTTTTATGGACTAATAAATGCAGTTACTATTAATGCATTCATACTATATAGCAACTTGAGGTTAGAGCAGGGATTAAAGAAGCTTGAAAGACGAGTTTTCATGCAAGAAGTAGCTTTAAGTCTCGTGAAACCATGGGCCCAAGAAAGACTGATGAGAGAAAGGATGCCTCAGCAGGTTACTTCTGTCATCAAAGATGTTTTCAATATGAATACTCCAGTCATTCCTGCTACCACTGAAGGGGGCCATAAGACAAAGAAAAGGTGTGCCCTATGCCCCCGAAAAACTGATAGGAAAACTAAATATGTCTGCCTCATTTGCCATCGTCCTATTTGTAATGACCACACCTTTTCCTCATGTCTTGAATGCCAATAAACAAAATGTTCTCCCTTAATGCTGTTCAGTGAGAGTTGTTTTATGTATTTTCTTAAGAACAATTATATTTTATTTTATTTTACATTGTAATAGGTTCAGAGAATGCTGCAGTTGTTCTATCAATAAAATTTTTGTAATTTTTTAGGAAGAAAAATATCATAGCATTTTCAGACACCATATAAAAGGCTCATAAGTGATAAATATGCTTTAGATGATTTTGATCATTTGAATTATACTCATATGCAATAAAAGATTGCAAAAAAATTTTCATCTGAATTGAAAAAATTTATAAAATTATATTTAAAAAAAAAAAAATTTTTTTGTTAAATTTTTAATAATTACTTTTGGACTAAAAATGTGTATTTTTTCACCTGCTGACCCTCTCCTCTCGCCTAACCTAGCTCAGGTGAAAGGGAGAGCAGGAGGTCAAAGGTGCAATAAAAGCCTAACATACACTAGGCTACAATAATAAGATTAACCAAAATAAATCACCATTATATGTGCAAAAATATAAAATAAAATAAGATAATTATATGCTTGTGTTCGGCGCATAGCCTTGCTAAAAATGGAATGAGTTCAGATGGCGCTGGAGTCGCAGCGTGGCAGGCGGGTGAGCGTGGGTGCTGGTACGGCCCCTCGCTCTTCCCGGGGATCTTGACATGGGGATGTCTATCCAGTGTGGCTCTGTGGTTGTGATTCCTTCACTCACCCTTGGTTATACCGACGTCTTCATTGAAGACGCTCGATCGGGGGGTAGTAACTCCAGCATTCCTGAAAGCTTTTTTCTCTGGTATATTTAGCAATATTTATACCTAGAAATTCGTGTTAGTATGGAATTTCACCGGGTGACACGGGGCCTCCCTCAGAAATAGGTTTTTCCTTTGTCAAAATCCCTTTTTTTCATCATAAAATAGAAGTTTGGTTAATGAACAATGTAATTCTTTAAAAAAAATGCAATAAAAAGATTTTGAATAATTTTTACATATATTTTTCTATGTGGGGTCTAAAGTACCCCAGGTTACTTGTCACGGTACAAGATATGAAGGTTACCTATTAAGGGTTAATTTTTTTTTTTACACTAGAACCTATCTATGAAGTGGTCAGTAGATGTAAATAATTAAAGATATAGATAAATTGGCCTATAAGAATCTATTTACCTTAAATAACACCCATGCTAGTCCAATGAATGCAAACTGGAACTAAAAAGGGTCAACATCAGCCACTGTGAGAACTTTTCTACCCTTAAGATAGCATAATTTTGTTCCAAAATTATGCTAGCTTTAGGTAGTGAAAATTCCAACTCTTGGCCAGTTCAAAAATAGATTAGGTGATGACTGACTTTTATGATTTATTTAGAGTTGTCTTGTCAGATGGACTAGTAAGTCCAGAAGCAAGTGAGTAGTCATCTTGCTTTGCTAAAATTCTTTCTCTTGTAGCTTACATGTGTTTGTCAAGTAGTTTGTACTCTCAATTTTATCCAGATCTTGGTTTGCACTTTCTCTGTATTTTTCACTCATTCATTCCTTTCTTTCTTAATTTCAGTGCTTGGTGTTTTTTGTGGTTTAAAGGTTCAAGTATACTGTGAAAATAGTCTACCTAAGTTTGTCTTATCGTACCATCAAAGGATTTCCATTGCTGGTTTGGGGATAAATCTGTGCACTTTATGCTAGCACCAGGAAATAGTTAATCTTATTCAGCATTGTTTGGTAAATTGTCAGGAGACTGGAACAAATAAAACATGAATTTACAGTGAAGGCGAGAACTCTGCCTACCTGTTGTTCAAAAGGAAAAGTTTTGGTCCTACCTACTAGGCAACATGTACAGTACATGGACTGGTTCTTATGAATGTTCTTTGTGTAAGATTTTTATGCTCTATGTAGGAGCTTGTTCCTTATGGGTATTGATATATTGTATACTGTAATTCAAGTACTTTGGTTAAAATTAATTTGTTTTGTTGCTGAAAAATATGAAAATGAATTAACTGTACCTGTGGTTCTCCCATTTGTTTCATTTAAAGATATATTTATTTTTTGTGTCTGACTTTCTAATCTATTATTATGGTGGAGAACAGGTTTGAGTAGGACATCAGTTGTATGTAATGCCATACCAGGAATAATTTTGTGATGCATAAACTGCCCTTTTCCACATTTTACATTTTGTCAATTGTATTTCATTGTGTAACCCTGTTTTATTTTCCCTTAGGCACCCTCATCCTCAGCTGAAGCGTCAGTACAAGTATAGATTTCAGTCACCATACATGAGTAGTTATGAAGTTTCTTGGGTAGAGTTTCGTACCGAGAGGCTTGAAACTTACCGATGGAGTCATCTTGACAATTACATTTGCTTCCATGGAGAATCTTCAGATTATCCTTTAATAGAGGTAAAATGTTACTTAGATTTTCAGGCATCAGTAGGATTTGTTTACAATTTTGATAACTTACATAATACTATCAAAGTTTTATCTGTCTACATGGAATTGTGAAAAAATTTAAGATTTGAAGACTTTGGAGTGCTATGCATTATTGTTTCAGTTTCACTTCCTATGGCCGCACAGTTTATAATATTGTTACAGTTTACAGCAAAAGCTGACTATTGTACATAAGTTAAGACAATAGGAAACATAAATTCTCATCTTCCAAGAAGGCTTATTTGATAATTTGTGATGATGTTAATAGAAAAAGTTTTGATTAACAGTTGGTCTTGGTTTTCCCATGATTTTTTGTTCTTATATCCATGTGTTTAACGAAATTCAGCAAAACATAAAAATAATAAATTAATAACCCCCCAAAATTTGAGCTGCCTTTCAAAAGGTAAGCAAGTGTTTGTTTTATGAGTAATAAAATGTCTTTAAATATAAAAGTTATATATTGAACAGTAGTATGAGAAATAAGGGGAATTCTAAATAGATAAATAAGAAATTACTTGTTTTGCTGAATTTGTGTACATCAAAGTTTTCTTTTTAGGATTACATTCTGTGCAGCACAAAACATCACATGAAATGCTCTCATATAAACATTAGAATTAATAATACTTTATTTACTGTTCTCTAGTGACAAGGAAAAACATTGATTGTCATATGACATATGCCAGGAAAATTCAGAAAACATAATAGAAGTTTTGATATGGAACATTTTTCACCCCTAGCTCATTATTTTTACTGAGCCTCTTTATATGCAAATTAAATATGGAAAAGAAGACCTGATACTCCTGATATGTGAGACATGATGACAGGTAACTTTATGCCCTTGGTAGCAAGTTGGATAATTTTATGTGGTTTGTCAGATAGTTAGTGCTCTCAGTTTTATCCAGATCTTTGGATTGAATTTTTCACGCACTCATTCATTTCTGTCTTAATACCTGTACAGTGAATATATTCTACCTAGGTTTGTGTTATGTTACCACCAAAGGATTTTCACTGTTGGTTTGGGGATAGTTCTGTGAACTTTTTACAAGCACCCCCGAGCTATTTATCTCTGCAACCATGTTTACTGCTTTCATTTCTTGAGGTTTTAGAGGTTTTAACCCATTGAAATTTTTAGGTGGTTGCAAAATTTATCTGTGGCAAAACACACTCAGTTCAGACTTAAGCCATTAAAGCTTGCTGTAAATTTACTTATTGTATATGGTATGAATCTAACTACTGTTAAATTTAGCTTATATCTTCACGCCATTAGGTGCGATCAGGTTTCAAAATAATAAAATAACATTTGACTAACCTGCCAGGACTGTCTCTGTAATAACCTGTTTCCCACCAGATGGCATTGGAATGTTTATGTTCTTGTCAGAATTATTCGTGCCATGTCCTTGTGCAGACGGCGTGAATAGGTATTAGTAATAATTTTGACCATTTCTGGCTGATATTCTCCTGTATGGTATTGTGCATGTTTTCTTTTATTGCATTATGTGATCTACAGCAAGCAGATATTAAAGCATTAGGTTATAGGTGAAAATTTTCCTAGCCTAACCCGTCCGAAAATTATTCAATTATGCGATCCACTCACCTGTTCACGTTGTTGTTCTTTCACTATGCAGTCCAGCTTACGACAACAAAAACTACAAAACAGACTTACAACCCAACTTTTATCGACCTAACCTTCAGAGAGCTCTCTCTACCTTACCACCATTTGTTCAACTCTCCTGCCTGTGTTTATTTACATTTTTCTCCCTCCCGCCATTTCCGTCCTATGACGTCACTTCCTATGATGTCACAACAAGACCATAATTTTTAAACACAAAGAATGCTTTGCTATAAAAACGTCTTATAAAATTAAACGTGCTTTTCTTATACATTTTGTAACGCCCGTACCATTTCACAAATGCAGAAAATAAAAATAAAATAATGACTGACTTTTAAAACTAACACACAATCAATAGGAACAAGTTTGTGTAAACTGAATGTTTCTGTTGTGCATGATGGCTACATGTGTGCTAGCCTGGCTGTTGAGGCACGAATTGTGGTTTTCTTCTTCTATTGAAGAAAATAAGGGGTTATCTGTTGAAAGAATGGATAGCTTTGTGAAGTATTTGAAAATGCAAGAGGCCGGTGTGGCTTCTCCTCCTCCTCCACTGCCTGATAGGTTAATTCCTCTCTCACTCTTTCTACTCTGCCTTCTTATGTTCTGTATGTGGTTCAGGAGAAATAACAAGTAATTGAGAAATATTTTTCTTTTATTGGTTAGAAATTTGACCGTATATACTGTATTAGAATGAAGATCAGGCACCCCCCCCCCCTCATAGTGCCACCTTTTTTTGGTTTCCCCTGAGAGAGAGTTGTCGGAGTCTTGGTGTCTGTCTGTAGCCCACCCTCCGGGCTGCCCTGCGTCTGTTGGTCCTCTCCACAGACAGGGAACCATGGTGTGTCTCAGGGCTAGGGTCTATGCCCTTTGCCACCTCTCTCAAGCCAACTGTCTTCCAGCTTGAATTTGACGAGTTCTCTGAAGGATTTATTTGGCAGTTTAGCACTCACGTTTACTGGATCATGTATCATCCCTTTTTAGAAAGAGTGATAGCGGTTGTTAATCATTTACTCACCCTGTATTATCCTCCGCTTTGGACATTAACTACCGCCCCCCCTACTCAATTTTCCCTTTGTTGCCTCATACTTGTCACCTTTTGATTAATGTTCCTGTTTGTATTAGCAGCATATCCTCTTCCACCACTTATTTATCTAGATTAAATTAGCCTTGTGATAGAACTGGCTCTTACTTCTCGGCAATCACCTCTTAAAGTGTCATGCAGATGGCTCCGGCTGTTGTCCAAGTTCTGTGGTGACATCATGCGAGAACCTTCTACCTTCTCCCACCCAGTCCTTTCTCTCCCAGCCGTCTGGCACTGAACACTGGCATTCCATGATGTCATTGCTGGCATTCCCTGCTGTGTCTCCATCTCTGGCATTTATCACCTCACTGTCTCCATCCATAGATTTGCTGTTCTCTACTGTCTCATTTCTTCCATTAAACATTAGGATTTTCAACCAGCTAACCAACTGAGGCGATGTGCCGGGTTGTCGCTGACTTGATCTGAAACAGCTGGTTCTTGGGATGCCACTGCATCGGTTTCCAGTTTCTTGAAGCTCTTAAAGCTGTGTTAGGACTTATATAAGTTTTCAGTTTTTCACCTTCCTCTGTTCAGCATGCAAGTTTTAAGTAGTTCATGCACCAAGGAAGTGAAGAACTTATCAATAAGGTGCTTTGGCATAATTGTGAGGCGGAAGTGCTTTTGAGTTTGGTATTTCATTCTTAGCATGACAGTTTGATTGCTGCAAGAATGTATATGTGTGTGTGTGTGTGTGTGGATGTGTATGTACTGTATATGTATATGTGTATACTGGTGTATGTATGTATGTATATGTATATATGTAGATGTACATATAAGAAATATGAATGATGATAATAATTATTTAAATGTTAGTCCTGAAGGGGCAGCATTTCTTGAGGCATTAGATTATTAACCTCACCTTGATACCCCCATATCCAAAACTAAGGGAGGAATGTCCTATTCTTTTTTACAACTTAGTTTTAAAGTAACAGAAACAGTTGTGCTTATTTATCTTATAAAGTAGTCCAGCTCAACCACTAGTAGCTGTTTTCGGAGGCCATCATCTGAGATCCCTGTAGGGTATTGCCTATACAAACTTTTCTGAATGAAAGTTCCGCACAGACTATCCCAAAACTCTCTCGTGTCCTGTTTCAGTAATGATCAAGGCTCACATTCCAAGTGACAGATTCGCAAATGTAACCATAACTGATGTTTTGAACTCTTCAGTTCAAGTAGGCTATAAGGAACTTCTGAAGGCTGTGTATGGGGTTTCTAAAGTGTCTAGCAGTTTCAAGAAGAACCTTAGGTAGTGATGGCTCTCAGGGAAGGATGCTGAGTACTTTTTTGTTGTTTTCGCCCCCATCGGCTTCCCAATATCCTTCTCTTCCCACTCTCTCTTCGTGATTTATGTGAAAATATTTCAAAACTGATAAAAGCTACAACCATGAGTTATTTTCTGTTGTATTGTACATGAAATTGCGCACATTTTCATATATAAAAGTTTATGTAACGACTAATGTAAAACGATGCAAACATTACGACAATGGACGAAAGAATTTCTGAGATGTTGGCCGAGTTACGCGGCGCAGAGCGTGAGGAAAAAGTTTTTTCAGAAATTCACCATAAATCGAAATATTGTGCTAGAGACTTCCAGTTTGTTGCAAAATGAAGGTACATGATTGAATATTACTAGAATGTAAGAGTTTTAGCTTATAATTGCGTTTTTACCATTTGGTCGAGTTAAAGTTGACCGAAGGTTGAAATTTTGGCAGTTATCGTGATTTATATGAAAATATTTCAAAACTGATAAAAGCTACAACCATGAGTTATTTTCTGTTGTATTCTACATGAAATTGCGCACATTTCCATATATAAAACTTTATGTAACGATTAATATAAAACGGTGCAAACATTACGACAACGTGACGAAAGAATTTCTGGCGCAGACGTAAGGAAAAAGTTTTTTTCAAAATTTAACCATAAATCGAAATACTGTGCTAGAGACTTCCAATTTGTTGCAAAATGAAGGTAAATGATTGAACATTACTAGAATGTAAGAGTTTTGGCTTACAATTGCGTTTTTTGACCATTTCGGTCGAGTCAAAGTTGACCGAAGGTTGAAATTTTGGCAGTTATCGTGATTTATATGAAAATATTTCAAAACTGATAAAAGCTACAACCATGGGTTGTATGTTGCTGTATTTTACATGAAATTGTGCACATTTTCATATATAAAACTTTATGTAACGGCTAATATAAAACAGTGCAAAACTTACGACAAAATGACGAAAGAATTTCTGAAATTTTCGGCCAAGTTACCGCGCGGGCGTAAGGAAAAAGTTTTTTTCAAAAATTCACCATAAATCGAAATATTGTGCTAGAGACTTCCAAATTGTTGCAAAATGAAGGTAAATGATTGAATATTACTAGAATATAAGAGTTTTTCGACCATTTCGGTCGAGTCAAATTTGCCCGAAGGTTGAAATTTTTTGTAGTCGACGTACGGTACATCCACTTGGCACCCAACAGACAATTTTAGTCGACGTATGATACGTCCAGTCGGCGTTTAAGGGTTAATTGTTGTATTCTACATGAAATTGCGCACATTTTCATATATAAAACTTTATGTAACGACTAATATAAAACGGTGCCAACATTATGACAAAGTGACAAAAGAATTTCTGAGATGTTCGGCCGAGTTACCGCGCCCGGACGTAAGGAAAAAGTTTTTCAAAAATTCACCATAAATCAAAATATTGTGCTAGAGACTTCCAATTTGTTGAAAAATGAAGGTAAATGATTGAATATTACTAGAATGTAAGAGTTTTAGCTTACAATTGCGTTTTTTTACCATTTCGGTCGAGTCAAAGTTGACTGAAGGTTGAAATTTTGGCACATCGTGATTTATATGAAAATATTTCAAAACTGATAGAAGCTACAACCATGAGTTATTTTTTGTTGTATTCTACATGAAATTGCACACATTTTCATATATAAAACTTTATGTAACTACTAATATAAAACAGTGCAAACATTATGACAAAGTGACGAAAGAATTTCTGAGATGTTCGGCCAAGTTACCGAGCGGACTTAAGGAAAACGTTTTTTTCAAAAATTCACCATAAATCGAGATATTGTGCTAGAGACTTCCAATTTGTTGCAAAATGAAGGTAAATGATTGAATATTATTAGAATGTAAGAGTTTTAGCTTACAATTGCATTTTTCGACCATTTCAGTCGAGTCAAAGTTGACCGAAGGTTGAAATTTTGGCAGTTATCGTGATTTATATGAAAATATTTCAAAACTAATGAAAGCTACAACCATGAGTTATTTTTTGTTGTATTCTACATGAAATTGTGCACATTTTCATATATAAAACTTTATGTAACGGTTAATATAAAACGGTGCCAAAATTACGAGAATATGACAAAAGAATTTCTGAAATTTTCGGCCGAGTTATCGCATGGACGTAAGGAAAAGTTTTTTTTCAAAAATTCACCATAAATCAAAATATTGTGCTAGAGACTTCCAATTTGTTGCAAAATGAAGGTAAATGATTGAATATTACTAGAATGTAAGAGTTTTAGCTTACAATTGCGTTTTTCGACCATTTCAGTCGAGTTAAAGTTGACTGAAGGTTGAAATTTTGGCAGTTATCGTGATTTATATGAAAATATTTCCAAACTGATAAAATCTAAAACCACTGGTTATTTTTTCTTGTATTTTACATGAAATTGCGCACATTTTCATATATAAAACTTTATGTAACGGCTAACATAAAACGTTGCAAAAATTACGACGAAATGACGAAAGAATTTCTGAAATTTTCGGCAAGTTACCGCACGGACGTAAGGAAAAAGTTTTTTCAAAAATTCACCATAAATCGAAATATTGTGCTAGAGACTTCCAATTTGTTGCAAAATGAAGGTAAATTATTGAATATTACTAGAATGTAAGAGGTTTAGCTTACAATTGCGTCTTTCGACCTTTTCGGTCGAGTCAAAGTTGACCGAAGGTTGAAATTTTTTGTAGTTGACTTACGGTACGTCCGCTCGTCACCTGGCAGACAATTTTAGTCGAATTATGATACGTCCAGTCGGCGTTTAAGGGTTAATACTGTGCTTTATATAATTATTTCTTCATGAAAACAAGAATTTAACAATAGTTTTAACTTTAATAATATGATGGTGTGAAAAGTCCCACAACAGCCTGTCGTGGTGGTGCATCATCACTTCCAAATCCTATTCCCGGACCGTCTTCAGATTTATGACTGCAAACTGATGATGATGTTAGTAACAATAAAAAACAACCCTCTCCAAGATCGATATGATGAAATGTACTTTATAGTCTTAATTATCGTTAAAATTCACAAGTTGAATGACAGCTATTTTGATCTTGTATATTTTTGCATTTTACAGAATGTTTTTGTTGAAAACATAACGTGTTAGTGAACTTATGGTCTTAATTGTCCCACTGTTTTATTACTGGTGATCTTAATTATCTCACATTCATTTAACAGTACAGTAAACCCCCCCGTATTCACGGGGATGTGTACCACACCCCCCCTGCGAATAGCTAAAATCTGCAAATACTTAAAACCCCTCTAAAAATACTTAGAACTGCCAATTTTCATAGTTCAAACACAAAAAAAATCTAAAAATGCTTATATCTGAGTATTTTAATAGTTTTACCACGAAAAGTGCATGTTGTAGTGAAAATGATATGAAAATACAGTAGTTAGTGAATATTTTTCAGTGAAAAATACCGCGAATGGATGAATTTTCCACGAATAATGTGTATATACGTTCCACAGAGAAATCCGTGAATAGGTGAGTCCGCGAATCGTGAGACCGCGAATACAGGGGGTTTACTGTATATTAATATAAATAATAATAAACTATAATGAATAAATAAATAAAATAAAAAACATGAAAAAAAGAAAAAAATGTTTTTGCTGCAACAGTGATGTTTGATTATGCTCCTGAGCCCACAATTCCGGAATCCGAAAAATTCCAAAAACCGAAACACATCTGGCCCTGAGGATTTCAGGTAAAGGATTATGTACCTGTAATCTAAATTTCATTATCTTACTTTGTATTTTAGAGACTCCACTTCTTTTTACTTAACAATAATGCGTTCATGTCTCGGCCTAGGTATCTATATATGCGGCTGAATCCTATCATTTTTATCATGTTTTATTCTTCATTTTTCATCTTTTACCATGAGCTTTAATTCAAACGTTTCGACATTGGTTTATTATTCATACTCTTTATAAAAATAATGAAATACAGTATATTTATGGGTATTTATAGGTATATATTGGATATCGCCGGTTAAACCGGACTATCGGCTAAGACGGACACCCTGGCCCCCTATTAGTCCGTCGTCCGTCTTAACAAGGGTCGACTGTACTCAAAAATCATAACAGAAGGGAGGAGGATTGTAATAGCATGGTGACATTGCAGAGTGACGTGTTCGAGCCTACCATTACTTCTGTCCGGGCCTTAAGGCGCCATTCCATATAACCTTAGAGCACTCCCATAGGAAATGCCATAAAATTCCTAGCACCAGCTGCCAAAACAGTCCTAGAAAAATCTGGGAGCTTATTTTTAGTCACTACCAGGATAGCGGTCGAGGCTAGAATGGAGAGGAGGTGGAGCCTTATGTGGAACTCAGAAGTGGCTGTTCCATTAAGGACCTTACTCATAAGGGTGTTGAACTGACTGGAAGCCATGTCTTTCCCTTCAAAAGGGAAGAACATGTGTTGCCCATTTCCGTGTGGACTGCAAGGCTGGTAGTATGGTACGGTACGGAATGTTTTTCCGTACCTCGTACCTGGCTAAAATATTGTACCGTAATTTTGTACCTTACCCTCAATTATTTTTCCGTACCGTACAGTACGGTAAAAATAATGTACAGATAGTCCCCGGTTATCGGGGGGGGTTCTGTTCTGATGGCGTGACGATAACCAAAAATCAGCGATTTTCGGCACTTATCGGTGCCGAAAAGCTGAAAATCGCTGATTTTAGGTTATTGGCGCCTTTGTTAAGTATGTATTGGCACCAATACCCAATTATCGGCGCCAGTAATTGGAAATTGGCAATTTTCAGTGCTGAAAATTGCCTATTTTCATCACTAGACAAGCCCCGTAAAACCGGATCGCCGATAACCGAGCCCGCCGATAACTGGGGACTGCCTGTACTGTAATTCCGGGCTTTTATCGGTCTATAAGCAAACTCAATCTACATAAAATCCCCTCTTTATGAAAATCTCAATATTAACAGGTGTAAATTAGCAAAGGGACTTTATATGTACATGTGTATGTATTCAGTTGTCATAATAATAATAACAGTGATAATAATAATGATGATGATAGTAGAGTAAACACCCCGGATTTGTGGGGGATGCGTACCACAACCCCCCATGAATAGCTAAAACCCACAAATACTTAGAACCCTTCTAAAAACATTTAGAACTGCCTATTTTGATAGTTCAAACACACACAAAACAAACTAAACTACTTATACAGGTATTATCCTACTTACGATGGTGTTAGGTTCCAAAAAAACCCATCTTTTGTTGGAAAGAACGTAAGAAATACCAAAACGTATCTCGAACATAGCCTAGCCCACAGTAGGATATTCAGTACCATGTATGCATGTATGGTAGCCTAGCCTGCAGTGTAAAATATACTCTTTACATACACGGTATAGTAATTATTAACATCAGCTAATTCTGGAGGTTCATGCAAAGTGACTTATACAAAGAGAAATTGAATAACAAACTAGAATTAGCTTATCCTACACTATGGTATATTGTATACATACACAGTAACATAGCCTACATTATACTCTACTCTATATTCACATATCGTAATATGCAAACGTCAACATAACGAATATGCATCTTTTCCATGGATCTTTTAAAATATTATGCCTTAATTCACTGTATCCAATAATATTGTATATATTCTTATATTGCTTTTGTATTATAAGTTGCGATCATAATGATCGATGTTTTGGTTTGGAAATGTTTACGTGGTGTTTATTTCGCCGTATTTAACTCAGTTCAGAGCGTTTTTCTTGCTTCTAGTTAGCATAAATGAATCTCTAGAGTCTAGATACTTAATTTATGAGGGGAAAGGTTAGTTTTTATTATACGAAGTGTTTTTCAAGTTGAAATATAACTAAAATACGTCTCGTTGTGAAATTAATTTATCTATTTTCGTTAATAGATGACAATGGCCGTTTGAGGGTGTTAGTTTTGTGTAAGAAAAATTCAAGATTCCGTTCGCTATTTTCACATGATTTCATCATAATACGAGCTTTACATATTTATCATTTATCGGCGTAAAAATAGCAGTACTGTAATGTGTTCTTTCATGCCCAGTAGTTTTGATTAAAATACTTTCTCTCTTATATTAATTATGATCGAGTTTCATCCATGTCGCCAATGCACGATAATTTTACAGTATAGTCATTAGCAGCTTGAACATTGTTGTCTCAGCTTCAGCTACAACTTGCAGCTTAAATTTAGCAGTATCTGTATATTTCCTTGACGATCTTTTATCCATACCAAATAAGGGTATAATGTAAAAATATATCAGTCTTATTCTACTTAACGTCATTTGTGCCATAACCTACAGTAATTGTTTATTACCGTACAATGGTTGAAATACCAGATAAACGGCTTTTGCTATCTGATTCAGTTATAAGCAAAACAACAGTTTCTTGGCCGGTTGTTTATGGCTGTATGCATTTACGCAAGAGTATTACGTTACTAACAATACTTTTATCATTCTCTTTTACTTTTTTAACTAGAAGATGGGATAAAGAGATGGAGGAAAAGTTGTCTATTGTAATTTGGTCTCTCTCACTGCCTGATTATGCTGCTGCCTGCACCCGTGCGAAATTTAAAAATATTTTATAAATAATATTGTCGTATTGGTATTAATTGCTTACCCCATTGCCAAAATCGAATTATCGTAAGGTGAATTATCGTACCTCAAGCATTAGCTGAGTATTTTAATAGTTTGATCACAAAAAGTACATTTAGTCTTGAAAATTATATGAAAATACAGTAATTAGTGAACATTTCTCCATGAAAAATACCACAAATGGGCGAATTTTCTGCGAATAATGTATGTATATGTGAATTGTGAGAATGTGAATATGGGGAGTTTACTGTACTACTACTAGTACTACTACTACTAATTATAATAATAATAATAATAATGATATCAGTAAATATAAAAATTTGCTATATTAGTAGTTATTATTAATACTATTCCCCTGTTTTTGAAATAGACCAAGAGTATTCACATTTAAATTCATAAAACATATTTTGCTAAGAAACTATTTATTTGGTATATGTACAGTAATACAATGTATGAAATCTTATTAAAAATATTTCCCAGTATTATGATCCTTTGCATAATAGTTGTTGAAACCATGACCTCCTCTTTCAAGGGTCTTAGTAAGAAAAACAAAGTACAGTATAGAAGAGTCTAACCATCAGTAAAACTTAAAACCAATACCTAACGTTACCATGTAATTAATAACTGAAAAATGTTTTCTTTTTTTTCTTCTCAACATTCATAATGGCAGTATGTATCAGGAAAATACCTTCCAGTAGCAACTTTCCTCTAATCAAGCATACTGATTATGTATTAGATCTTAGAAACATAATGACATACTGTATATTATATCATCCTTCATACCTAGTCTTAATTCATCCAGAATGTACCTCAACCCTGAGGAATTCCAAACACACACACACACACACACACACACACACACATGGTATGTTACAAACTGAAATGTTTAAGTACCTTAGTGATCTACTTGTGCAGTCATTGAAGTGGCCAAATATGCATTAGTAATTGCCTAGTGATATATCCAAGCCTAAGGTACAGTACGGTACAGAATTTTGTCCATTTTTTTCCATACCTAAATCGTACCGTATCGTACTTTGGTAAAATTATTGTACCGTAATTCCGTAACTTACATATAGACTAAATATCAACCGTACCATATTGTACTGTACTGTAATGCCAGCCTTGGTGGAGTGTTATTAGAAGTTCTTGTTTCCCATCCCCCTAGTTAAGGTAGATGTCTCACCAAATATTTGTCACTGCTGTGTACTAATGTAAATAGAAATTAAATTGTTCTAACCTTTAGGGGATTAAGGCACATGAAGGGACATATTGCTTATATCCTTGGAACGTGAAAGGTAATATAAAATTTTTGCAGTTTTTAATGTTTCTGTAATCAGTTTTACTTGTCTTTTAGTTGTTTCAACCTTTATTACTTGCATATCAGGGTGAATGGTTATGATTTTTTTAATAGTTAATATTTTCCTTTTCCTTGTGAAGGCACTGAAGTTTTGGCGGTTCCGAGTATTGCTAGTACCTGAATGTTATCGATGGGCAACAAAAACTGTTATGGAGTCAACTAATGCAATACCATCTGACATCTATAATGAGATGACAATTGAGGAACAGCAGGTAGGAAACACATGGTGTCATTTCCACACTACAAGTAAATTTTTGGGATGTAAATCATCAGTTCATACATCATAATTCTGTTATTAGCTGGTAAGTTACTTTCTGGTAAATTCTGAATGATTATGAGCTTGTGCTTAATTGTGCGAAGTATATGAAAGCATTCCTTGAGTTTTCCATAGGAAATTTATGAATTTTAAGTTATTAATGATAGTACAGTATAACCAGCAGGAAAATAAACATCTTTATTGTTCAGTGGAAAGGCACTCGTGATTAATATAGTCTACCCAAATATTCTGTACAGTCTTGGTTGTTTTGCTTTGAATGAAGATTTTTCATATAAATAGCTTTCATGCATGGTGTATGTATGCAGAAAGACAAACTTGTATTTTATTTCTGGCATAAGAACGAGCATTCTTTAAATGTTATTTTGCCTGATGTGTGTTCTCAAAAAGCAATTAAGTGAAGGACCTTTCATGTGAAAGTTTGAGGTGTGGGTGTTTTAAAACTTTGTTCATTTCAGGAACTGTTAACCTAAAATATGTTATTTAGAATTGAACATGTAAAGTATGTAATCTTTATTTAAGTCAGGTAAGTGATAGATTGAAATTTCAGTTGAATGAAACTAAAAAAAATAGGGTTTTGTCTAGTCAAAGATAGACTTCAAAATTATATAAATAAAATATTTAGACTTTTTACCAAAAATTTTCCTCCTTCTCCTAACAGACAACCATTGAAGGTTTCTTAAAGTTCCTTGAAGTAACAATCCATCGTCTGAAGAGGCCAGTTAATGCAAGGAAAACTAGGGTAAGCATAATATGGAAAATATATGTTTTCACCTGTAGAGAGATGAATTGCTAATCTTTTTATTGTTATCATGTTAGTTGTATATAATTATGCATGCTCAGTGGCAACACTAAGGATATTCCTTACTTTTATTTTCTGAAAGTCTTGAAACTCTTAGTACTACAGTATTTCATTTTTAGAATATCTGATAAAGTTTGTTTTGAATTGGTTATTTCCTTTAATTCTAAATTTTTACATATAGAAAACTGCTTAATTTCCAACCTTGCCTCAGAATTTAGTTATTTATAGCTTAGACTTTGACACTAGCAACTAATAAGCACTGCTGTGTTGTGGAGATAATTCACTTGTGTATCTTGCCCCATATGTAGACTGGATTGGGGATTTCAGGATCCAGATCAAGATAACTGGTAGTTTGATAATGAAAAATATATCACAAATTTTTCAAAGATTTTTTGTCATGGCAATGAATATTCTTAATTATTTGTTTACTTATATGGGAAATAGTTATTTTCACAAGAAAAGTACAATACAGAATGCTCTTATATTTTCAGTTCATGTATACTTATTCAAAAAACTGTTTTCTTTGTTATAATCTGTCATCTTGATAGACATTTTAAAATTTTTCCTCTTGATTATAAGATAATTGTGATAAAAAAAAAATATCTCTGAAATAAGTTTATACAGTAGTAATTAATTGATACATTTAAGAAGATGATTATTCTTTTGTTATGATAGGTGCTTTGGTTATTAGTTACAGGTTAACCCTTAAACGCCGAGCCTCTATTTACAAAAGTGTCTGCCGTATGCTGGTGGGGTTTGAGAGTTAGCGCCGAAGCGGAAAGAAAGTTTTTTTCAAAAAATCACAGCACGCCTAGTTTTTAAGATTAAGAGTTCATTTCTGGCTCCTTTTTTTCTCATTGCCTGAAGTTTAGTATGCAACCATCAGAAATGAAAAAAATCATTATCATATATAAATATTGGAATATATGACAGCGCAAAAAAAAAAAATTTTATATACAATTGTTTACAAATCTTGCTGTGAGCAAAACGGTTAAAGCTAATGAGTTATTTTATTTTCGTTGTATTGTCCACTAAATTGCGATGATTTTGGTATATAACAAATTGTAAAACGATCAAAGCAACACACAGAAAATATTATCACAAAATGATGCATGAATTCGTAACGCGCAGACGTAAAAAAAAGTTTTTTCAAAAATTCACCGTAAATCGAAATATTGTGCTAGAGACTCCCCGTTTGTTGCAAAATGAAGGTAAATGATTGAATATTACTAGAATGTAAGAGTTTTAGCTTACAATTGCATTTTTCTACCATTTCGGTCGAGTCAAAGTTGACCAAAGGTTGAAATTTTGGCAGTTATCGTGATTTATATGAAAATATTTCAAAACTGATAAAAGCTACAACCATGAGTTATTTTTTGTTGTATTCTTCATGAAATTGCACACATTTCCATGTATAAAAGTTATGTAACGGCTAATATAAAACGGTGCAAAAATTACAACAAAGTGACTAAAGAATTTCTGAGATTTTCAGCAGAGTTAGCGAGCGCGGACGTAAGGAAAACATTTTTTTCAAAAATTCACCATAAATCGAAATATTATGCTAGACTTCTCGTTTGTTGCAAAATGAAGGTAAATAATTGAGTATTACTAGAATGTAAGAGTTTTAGCTTGCAATTGCATTTTTAGACCATTTCGGTCGAGTCAAAGTTGACCGAAGGTTGAAATTTTGGCACTTATTGTGATTTATATGATATGTCAAAATTGATAAAAGCTACAACCATGAGTTATTTTTTGTTCTATTCTACATGAAATTGCACACATTTTCAAATATAAAACTTTATGTAACAGCTAATAGAAAACTGTGCAAAAATTACGACAAAGTGACTAAAGAATTTCTGAGATTGTAAGAGCCTGACGCTGTCTCTTCCAAACACGTGTGTGTTCGTCGTCCATCTGAGTGGCGAAATGTTTGGCGTCTTCACAAACAGAAACATACACACAGTTTGATATAGAAGATTCGTTGGAACATTATGAGTACATGATTAGAATGCTTGCATGGCAATGCAAGTAATGGTGATTGTACATACATCAAGACAACAATGGTTAGGGAGAAACAGATGGAAATATTGTATGGTTGAAATCGCGTTCCTTTAGAGAAAGAAAACGAGATGCTCTTGTTGTCTTATCCACTCCGATGGACGACGAACACATGAACACACACGTGTTTGGAAGAGATGGCGTCAGGCTCTTACAAGATTTTCAGCAGAGTTAGCGTGGACGTAAGGGAAAAATTATTTCAAAAATTCACCATAAATCGAAATATTGTGCTAGAGACTTCTCGTTTGTTGCAAAATGAAGGTAAATGATTGAATATTACTAGAATGTAAGAGTTTTAGTTTTAGCTTACAGTTGCATTTTCCGACCATTTCGGTCGAGTCAAAGTTGACCGAAGGTTGAAATTTTGGCACTTATCGTAATTTATATGAAACTATGTCAAAGTTGATAAAAGCTACAACCATGAGTTATTTTTTGTTGTATTCTACATTAAATTGCACACATTTTCATATATAAAACTTTATGTAACGGCTAATAGAAAACAGTGCAAAAATTATGACAAAGTGACTAAAGAATTTCTGAGATTTTCAGCAGAGTCAGTGCGGATGTAAGGAAAAAGTTTTTTTCAAAAATTCACCATAAATCGAAATATTGTGCTAGAGACTTCCCGTTTGTTGCAAAATGAAGGTAAATGATTGAATATTACTAGAATGTAAGAGTTTTAGTTTTAGCTTATAGTTGCATTTTCTGACCATTTCGGTCGCGTCAAAGCTGACCGAAGGTTGAAATTTTGGCAGTTATCGTGATTTATATGAAAAATGTCAAAATTGATAAAAGCTACAACCTTGAGTTATTTTTTGTTGTATTCTACATGAAATTGCGAACATTTTCATGTATAAAACTTTATGTAACTGCTAATATAAAACAGTGCAAAAATTACGACAAAGTGACTAAGAATTTCTGAGATTTTCAGCAGTTAGCTGATGCTTTCTTTTGGGATAAGAAAGAAATTCGCGCATGCTCAGCTGGGTCATGCTTGTAAACAAAACAACAGCATGATCCATGAACTCCCAGCATCCCTCAAGGCGCGATTTAAAATTTTTCGCAAACGAGGCCTATAAGTATTTTTCCGCGAATATTTAAAAAAACTTTTTGTAGTCGACATATTTTACGTCCACTTGACACCCGACAGACAACTTTTGTCGACGTAAAATTCGTCCAGTCGGCGTTAAAGGGTTAAGTGATGTGACAGGTCACACTTTTATAATCTTTTTCAAGTTTTTGTTATGGGATGTTGTGTACAAGAAATACAATATTGAATCTTCTTTCCTCATTCGAGGATTGTTAACAGGAAATAACTGAATTTCGTTAAATAAAATATCACAAGTAGCTTTACAGTAGTTGATGTCCTCTCTATTGCTTGAGAAATTTAGGTGGTCTCTTACTACAAAATCTTTGACTCCAAATTTTTGGCCTCTTCCTTTCTAACTTCAAGTAATTCTTTGTACTGTATGTGTGAAAAACAATACCAATTTTTAGGTAAGCAGGAAATTTGGGGGAAAATCATACTTTGCTTTGTTTAGGATGTAAATATTAGTGGTAAATTCGTTTGTCCTCAGTGTTTGAATTTACTTTAAAAAGTGCAACATGCAAATATGAGGCGATACATGATACTTGTCAGTAAAGAGCATTGTATTTTTTTCTTTTAAAAGTAATGCAATCATTTGTAACTTATATCTTTGGTGAAGTCTCAAGACATGTATATGAACTTCTGTTCCTAGTCTTAGAGATGGCTGCCTGAAACTAAGTACTGTAGGTTATTTTCTTCTTACATTTTATTCAAAGAAAGGGCTGTGTTATGTTTTTCATTTCAGTTATTGTGAATGCTTTGAACCTTATAATTATAGTGCTCATTTTAATTTTGGTCTTGTAAATTAGTATAAATTCAGGATAGATTAGTGACTGTAGGTATCATTTGCAATATTATTACAGTACAGATATATTAAAGCCTTCCATTTTTTTCTGTTAGCAATCATACAAGTAATAGACAGTTTTTGCAAGGATGAGGAAAATGTGTAATACTCCCTTATATACACATTTGCTTTTTCATTGCCAGATGAATCTCTGGTGTTTGCTTCAAGCTGATTTTTTAAATGGAGAACTTCATTGTGCAATGAAATATTAAATATAATAATTTGGTAGGATTGACAATGCAGATTTCAGGAAGATGTGAGAGTGAATCTTAGGTACATTTATTTTTGCTTGTAGCATGATGTTATCTTTCCTCTTTAATTGACAAAGTTGTGTATGCACTATATGCAGTATGGCTTTTCTCATTGGGTATCATAGCAGTACATTATAATGGACATGAAGTGATTTATTTGGTAGCGTAAGGCCTGCCTGATTATGATCTTTTAATTTGCCTAGAGTATTATATTTCCATTTCCCTATAGAGATTGTATCCTGAGGTAGATGATTTAATAACTACAATGTATGTTATCATGTTTTGCTCTTTTATTATTATTGTTCTTGTTTTTCTGGCTCTTAGGCAAGATGAAAGGTTCCAGAATAAAGGGGGTGCACTAGAAAAAATTATTATTGCTGCTACTAGTTTGTTGTTTGCTGTACTGTTAGGCTGTATAATGTTTTATTTCAGAGATTTTGCGGCTGCACAGAACATTTCTAACTCACAGTCACTATTCTTGAACATGTGGTTGCTGATTTTTTATCTGTTTGTTTACATTTTTCCTATTTATTCATAATAGGTAAATAAATATAAAATGAAAT
This sequence comes from Macrobrachium rosenbergii, assembly GCF_040412425.1. Lineage (NCBI taxonomy): Eukaryota > Metazoa > Arthropoda > Malacostraca > Decapoda > Palaemonidae > Macrobrachium > Macrobrachium rosenbergii. The sequence continues at coordinate 12,929,901 of NC_089748.1, forward strand.
AAGTTTATTTTTTATGGTAGTCTTTCTATATGAACTCAGTTGCTATGATTGCATGTGTTGCTACTTTCTTCATGGAAAGGTTTACCATCTAAGCTGTGGTGGCTCTTACATGCTCATACGCCTCCATGGTAGGTATAATTTGAAGGATTATAACCTTGTTTTCATACATTAACCAGTACAGACATCTCTCATTTATCTACTCTAATAGAGCCAAAACACTGGCAGAAAGTGGCAAAATGCAAATAAGGAAATATTCCTGTACTTAGCCTGTGTGAGGCTTCCTCAAACCCATGTCCTAACTTTGCAATTGACTTAAAAACACACTAAATAAAATGTGAGATTCCAGAAGCAAGAACAAGAACAAAAGTCACTAAAATATAAGTAAATGAAATATTTACTGCACTTTACTAAGTAAAGAATCTCACTCAAGACCTTTGTTTTGATACTCTTTCTCTTTCTGTACATACATTTCTTTGCCTGTCATGCTCTCATTCATGTCTTTCAGTGCAGTACTTTAGAAAAAATTTTGATATTTATCAGATCTTGTGCTACTGTAGCCAGTACTGCATTCTGTGAAGGTATGTGTGCAATAGGAGGTGTACTTAATCTCCTCAGTGCCTTTAAGTGACCCCATGTCAGAACTTCAAGGCAAATGCAGGACTAGGTGATGATGATTCAGGCCACTACTGTAGAGTGACATAATGAAACTGGCTTTCAGGCTGATTCCCTGAAATTGAAGTTCCAGAAATACCAGGGACGTGACGGATGAAACTTACTTCTTCAGCTCAGGGAATTTCTTCATACCTTCAGAATTCTTGTAACACATGGGGACCTAGTACACATATGACTGTTCAGCAACTTTACCTACTATACTTTTATCACTAGTTCTAACTCTTATTGAGGTGACTTTGCCTTAGTTGTATTACAGTATGTATTCCATTAGATTATAACTTGTAGACTTCTCATTCAAGGGAGGTTTAGAAATTTGACTTATACTTAACAGTGTATTATTTACAAAAAATCATGGGGGGAGAAGGTTTAGCAAGGCAGCTCAGCAAGCCAAGATGTGGCTTTTATATACCTGGTGGTAGCTTAATAACCTTACATAGCACAATACAAAGGGAACCTTTCATGATAGCCATATCTGATGAAGTTGGGTGGTTTGTTTCCTTGATATCTGTCTCCTGCTTCTGCCAATCATGATATAGTATAATAGAAAATGAGAGGGATGAACATAGGTAGCGCTATGGGCTCTTCATAAGTGCCAAAGCCAAGAAAGAGATATGCTTATTGCTTCTGGTCTGATGTTTGCATTAAATTCCTTGCTGAAGAACTTAAGGGAATATGAAAATTACTGAATAGTTGGCAGGGCTAAGAAGAGTGTGGGCAACAGAAGTTTAGAAAACAACCTGGGAAAAAAATAGTTACAAAGCTGTTAGAATTTCACTTTTGTCTAATTTTTGGGTGTTAAATATGTTAGGTCATTTACATGGTGAAATAAAAAGAAATCATTGGGATACATGTGAATATGTCATAAGCAAGGAGTCAGACAGAAGTTTAATAATAAGAGCCAACTTTCAGAAGCATTAAAAAGAGTGATGCTTGCAGCCACAAAAGTTTTTTAGCTGCCATCTTCAGTACAGTCCCACAGACCTATACTCAGTGCAAGCTGTTATTGATACAGTATAAGGTGGCCCAAAGCACACTTCATGTTAGACCAAGAGGTCCTGTTATGTGCAAATAAGAAACAACAAATCACTGCAAACATATGTGTATGTACAAAGTAAGTAAAATCAAGGTGATTTTTACCTTGCAATATATGTAAATTTCAACAGGACACTGGGGAGGGCTGTGGCTGTCTGAATAATGTAACTCTGCAGCACTTTGTGCATGATTTCTTTAGTAATAATGATGTTGATTACACATATTTATAATAATGATTTTCATTATTAGTTGTCAGTAATAATGCAAATAAAAGATTATTTTAAGAGTTCTGTTCAATTTGTAACAGTAGCATGTGATAAACACAATGAAAGTAAAGGCACAGAGTAGGTGTTTTATGACTTGCAGATTTAATATGCATGACAAATAATGGAAAAAGAATTAAAAGAAGACACTGTTGTTAATTATCAATATAATTTTATATTGATTCATCACCTGGGAGTTGTGTTCATCGTGGGCTTGGTAAAGGCTTGGTATACACTTTTCAGTATGTGAGTTGATTACTCCAAGAATCTATCAAACTTCTGAATTCTGATTAAGCGGTGGGTAAAAACTATTTCAACACAATTAACCCTTACAGGCTGGGCTGAATATACTGTACATTAACAGTACCCCGAGACTGGGTAAACTTTAAGGTCGGCCAATTTAAAAAAAAAGTCATCACTGGAAAGAGCAAGATATGCAAATGCACATGGTATAAGAAAAAAAGTTTACCAAATTTTTGAACCTTCCACGGGAGGTTGAAAGCGAATATCTCCAACCCTGTGCGGGGCCTCTTTACCAAGACACTTGTAAAAATATGCTAATTTTAGCAAGTTATACGTGTTCATCTAATAATTTTCTTATTTTTTAAAATTACAATTACAGCTCACATAATATCATAACAGGTAAGAACTAAATCAGCAAAAATCCCTGAGTATATTTATGGTAAAATAATTATGAGATGTACTGGGATGGGGGAAATGTAGTATCTTTTACTGAGTTATAAATGTTCTTTCTAATATTGTTTTGTAGTTTACTTAGTAAAATTACAATTACTGCTGACATACTATCACAAAAGGTAAGAGCTAAAACCAACAACAATCCCTGAATATATTAATTGGCAAATAAATACAAGATGTACTGGAATGGGGAGATGTGGTACTTTCCCACATGAAATCGCAAGTCACACTAATCTCCCCCGTATCCTTGACTAAGGCGTTAGTGTTGCTGTAAGTCATTTATAGTTCATGCAAGTCATAGGAACTTTTTTGTACAAAATTCATTCAAGTGTTATGGCGCAAAATAATAGTACTCTCATGAGCTGAACTGGGGAGTTTCATATGCAATTACTGGGGATCATAAGAGCCCTGCTATCCATTAAAGGTTAATATGGATTTTTTTACTTCCCATCATCATTCAGTGTCATTTATCATGAATGAAATTGATAGGTACATATATTTCTCAAATGTTTAATTCCTTTGATGATTTTGTTTTGGAATGATGCCTTGCGATTGATAGTTTCATGCATATTTGAAATGAACATTGCTCGGCAGAATGCTCCTAAGTAACACTAGTAGCAGTACTGTGAAATCACAAAATAACTATATGAATATCAATTGAAAATGTATAGAAATAAATTATATATATATATATATATATATATATATATATATATATATATATATATATATATTTCTGACTCAATGTCGGGATCGAACCCAGGTCTCTCAGGTGGAAAGCAAGGCGTTATCCACTGGGCCATACAAGTCTAAAAAAGTTGGAACCTGAGAGCAACTGCACCCAAGGAATTACCTGGGCAAGCTAACTGCTTGCATACCAGCGAGATTTTCCCCAACTTCCCGACTCAGCAATGACCCAGTAGACAACATTTCATTCGAATTATCCCTTCTGAGTGAATAAGATAGAAATCATCAACACACAATCACGTGTGGAACAGAAATAAATTTCTGACTCACGTCGGGATCGAACCCAGGTCTCTCAGGTGGAAAGCAAGGGCGTTATCCACTGGGCCATACAAGTCTAAAGAAGTTGGAACCTGAGAGCAACTGCACCCAGGAATTACCTGGGCAAGCTAACTGCTTGCATACAGCCAGTTTTCCCCAACTTCCCGACTCAGCAATGACCCAATAGACAACATTTCATTGAATTATCCCTTCTGAGTGAATAAGATAGAAATCATCAACACACAATCACGTGTGGAACAGAAATAAATTTCTGACTCACGTCGGGATCGAACCCAGGTCTCTCAGGTGGAAAGCAGGGCGTTATCCACTGGGCCATACAAGTCTAAAAGAAGTTGGAACCTGAGAGCAACTGCACCCAAGGAATTACCTGGGCAAGCTAACTGCTTGCATACCAGATTTTCCCCAACTTCCCGACTCAGCAATGACCCAATAGACAACATTTCATTGAATTATCCCTTCTGAGTGAATAAGATAGAAATCATCAACACACAATCACGTGTGGAACAGAAATAAATTTCTGACTCACGTACCAGAGGATCCAACTTCAGGTCTCTCAGGTGGAAAGCAAGGCGTTATCCACTGGGCCATCCAAGTCTAAAAGACTTGTTGGAACCTGTGGAGCAACGCCCTTGAATTACCTGGGCAAGCTAACTGCTTGCATCCAGCGAGTTTTCAGAAACTTCCCGACTCAGCAATGACCCAATTGACATGATTTCATTTATTATCCCTTCTGAGTGAATAAGATGAAATGTTGTCAATTGGGTCATTGCTGAGTGTGGAACAGAAATAAATTTCTGACTCAAGCAGGGATTGAACCAGGTCTCTCAGGTGGAAAGCAAGGGGTGTTATCCACTGGGCCATACAAGTCTAAAAAGTTGGAACCTGAGAGCAACTGGTTCGAAGAATTACCTGAGTCAAGCTAATTTCTTGTTCCACATGTGATTGTTGTTGATGATTTCGACTCTTATTGACCCAATAGACAACATTTCATTGAAATTATCCTATTCTGAGTGAATAAGAAGTTGGGGAAAATCATCAACACACAATCACGTGTGGAACAGAAATAAATTTCTGACTTGTCTCAGGTTCCAACTCTTTTAGGTCTCTCATGGTGGATAAGCAAAGGCGTTACCTGAGAGACTGGGCCATACGTGAGTCAGAAATTTATTTTGGAACGTGATTGCAACTGTTGCCAAAATGAATTATTCCTGGGAAGGGCAATAAATGTTGTCTTGTCATTGCTGTTTTCCCCAACTTCCCGAAAACTCGCTGGTATGCAAGCAGTTAGCTTGCCCAGGTAATTCTGGTGCAGTTGGTTCTCAGGTTCCAACTTCTTTTAGACTTGTTTGGCCCAGTGGATAACGCCCTTGCTTTCCACCTGAGAGACCTGGGTTCGATCCCGACGTGAGTCAGAAATTTATTTCTGTTCCACACGTGATTGTGTGTTGATGATTTCTATCTTATTCACTCAGAAGGGATAATTCGAATGAAATGTTGTCTATTGGGTCATTGCTGAGTCGGGAAGTTGGGGAAAACTCGCTGGTATGCAAGCAGTTAGCTTGCCCAGGTAATTCCTAGGGTGCAGTTGCTCTCAGGTTCCAACTTCTTTTAGACTTGTATGGCCCAGTGGATAACGCCTTGCTTTCCACCTGAGAGACCTGGGTTCGATCCCGACATGAGTCAGAAATTTATTTCTGTTCCACACGTGATTGTGTGTTGATGATTTCTATCTTATTCACTCAGAAGGGATAATTCGAATGAAATGTTGTCTACTGGGTCATTGCTGAGTCGGAAGTTGGGGAAAACTGGCTGGTATGCAAGCAGTTAGCTTGCCCAGGTAATTCCTTTGCAGTTGCTCTCAGGTTCCAACTTCTTTTTAGACTTGTATGGCCCAGTGGATAACGCCCTGCTTTCCACCTGAGAGACCTGGGTTCGATCCCGACGTGAGTCAGAAATTTATTTCTGTTCCACACGTGATTGTGTGTTGATGATTTCTATATATATATATATATATATATATATATATATATATATATATATATATATATATATATATATATATATATATATATATATATATATATATATATATATATATATATATATATATATATATATATATATATATATATATGCACTTTAGTGTGCAATTTACATAAAGCTCTTTATTAATCCCAGGTCCAAAATAATGGGGCTGAAATCACACAGAGTAATGCTCATATAATCTATAAAAACCACAGCCAATTACAGTACTTCCCAGCTTTCCAGTTTTTATGGTATATGCCTGCAGCTTCTAAAACTTCACAATATACTGTAGAATTTTCTAGGATACTTCAAACTGCACATACATGAGCAAGACCCCTTATCTCCAGATTATCCAGAATCTCAAGTTTGGTCTGAAGGTTCAGAACCTTCACTGCCCTCTTGGCAGGCAGTAGTGCCGTTAGCACACACAAAAAGACACAAAACAATGACACTAGCCTTAGCAGTCTTAGGAGCACACTTTTGAAGGCAACAGGAATGCAAACACTGGAAAGCATAGCTAGATCACACACACCAGTGTAAAAGAAACAGTGAGGTGATACTGAGAAGAAAAATTAAATTCTTTCATATAAGTGACTTACCAAGTAATTACGTAGCTATAGTTTCCACTCGGTCGGCAACTTAAATTTTAAAAATCTCAGAAGCGCTTCGATAGTTTAGTGTAGGTTACAAGCCCCGCCAACGGGAGTGCTGGAAATGACTTAGCAGAAAACCTCATTCTGTTTCTGCCGGGCTCCCGAGTAACATCAGGGGTTTGCTGCAGCTTTTGTTTACTGATTTTTGGGGTTATGGTTGATTTTGGTGAAGTATTATTGCTTTTTTAAGTAGCCTTCAAGCTTTAATAGCTTTCAGGATCATTTTACTAGTTCTTTGGTTATTATTATGTCTGATTCAAGTTCACCGATTTTCGTTATTGCAGCAAAAGTTGCAAAACCAGATTAATCAATCTTCACATGATTCTCATACAATTTGCAGTAAATGTAGGGGGGCAGAAATATAGTAGGGAGAAAACTTGTGCTAAATGTAATGATTAGCAATAGTAGAAGGTACTTAATCTCAACTTGACAAGTTAGAGAGGGGTAGAAAAAGGAAGCGGCCTGTAGAGCCTAGAAACGAGCTCCCCTTAGCCTAGTATTCTACCCTAGTCTAGGTTAGAAGGTAGCTCTGCTATTCCTTCTTTCTCTCTTCCTAATTTTTCTCCTGCTACTAGCCCTCCTACTTTTAATCCACCTACTCCTGCGCCTGGCTCTTTCGCTTCTGAACCCAATGCCATTGCCAGTCTCAAGAAACTGTTGTGCAGTCTAGGTTTAACAAGAATTTAACCTAATAGTGATACAGTGGAGTGGAGGAGGTGTCTACTCGTCCCGCTGATGCTCCTAGACAAAGGTTCCTTCCAGATTTCTCTAAACCTGGGAGGAGGCATATTGGAAGTCCAAGGAAAGTCAGTGGGGTTTGGCCACTGGTAGGCGCTCCCTCATTCGAACCTGTTGTGCAGTCCCAGTTGTCGACAGACAGCCACGGGAAAGGCATCTTGACAGGAGAAAGTGTTGTGCAAATGGAGGAGGTGGCTGCTCATCCTGCCGATTCTCCTAGACATAGGTCTCTGTCAGACTCCCCTAAACCTGAGAGGAGGCATACTGGAGGTCAGTGCGGTTTGCCCACGGGTAGTCGCCCCCTCAGTTGAACCTGTTGATTGATCCCAGGCTTCGACATACAGCTGTTGGAAAGGCGCCTCTGTGGATGTGCGTCAATTACTGTCCGACACTCAAGACTCAGCCTGGACTTGGAAGCGCCGCAAGCGCTTTTCAGATTTGTCTCGTCCATTGAAGAGGCAAGCAGGCAATGCTGGCCGCTCTTCTCTGCTGCCCAGTTAGCATTTTAAGGAGCCAGGCACAGTCCTCAACTTTTCCCAACTATATGAGTGTCCACTGCCAGTTTCGGAGTGCCTGGCGCCAGCACTCGGCACCAGTTGCCAAGCGCCCAGCACCCGCCTCTGAGCACCTGGCGCCAGCTCCTGAACGCTGGGCGCCAACTCATCAGTATCTGTCTCCTACTTGGAGCACCAAGTGCCCGTTTCCGACCGTGGGTCTCCTAGCCTATGCAGCTCTTCTTAATATTTGTGGGTGAGCTTTCCTACTCTTTTTTGGCTCCTGCTAGCCCCAGTCTTGCCTACCTCGACCTGCCTGACAAGGAGCCATCCAGATGGCAGACCTAGGCTCCCCACATGATGCTTTCCTTCTTTTCTAGGAAGACACTCAAGGAGATTGAACTTTGGTTTTCTGCTAAGAAGGAGCAAGATAAGGCTTCCTTAGTTTTTCTTTCCTTGCATTTAATCCATAGGAGCTTTCTTTCTACGCCACCGGAGAAGTTCCTTCTTCCTGACGCTCTTGGAGTTGTTTGAAGCTTTCAGTTCCTTGGACTGGATGGTGAGAGCTCTAGCAAGAAGATTGAAGAGTTCAATGATTTGTGGAGACTTTGCCTCGGACTGGCTAGGAGTCCTTTCTCATGCAGACAAAACTTTCAGGGATGGCTCTCTTGAACTTGCGGCTCTTTTCTCTTTGGGGGTTTTGAAGGAAAGAGATTTTTAGTGCTCCCATTTCACTAAAAGAGTCACTCAGACCCAGAAGTCAGACCTTCAATAGAAGTCATCTTAGGATCTTCTGGCACATTCTTTCAACCACCCAAAGGATTCCTCTGCATTTGTTCCTAAGACAGTCCCTCCACTCTAACAGCATCCTTTCATGGGAGTAAGCCCAAGTCCAGTCTAAGACCCTCTCCAATGCCTATTCTTGACCAGGAAGTTTCCAAGACGTGGTCTCTGAAGACAGAACCTTCACATCAATGCCAGACAGCTGAAAGCTATTCACTTAAGGCTTCAGTGCTTCTCGACCCTAGTTCACTACAAGACTTTGGCAGTCCATTCAGACAATACCACAGCCCTAAGGTACATACAAAAACGAGGCGGCTCTTACTCTTTTCTCTCTGCCAGACAGCAAATCTATTGAGTCTAGTCACTCAATTTTTTCAGGGCAAACTAAATATTCTGATGGACCATCTGAGCCATCGAATAGTAAGTCCTTCCTACCGAGTGGACCTTAGATCCCCTGGTCTATCAGAATCTGCTATAATGTGGGGCAGGCTGACATTGAACCTGTTTGCTATCTCTAGGAACCATCGCCTTTTTTTTTTTGCTTTCAGGCCCTGGACCCTCTAGCATGGGCAACAGACACCGTGCAACAGATTGGTCCCACTTGGAACAAGAACTTTCAAGAGGAGCTCAAGTCCTTGCCCAAGAAATGAGGAAGAAGTCCTCCATGCACAAGTGGGAGCCAGTCTTCTCGAGTCTTGGAAGGAGTGGAGTATCAGAGGGACAGAACAGTGGATTGTCAAGGTTCTGAGGGAGGGCCTCTCCATTCCGTTCATGGAATTCCCTCCTTTGGTCCCTTCTCTCATCATTTTGATGGCCTACTCAAGAGGCTTGGGAGAGCATTCGCCCTTTTCGAAAGAGAGTCGTAGAAGAAGTTGAGGACATCAACTCAGAGGGGTTCTTTTACCATCTGTTTGTGGTCCCTAAATCTTCGGGGTTTTGAGACCAGTCCTCAATCTCTTCATCCAGCAGGCGAGATTCAGATGGAGACGAACCAGTCAGTCTGTCCTTTCATCCATTCCCTAGGGCGAGTAGATGATAACCTTGAATATGCAGGATGCATGTTTCCATTTTCCCTTCCATACGGACTCCAGGAAGTATCTAAGGTTCATCTTCCAGGACACACTTTGAGGCACCCCACAACAGCATCTAAATGCCTGTCTCCTCTTGGAGTGCCTAGCGTCACCTGAGCCCCCGGCACCATCTGAGCCCCTGGTGCCACCCAAGCCCCAGGCGCCATTTGAACCCCCCGGCGCCACCCAAGCGCCTGGTGCTAGCTTCCTTTGAGGAAAAGTGCACGAAGGTTTTGTACATTCCCTCTCTCAGGAAATGGGAATTATCATCTACCTTCAGAGTCCCATTTGGGCCTGTTGCAAGTTCCTCTATCTGGGGATGAGTCTCAACTCTCGGACTTTTCAGGTTTTTCCATCTGCCAAGAGAATCGCCAGCTTTCAGACTGTCCACAAGTTTCTAGTCCCTTCGTCTTGCTCGGCCCATCAGTGGATGAACCTACTGGGGACTCTGTCGTCCATCAAGACGTTCGTCAAGTTAGGCAAACTTCTCATGAGAGTTTTGTAATTCTTCCTCTAGGCCAGTTGGGACAGGGAAACAAAGTCGGACACCTACACGTTTCCCATAAACCCGGTAATCAAGTCAGACTGGCATGGTGGCGGTCCGAACTTAGACTTTCAAAATGAAAGCCCTTTGTCCTCTTAAGCACAAACTTAGACTTCTATTTAGACTCCTTGGTCCTAGGTTGAGGAGTCCTCTTGGGCTATACCATTCCACCCTTCAACATGGTCAGGGAAGTGCTTAACAAGTCTTGGGCTCATCACAACGTTAACAATGATTCTGAAAGCCTCTTTCTGGCCCATGAATGAAGGGTTCCAGGGCCTGCTACAGTGGTGGGTGGACTTTCCGAGACTCCTTCCCCTAAAACCGTGTCTACTGAGACAGCCTCACTTTAAGAGATGCCAAAGGGTTGTACGTTCTTGCCCTGACAGGCTTCAGACTGTCTGGAAGCTTGTCAGAGCGTAGGAGTTTTCGAGACGTGTTGCAGAGGCTATTGCAAGATGAAGGCATCAGTTTCCTAGCCCCGTCCTTCAGGCTAAATGGACGAATTTCCGAAGCTGGTGTCTAAGACTCGCTGTCTCTTCTTCGGGGATGTCTGTGACCCAAATTGCGGATTCCCTTTATCCAGGGAGATTTAGGAATATCTCGTCCTCCACCATCAAAGGGTCCTGAATCTTGCATCGTCCCAACCTTAATGACCTTGTCAAGTCTTTTTATATGCCTAAGCAGGAAAGGAAGATCCGATCTCCTGGAACCTGGACACAGTGTTGAAGTGGCTGACAGGTCCCGCTTTTCAACCCCTTCATTCCTCTTCTCAGAGAAACCTTATTTGGAACTCTCTCTTCCTCATGGCCTTGGCTGCTGCTAACATTTTAGCAAGTTCCAAGACATCGATGAAGGGTCAATTTTTTCAAGAGGAGACACAGTTTGCTTCTTTACCTTTGGATTTTTAGCCAAGAACTAGGACCCTTCCAAGCTCTGGCCCCATTCTTTCTCCATTAAGACTTTAATGGGTACCTTGGCTCTGAGGAAGAAGAAAGAGTTTTTTTGTCTTGTTAGGACTTAAGGTATTACCTGAGCGGGACCAAGAAAATCAAAGGACCGTCCAGTAACCTCTGGTGCCCTGCCAAGAACCTGGCTCGTCCTCCGACTAAGAAAACATTGTCCTTCGTCAGAGACTTATTTTCTGAGGCATACTCTCAGTTTCAGGAGGCCGCTTTGCCTACTTTTACAGTGAAAGCTCATGACGTCAGGATGGTCTCCTCCTTTTTAGCTTTCAGGTGTAATCTTTTTGTTATTGTCACCTTTTTATGTGATGATTTCTTTTTGTAATGTTTCTTTACCACCTTCAACTTGTTATGATTTATTTTATTCGTTGCCCATGTAAAGAAGTTTATTATTTTCTTTTATAGGTGCTTTATTATTTCTGGCTTTGTTATTATAGTAGTGTTTGAGTCCCAGGAGGTTTAGGAAGACACAGTGCAGCTTTCTTACTTCATTAACACACTAATAAAATAACAATGTACATATACAAGTGAAATATATATACAAGTCAAGTAGTATGAATACAAATCTAAGTGTGAGTCTTGCTTTCTTGAATCTGGTTAACAACCCACAATTGGTGAGGCCCACGACCTCACTCCACTAAGGCTCTTTGGATCTTCTTCTGCTTCTCTCTGTCCTTCTCTGTCTCTCTGCTTTTCTTCTTTCCCTTTGAAGGCTTTTCAAAATGGAATGCCCATCCTACTGTAGGCGGTCAACAGCTTCTGTCCAGCCCTTGGTAGAAGTCTAATTGGTTGAAACTTATCTAAGGACGTCCTACTGGGTGTAATTAGATGAATTAACCCCTCCTACTAAGGAGGTTCTTTTTACGTCACTGGAAGTCTTGATTTCTGGCAAGATTTGAACAGGTAAGCTTCACAGGTGGGGTGAGTAAACATCCTTGTTACGATTGCGGTTAGATTACTGTCACCTTAGTTTTGCTACGTAAACACAACACAGTCATAACACTTCCTGTTTCGCTTATTCCCTCTCTCAGGTTTTGTCAAGTCTTTATTCCTCTCTCTCTCTCTCTCTCTCTCTCTCTCTCTCTCTCTCTCTCTCTCTCTCTCTCTCTGTCTTATTTCATTTTTTTATTCTATTCTCTCTCTCTCTCTCTCTCTCTCTCTCTCCTCAGTTCTTTTTCTCTCCGTTATATTTACGTTATTCATATATCATTACACAGGCACATATGTCCTCACTTCCATTCTGCCGTCGGCCTACTGGCAGTGCGAACCAATCTTCATGTCTCACTATTTGAAGGAAGTTGAAACAGTGTTTGAAAATTGCAGTACCTTGAGGCCATTATCAGTGGTTGACATGATATTGGGGGAGGAAGCATAGGAATGTCTCTTTTCTCCTACTATCTCTTCACCTTAACGTAGTGTGTCGAATTTTCAGAAGCCGGGGGTACAGTGCACCTGGAGTACCCACCAGTCTCAGAGGATGGGTTGTGGTGTTTTCAGTGTAGGTGAAAGCATTGTCTGTTGTTTTTATTGTGGTACTGCGCCTAGGGCAAAGGCACTTATTGATGCTTTGCTAGCCATCGAACATATCCTTCACTGCAAAGCTCCCAACTAAGTAGAGGCCCTCCACAGCTATACCACCACACCACTACAGGTTAAGATGAGCACCAACCAGAGGCAGTAATTACCTGCTATAGCTCTCTTACCAAATAAGAAAATGACAAGCATTGTCTTCAGTGCTAGCAACTTTTCTATTTCAAAGTCATTACCATAACTTAATGTTTTGGAGTAGAATACGTCCATGCATCCCACCTCCTGTCAATGTGGGATTCAGCTATGTATTTACTTGCTAAGTTATTTATATGAAAATGTTATTTTCATGATAACATTAAGTTTCATATATACTTACCAAGTAATTACAGATTGGAGCCCTCCCTCCTTCCCTGTCATGGACATTGGAGCCCTCCCTCCTCCCTCTCATGGACATAAGGGGATAAACAAAATGAAGTTTTCTGCTAAGTCGTTTCCAGCACTCCTGTTGGTGGACGGTGCTTGTCACCAACCCTAAACTGTTGAAGCGCTACCATGATTTTTTAAATTTAAGCTGCTGAGCGAGTGGGAACTATAGCTATGTAATTATTTGGTAGGTATATAAGAAACTTAATTTTATCCTGAAACTAACATTTTCCTGTCTCCCTCACACTCTCAGCACCAAAATTATGTGGCTATTACTGATTTCCAACTCCTCAGCCAGTTGGAATAATTTAGCCAGTCAGCAAATGACACTTACATTAAGTTGTGTTGCATATTCCCAGTACTGAGCAAGGTATCCTGGCTGAGAAGAGCTTAGAAGAATACAGTATTGTATATCTCTACTGGATAATAGCTTCACACTTTGCTTTGCATGTGCCTTTGTACATGTAAGGAGTGTACCCTTTCTGCTTGAAAAACAATTATTTTAAATGGATAGTGTGGATAAGTGAGATATTTCTGTACTAGAATGTTTTTGTTGCATGTATCTGAATTTAACTTCATAATCAAGTGAACTGTTTTCCTTGTGATTTTTAAAAATTATTATTTTTCTTATTGATAATATTATTAGATTAGCAAGGCTTCTATGCAGGTACTGTACCAAATGTCACTGATGTGTTTCAGTTTCAGTACCCAGACAACTGTAAAGTAAGAATAGAGTGGCTAAACCCAGCTGCCATTGATGATAAAATTACTGATCAAGGTGGCAGACTTAGGTATCAGAAAATGGATTGAAATATGTACTCCTACCAACAAAATTGGATGGATGTTATGTATTAACCTAGGCATGTTTCTTTGTCTTTTACCAGCCACCTATTTATATGGTATAAAAAAATTTATTGGAGATGATGATAAACTTTGGGCCAAGATTTAGTTTTTGATTTTGAGATGGATCCAGCTGTGAATCCATCAGTTTTGTCTATTTACTTCTTTGTTTTATTGTATTGGCAGAGTTATTTACACAGTGAATATTTTGTAGTTTGATTATTTGTTGCCCAATTCATTCTCTAGATTGCAGTTATGCTAAACTTTATTTTCTAGGTTATTGGTTTGTAGTTTGTCATAAGTGGTGAGCATTGATTTTAAGGTTATTTTCTGCCCAAGGTGACATTTTTATCCATATCTGATAGTTTCCTATTTTAATAAATTCTTATTTCTGGATATGACAATGACAATAGATTTCTCAGTTTCTAACATTTACAAAACTTTCATTTAATGTAATTAACTGAATTAAGAATATTAAAAGATTTTAAAATGTTGTAGAATATCAACTGTTTACTTATTAATTATTGCCAGTTTGAAAGAATTGGGCTTTGTATTAAAAAATTGTATCTCATTACGGTAAATGTACTGTAAGAGACTCATGAGTCTTCAGCATTGTATAAATGATCAGACAAAGCTCAGTTTCATAAGGTTTAAAGCCTAGGAAGATGTAAATTCTTAAGAGATGCTCTTGTTCAGTGATATTGGACTCTTGCATATGACTATACAGTCTTTTGTTTTTCCATCTTCATTTATAGATTTTTAAAACAGGAGATACAGTCATCTGCAAATACAAGCCTTAATTTTACTGAATCCTAAACAACTGAGTCACAGCAAAAAAGTTTTCTAAAATAATCTGTAAGTGGTAAGAGGTAGCTGGTGCAGTTATCTTCGGATGAAAAACAGGTGTGAGGTAGTTTTGTTCAGATTTTTTTGCTGAGATCTATATTGTGAGTCCCTTTATTTTTCCCTAGAAGAATAACTATAAGATGATGAAGTTCCTTACTGGATTTTCTTTATTTTTCCCTATAAGAATAAGTGTAAGATGATGAAGTTCCTTACTAGTTTTTGTTTCACCCATCTGTATATGAGGACAACTATATTCCATTCATTATGCGTTCCTTATATATTTCTTGTGTAGGTCCTCAACTTATGGCAGGGAATCCATTCTAGCACCGTGCCGTAAGTCAGTGTTTTGCCTTTAATGGTGCTTACGGCGCAATTAATTTGATGTTTGGCGCTGTAACTTGATGTTGCATCAAGTTACGGCGCTGTAAAACTTTTAACGGCGCTGAAAAAGTGCCGTGAAATTAATTCATCATAGTAGTTTGTTTCTCATAATGGTATCTGGAAACTTTGTAGCTGCTTCTTGGTTGCAAGAAGTTGCTTCTGTAATATTTATTTCTGTAGTCCAAAACTTTTCCCATAGTTATCAAACCAACCATTGTTGGCCTTAATTCTGCAGAACTAGATGCTTCGCCTTCTGCTTTCCTCACAGATTCACATAAGAACTTGACCTTCATGAATCATATTTAAGTCTATTGGATATCTTTTTCATAGAACTTCTGCACCTAAAGAAAAGTAACTATTTTAACAGAAGAAAGAAAGATTTTATACATGATTCAGTGCTTTTCCACTAGTGGGTGTGACTGCACAGATTGACTTTTCCATCTTTATTTATAATGGCAGGCACAGGAGAATACAGAGAGTAAAAAATCTAGTAGTTCAATCTTTCTTGCAAGGTTTTAAATTTTTCGGCCTGTTAATAACACATTTAGCAATACTACGAGCTTTACTTTTTGGTCAGGTGTGAATTCAAGATTTTACAGTTGTATCACACTAAAGGTAGAGAGCCTGGAAAACCTTTGATCACTTTTTTTTTTAATAAAACTATAGTTATGTTAGGAATTGGACAAATATTTTAAGTATATACAATGTGATTTTTAGTTTCCATTACATTTTTAATCTTCTATATGTTGTCTGCAGCTTTACCTTTGTTACTATTTCTTGAATGCTGATGATGTTGCCATTTGCAAAGTATTTGACTTTTTAGTTTTTAATCATTATACAGGCAGTCCCTGCTTACTGGCGGCATTGGTTAATGACGTTTTGGTGTTACAGTACTTGGCTAGTGACACCATTAACCAGATTTTCAGCACCGGTAAGCGATTTTCGGCGTCAGTAAGTGGTTTATCAGTGCCAGTTAGCTGCGCTCATCTGGGAATGGAACCCCTGCCATTAACCTGGGACTGCCTGTAATGATGTATACAGTATCTTAGCTTAATGGTGAAACAGACTAATTTACACAAGTGTGTACATTATATATTCATATGTATTCCTTGTTCAGGAACTTGTCTGAGACTAGCCCTTTGAGGTGCTACAAGGAAATTACTTCTTAGCTAGGTTGTGGATCAAATCTTCCACCCTCAAGATCACTTTGAAAGAATATTAGGACTAGTCAGTCATCTTGGCAAATGAGAATTCTGACTCCTGAGAAGTGACATCACCTGATCACTGGTTCTGGCAACCTTGTAAAAACCTGAGGTGCTGTGCTCAGGCAGAAGCTAATCAAATGATTTATTGCACCCTGTTCTCAGTAGGTGGGAGATTCACCCACTTCTGGCAAATCTAGCAAGGTTAATGTCCTCCTCTAGCAGTCTCCAATTGCATTGCTTGCTTATCTCCACACTTCAGGGGTCACAAAATTGTTACTAAAGTTGGTCACAGAGCTGGAGATCTCCCCTGTTTTCTACAACCATCTGTTTTTAGTCTGGAAGGTGGTGGCAGGCTGGAGACTAGTTTTTGACCTATTCAGATTCAACAAATTTGTAGTGCTAACAAGGTTTTCCATGGAACGAGCCAACTTGGTCCCAGCAGCAATCCAGAATGATGATGGGATGATTTCTGTAGATGTTGTAGATTCTTTGTTTCATCTTCTTATTCATCTGTATTTCGCAAGTTCCTCAGCTTTGTTTTCAACAGCCAGGTTTGTCAGTTCCAAGCCCTGTGCTTCAGCTTGGGCACAGCATCTCAGGTTTTCAAGAGGTTGCCAGCACCAGTGACCAATTGGTGTCGCTTCTCAGGAGTCAATATTCTCTTTTCCCTAGATAACTGGCTAGTCCTAGCATTCTAGTGAAGTGATCTTGAGGATGAAAGTTTTGACACAGAACCTTACTAAGAAGTTGGGAGTATTAGTGAATATTCCAAAATCAGTCCAAGCACCATCCCAGGTGATGGTCTATCTGGGAATGAAGATAAGACTTTCATAGTTTTCGGCCTTTCTAACAGAGAAATGATGACACTCATTTCTCGCAGTTCTAACAGTTTATTTTCTCAGAGGCCTCACCAGTCAAGAATGGTTGTCCCCTCTATAATATGTTCTTGCTGGAGAAGTTTGTCCCCCATTCCAGGTTGAGAATGAAATCAGTTCCATCTGGTGGAATGCTGGGACAGGTCTTCTGTAACAGGGAGTCCTAGTCTAAGTGTCATCAGATGTCAAAATGGATCTAAGTTGGTGGAAGAACAGACCTTTATCTCTGACGAGCATATCTCTAGATGTGAGGAGCCTAGACATTCCACTATACTCTTACACTTCAGAAGCAGGATGGAGAGTTTTCCTAGGGAACCAAGAAATGTTAGTTCTCTGTTCAGAGAAAGAAAGAGGCGTCCTTACAAACCATCTAGAGCTTTTGGCCATTTAAAAGGCTCTTAGTCAAGCAGGGGATTTTGTCTCTTACATCAGGAAGCAGGGATGGACAAGTTCAAGTTGCTGCTTCTACTGTTGATGGAAATTTTATTTTGGTCAGAGTCCAAGAATATACTTTTGATTTGTGGTCATAAGTATATTCTTGCCTGGGAACAAACAATGTTTTAGTGGATCAACTAAGCACGAAGGGCCAGATCTTATTGACAGAATGGTCACTACATCCACATGTTCAAAAAACTTACTTTGTTTTCTTTACTTTCCTAGCCATGCTTTATAGCATGTTAAAACAAGGTTAAATATTTATTAGGGAAAAATAGTTGACTGAAAAGGACTTGCATACCAACAGTGAAATATCATAGTGTTCCTTTAAAGAAAGTATGAGGCAATGGGGAGTGTGGAGATCATTAGGAAATGGGTTTTGGAGTAGAAAAACTTTAAGCCTGTCTCCCTCTCTCTCAGCTAAAAATTTTTATTAGCTTAAAAATGGACCCTTTTAAATTCTATATCCTCATTATCAGTACAGTATTATTAACCTTATTGGAAGATGACGAAGTGAAAATAATGTTTTGTTCAATCATTATATTTGGATCTTTCAAAGATTTGGGTAGGGTCTCTTGCCTATTAGTTTGGATCTTTGAAGTTTTACTGGCATTGAGTTTAATAATGCTAGATGTTGCTTGTAGCTATGAAAAATCATATATCTTATGCCACTTGAATGGCAGTAAACGTAAGTTTTACCATCGTAAATCATCCACATCTGGTATAAAAAATATTTGGTTGCTAACTCATTTTAGGAGGAAAATTTAATACGTAAGCACTAAAGTAGCACATTTACTCACTAGACCTTGTATTATGAAACTTGTGTACAGTGCAGTGTTCTCAGGTAATCCTTATATTGTTGCAGTATTTTATCCCCTTTTCTGCTGAAAATTAGATCACCATCTCTTTAAAACTACTTGAAGTTTTTCAACAACACAAAATTAAAGCTTTAAGCAGAAGAAGGAAGCACTTTGAGTCCCAGTAACTGAAATGTTGGCTCTGTTTATTTGTGATGTTTTTTTTACATTTTTTTGACATCTGTTGCTCATCCTTGGTGCAGTAGAAATGAGGCATTGAATCTAAGGATAATAACCTGTGCATTAGTGAGGTTGTTCACTGATTTTAACAAATTATAAACTACGTATGCTTTTTGGAGAATACAGTAATACCTCGAACTTCCATGAAGTTAGGTTCCAGAACGCCTCGTGTAAGGCGAGGATTTGCGTAGGTTTGGTAAGGTCACTAAAAATGGTAATACATACAGTAAATGCTTATTTCCAGAGTTTAAACCCTAAATGAGAGAGAGAGAGAGAGAGAGAGAGAGAGAGAGAGAGAGAGAGAGAGAGAGAGAGAGAGATTGTTCTTAAGTTAAATATCAAGAGAGTGAAATTATTCATGATTAATGACAGAGAAAGTGAGAATAACTTTGGAAAGAGAGAGAGAGAGAGAGAGAGAAGTTATTCATACGTTAGATATCAAAAGATGGAAATTCTTGATTTATGAAGGAAAAAGAGAGAGAGAGAGATTTTTCAGTATCCTTCTGTAGTGGTATTTGACCATCTGCGGGCAACGTTTTGTCCCCTTCGCTGTCAATATGTCAAGATAATTGAGAGTTAGGTTACCCCCCCCCACTCCAAAGGATCAGAGAAAAAACTGGGAATCCACGTGTATTCTTTTAAAATTTTAAATAATTTACTATAGAAATGCAAAAAGTAATTATAATATGGAAAATATGAAAAAATTAATAACAAAGTAACATCACGTTTATGTATAAAAGTACAGTATACAGAACAAGTGAACATACATGTTACATATGCATAAAAAATCTCTCTCACCTCACTGAGAGAGCACAACAGAAATACAATTCATACATCAAACAAATATTAAAGTACTGAGAGAGAGAGAGAGAGAGAGAGAGAGAGAGAGAGAGAGAGAGAGAGAGAGAGAGAGAGAGGGTTTACATTGATAGCTGTTTTGTGATTTTGATTTACTGTATTTCATACAGTATCATACAGTATTCATGGACAAAAATAAAAAATACAAATTTTTCTTACAGTATCATACAGTATTCATGGACAAAAATAAAAAATACAAATTTTTCTTATCAATTGTACACAGAAAAGCATGAAAAGTTATAATAAATTACTTAAAAAATTAAACATAACCACTTCTGCAGGGTTTCTCAAGGATTTTGCAAATATTGTGTGTGTGAAAAAATCGCTCATGCCAATTAGTTAGGTTCCAATGAAAAGTTTGAGTCTCTGAATTCACGCAACTCGAAGTGTGTAAGATCGAGGTATTACTGTGTATTGTATGCATACAGTACTTAATGATTTAACTTTTAATATCTCATGTAGAATGGTAATAGAATTTTGAAAACCACTTATAAATCTACCTTTCAGTATTTTACTAGGATATATTTTGTACCACTGAATATTGGGGCTATCAACCTTTTTCTTGCATGGTATCTACTGAGTTATCAGGCCTTCAGCCCATACCTTTCCCCTAATTTAATCTGAATGGTAATATATTAAAAATAATTAAATGTATAATGCTACTGTAGTTATCACCAAATAGTTCAAATTGTAATAACTTTTCTGGGCTCAACCTGTGTCACCCAGTGAAATAGTCCATTAGCACTGATTTCTAGGTATAAGTATTGCTAAATATACCAGAGAAAAAGCTAACCATAATGCCAGGGTTACGACCCCTGGATCGAACGCCATTAGATGGTGTCGGTATACACAAGGGGTGAGTGGTTGCCACTACCACAGGTCTCCGTCATTATAGATCTCTCCAATCTCAAAACCCCGAAAAGTGAGGGGCCGTTCTAAACCTCATCCTACGCACCCAGCCAACCACCACCCCGGCCGCCATCTTATAAACATTCCAATTTAGCACGCCTTTCAGATCACACCGTGTTTTTTCTTGGTGTTGTGTTTTTGGTGGTATTGTTATGCTCATGATCATAACTGATGTGTACGAGGATGGATGACATGTCTGTTCTTGGACTAGTTTTATATGTGATTCAGCGTCAGAGGCGGCCATCTTGGATATCCCCGCTTCCCGCATAACGGTTGTTGTTTGGCCCTCTCTGCCGCTGAGTCATTTTTGTATTCATAAGTATATATTTTTAAGTATATATAATTTTAAACTCTCACATCGAATGGTCCCCATTTTTATATTAGTACTCTTGACGTCAGGTAGTTTTATTCGATTAGGTATAGCCTAGCCTACTCGACCGTACCATAATCGGTTTCGGAGAGTTAGGCTGGACAGGATAGGCGCTTTTCACGATGCTCATGCTACCTAGCTCACCTGACCAGGCCGTTTTGAGGTTTTGGAGGGAGTTGTTAGGTTTGTGAGGGAGTTCCTCGTTCTCTTTTGGCTCACCTGACCAGGCCGTTAGGTTTTGGACGGTGAGGTTAGGCTAGTGAGGGACTTACTCTTCCCCCTTAGCCCACCTGACCAGGCCGTGAGGTTTTGCAGGGTGAGGTTAGAATAGTGAAGGGTCTCCTCAATTCATAGTCTTCCACCTGGCCAGGCTGTCGGTTTTGGAGGGTGTGGCCAGGTTATGCGAGTTCCTCCCCCCCACCTGTAGCGCTCATCCTGGCCTTCCTGATCAAGCCAAGAAGTTTTGGTTTTGGAGGGTAGGCTGGGATCGAAGGTTGCACAGGTTATTTCGTGTATGTAGCCTAGTCCCTCTTTACCTGATCAGTTAGCTTTTGGCGAGCGACCAGGCATCTTCCTAGCAGAGGGAAACCGATCGCTATGTTCGCACCCCGTGGGAAGTTTTCATTCGGCTTCCAGAGGGTGCTACCCACCCGCCTGGTCGCCGTCGGGTTTCCGCCACTCTGTTACCTTTCCCTTATGGGGCGGTGTTTCGCTTGCTCGCCTTCCACAGTTATAGCTGGAGCGCGAACACTGGGTCCCAGGGATGCAATCATGAGTTCTGCTATGTTCAGTCTCCGCCAGGTTAGTCGGATCTTCGTTGTTATCGCCCATGTTACCACCGGTGGGTATGGTTTTCGGTTAGTTGGCGCTTTCCACTATGTGGTTCCCGCCCCTGGGCGATTGAGAGTTGGGGCATATGCGAACACTCCTTTCTGCCACCCACGCTGTTTCTATAATATGTGACATAACGAGATTTCCGTGGCAAATCACGCGAGTACCATAGCGCCAGACTATCTTAGAGTACTTTTTGTTTACATGATTAGTAGTTGGCCATTCTGTAGCATAACCTATGTTTATTATTCTGTACTGCCGGATTCAATTCGCGGGTTTTACCTGATGACACGCATGTTTCATCACCCATAAATCTGTGTATTAGTCTTGTTCGGATTCAATTCCGCGTGGTTTTGCCTGATGACACGCATGTTTCATCACCCATAATCTATGTTAAGGTAGCCTTTTATCACGGACCTACTCGGCGGGTCTTGCCTGACGTTACTCATGTACCGCCATTCCACTTTACAGATGGTACGCTGTCAGAGCCAGGGTGCACAGCGGTTCTCCAGCAACCCTGTAGACACGAGGTGTGCCAGTCGCGACTCCAGCTGCTCGGTCCACGTTGGGGACCTGATCGCCTGGGCACCCAGATGGCTGTGAAGTCTCACGCTCTGTACGAGCTAGTGGTGGATGAGTCGTGTAAGTTTTAAGAGACCGCTAACTTTAGTCTCTTTTGACTTTAATGATTTATATAGACATATACGGGTTATTGGAGAATATTCTCAGTAAATCCCGCCATTTCTTACAGTCTGACCGGATCATCCGTGACTCTTCGCTGTCGACCCTGAAGATCTGGGTCGGGCGGATTTGGGAGGAACGCTGCGTCTGGCAAACCTTACGTCCTGTCGGAGGAGATTTGCAATCCCTTCTACTCTTCGAGCCCGGATCTCTGCTGCAGTGCCGGCGAATTGGCGCTATCATCGAGAGGATCCGGGAAGAGACGCAACCCTCCCAAGAGAGACAACCTGTGCGGAGAGGTGACGGAAGAGTGGCGGCTATCAACATCCACCTCGAGCCGATGAGTGTGGACTTGGACCACCAGGTAGAAGGTAAGTGTGGTAAGTGAGGCAGGGGAGAGAGTTTTGTAGTCCCTGTTTGGTTCTTCTTCTTCGTCTTCTTCTTCCTTTCAGGGTTTCCTAAAACCAGCTATCCTTGAGGACAAATCTAGGGTCCGTTGTCCCCAAGGTGAAATCCTGAAAAGAAGGACTTACTAAAGTCCTCTAGACCTCAAAGGTCTAATCCGTCCAGCTCCCTTAAGGTCGCCACTGGCTCTAAACCAGTGGCGTCCACAAACAAGGCTACTCCCTGTCCAAAGGGTCGAGATCCAGGGTGTCCAAGGCTAATCCTCCACAGCCTAACTTTGACCCTGAGGCCTTTGCTGAACTTCTGATGCAGAAGTTGGACTCTAGGTTGAAGCTAGATTCAAGACCTTTCTTCCCAGCTTGCTTCAAGCTTGAGACCTCTGGTCAGTCAGTGCTGTCATTGGCACAAAGGATGCAGGCCCAGGAAAGCTTGCTCTCTGATTTTATCCAATCCGAGCAGTACAGCACTCATGTTGTTCCGGATGCCTCCAGACTGCCCCCTTGATAAGGGGAACCCGTGGCGGCTGGCTCTTCACTCCCCCTGCATAATGATACCCTGACCATCGAGGGCTTGGGCACTTGTCGCCTGGAAGAACTGGAGTTCTTTCCACCCGACCTGGTGCCTCCCTACCAGGCTATGCCAGGCTAACAGAGGAAGCCTGGATTAGATCAGACAAGGTCCCAAAGGAAACAGTTATCTTTCCCAGGACCAAGCCCTAATCCACCCTGATGCGCCC
This sequence comes from Macrobrachium rosenbergii, assembly GCF_040412425.1. Classification (NCBI taxonomy): domain Eukaryota; kingdom Metazoa; phylum Arthropoda; class Malacostraca; order Decapoda; family Palaemonidae; genus Macrobrachium; species Macrobrachium rosenbergii. The sequence goes on from NC_089748.1 coordinate 12,953,221, forward strand.
TCACTGACTGGGAGTGTGAGAATACAAAGCTTTACTCCCTTTAAAGGGACTTTACGATGTTTTGTAGGTGACTCCATCCCTACCCCCTGCACAACTAAGGTCGCAGTGTTGACTAGTCAGGCGGGAATAGAGGGCAAACCGGTGCCTCAACCTGGGAGACAGATCCCACCTCCCTTCTTTTCCTTGGGATTCAGAATTCTGGTGGAGCTCCAGCCACGCTCACAGTGGGTAAACTCGACCTGAGTGTGCCTCCACCCTGTTCAGTGAACAGCTTCCCAGGATTCCAGAGGCCCTTCTGAAGGCGGAGTTTGAGGCTAAGAGCAGGTTGAGTCGCTCCTGCATTCCATCACCATTACAGAGGTAACAGCGTTAATTTACGCTGACGAACCTCTGTTCCAGGTCCTGACGAAAATCACTGTTAGCGTCATTTCAGTTGGACCTTATGACTTGTAGTGGTGAGACAAAACTGCAGGAAGCATATCTTCGCAGAGACGCCACTATTAGACATGAGCCCAATAGACTCATGAAGAGTTCTATCTGGGGACCTAACATCTTCCCTGAGGATGAGGTCATTAATGCCTTCTAGCGGAGGCAACCAGAGCAAATCAAGTCTTCGCTCCCGCTGGGGTCTCCCTTTTAAAAGAAATCCACCGAGACCTCCGGACTCAATCCAGGAAAAAGAAGAGGTTCAGGAGATATAGGAAACCCCAGTCTCAAACTATGCTTCAGGCTGTCTCCGGCCCTCAGATCGGACAGCCTTCCACTCCAAAGCTCAGCCTCAGCAGCAGTTGCGTTACTTATTGCTACTCATTGGGGTCAAGCGGCGACAACACTGTGACTTCAGTCAGTGCAGTATATATTACCAGATTAGTTTAGAGAATTCTTTGACCCTTTCTCTACTTAAAGGATGCACTCGTTGTGTTATAAGATTTCGATAAAAAGGACATACCATATTATATTATGTTTTGCTCATATATTATTACTTACTAATTTATGTGATGTTATTGACGCAATTGCCGGGTTTGGATTATGATAGGCACGGGTAAACCACGATACCACTAATATATATATTCAATTTACTCAGTCCTGGAATCCCACGGCGTAGATATATATCCCCAAGCGACGTATCCCGATCAAGAGCAAATCAAATATATGATACTTATCCAAACCCGGCTGATTCATCCATCTACTTCATTCGCGCTGGGAAGGAACGACATGTTTTAATCAGTGAGCGAAATTCTGTTTACTAAATCCTCCGGCTGCAACCGCACATTACAAAGTTGAGAACAGACGTGACTGTGAGGTCGCGTGTCCACCTCTCACTATGAAAATAATTCGTTACGCTCTCTACCCATACCCACGACTTTGTACCGTCGCTCACGATGAAGTCAACAATAGATGAACTAAGCCACCAAAACAACCGCGAACCCGAGCAAGCTTATCAAACCAATTTACATCGCATTGTTAACCAATTATACAAACTATTAGCAAGACAATATTCTTTGGTAACAACGCTTAATACAACTAAATATAAATTAAACATTCATTTGTACACAAACCTGCACATCTCCACTTGACACCCATAGCGATATAAAGACACTTTCCATATACAACATAAACATATTCAATAACAATTGATTTTTCCATGTCGTTATTGTAAGTAACTGACTTATATTCCCACCACGAAAAATTATAGCCACACTATTACAACAGTCCTTTTGAATCAAATCCTTTCTAGTTTCTGCAGCCACCCGAGCAGCCCTCCTGGATAATTAGTGTGCTCACTCTCAGAGAATTTTGGTAGGATCAGGGTCTCAACTTCTTGCCACAACTCTACGGATACAATTTCACAATAGGGCGCATGATCTGTCATGGGGTTTTGAGGGTAGCTTCTCTAACTACATTGTCAGACCCCACATGCACACCTGAATCACCTGACCCAACTTCCATTTGTTCTTGGCCCTTCATCATGTACAGGACGACATCTCTATTTTGGGCCAAGAAATTACATGATGAACTCAGTCGATGAGTTTCTCTTAAAAACCAAATATTCATATTCCCCATCTTTTCCATAATTGATATTTTAATTTGGATATGTGGGAAATCTCTTTTAGACAATTTCCAGTTTTACTATACAATGGATCTTCAGATGCACCTCCTCCCAATTAATTGTTTCCTTGAAAGGATGTAATTTTCTGAATCAGATGATTGGGTGTTAAAATCTCCTTCTGATCAAGGTCCCCCGATGTGGCTTAGTGGCCTGTCATTTTATGATAGATTCCAATTCCACCCAAAATGCAGGATAATTCCTCATAACTGAGAAGAGCTCGACCGACCACCTTCTTCATACAGGTCTTCAATAGTCCAATCAGTCTCTCCCAGATTGCACCAAACCAAGGTGCTCTTGCTGGTATAAATTTCCACTTACACTCGATGTTCTCCAGATGTTTTTGAAAAAGGGGGCTGTCTGCTTGTTGTTTTCGAATGTTCAGATGCTGCTCTGAGTAGTGGCATTGTCCATAACATTAGTGAAGGAAAGCCTTTACGGCTGCTAAACTCCGGAAGACCATGAGATGAGTCCGGACTGATTTCTGACTACTTCAGATGTATACCCACCGATCGGGCGTGTGAATGGTATGACATACACCTTTTCGAATTTGCTTCCGCTACTTTTATCCACTGCGCGCCAGTGTAATCACTCCGTAACACTAAGGTTGTTCTGGATCATACTCTCGATTCCGACATGGTATTATATTGGTTTTCTTGGTTTCCTTGAACTTTCTTACAGATCACACAATGATGTAACCTGCGCTCTTGACCAGTTGTAGCTGTGGAATCCGAACTCCTGTCTTACACTAGCTACAGTAGCGTTCACCCCATGTGTGCTTGCATCACGCTGATGTGAATCTGTGTGTAACTTACTCCAGAGCACAACCCTTTGTAGCGTAAGGTAGAAATTTGACATATTCAGGCAGTGTTGCGTGTTCCAACCTGCCTCTACATCTCATTACATTATTATCCAAAAACAATTCAACTAGCGAATTAATGTCAATTTTTGGTTTGTTACCTCCCTCTTCAGGGCTTTATACTCTTCTGGAAGAAGTACTCTCTGCCGCGAGAACAATTGTTTAACCTTTGCTTCTTGTAACTCTTCAAGTCAAACCACCAATTTTTCTGTCATTGGTTGATAGTTTGCAATTCTTTATAAGCGCGTGTAAACTATGGTCTTAAAGACATCAGCTCTGCTGAATCTTTCCCAATCAGCAGAGCGTGTTTCATCTATGTCCCCTACTGGCAGTTGACTACAATGTCTGTTCACCCTGCATATGTACTCCCCACCATGACCTATACGATTGGCAGTGTGTGATTTTTTAACCAAGGGTCCCTCCACCAATAGGAGTTTGCTAACACTTCAGCCCTCATTCCCCGTCTCCAACCAATCACTGGGATTTTCAGATGAGGGTACATAAGATAGAGATTGACCCGGAATCAAGAGTTAATCTCAATTACTCTGTTTCTCTAACTGAGCAGAACATTACTGGATACAATCCAGCTAAGGGCGACACTGTCTGACCAGACATATAATTGTTTAAACTCCTTTTCATCCAAAGGAGTCAATAATAGAATTTGGCTATTCTTGCTCCTAGCAACAATGCCATTAATTCCCAATTTTCAGGAATTGTTAATTCCTTAATGGGCGCCACTCTACCCTTTGCCATAATTATATTAGAGTTTTCACCATTTGCTCTATAGGCCACACAACCATATGAAGTTTTGCTAGCATCGCAGAATATGTGCAAGTTATCAACAGTTCCCAGGCTAGCACTCCTAGGAAAAGATATTTCAAGACACTTCTCTAAGTCCTTGCGTAATTCAGTCCATTCCTCTTGTAGCGGGTTCATAAGTTGTTCGTCCCAATCCAGATGTTCCTTCCACAATTTCTGTAAAAATATCCTCGCTTTCATAGTAACAGGGAGAAGCAATCCCAATGGATCGTATATTTGGGCAATGGTACTGAGAATTTCTCTCTTTGTTTGACTTGTTTTATTAATATGAGTTGGATTGATGGTTAAGACGTCTTTAATTTTATCCCAATTTAATCCCAATACTTTATGAATTGGTTTTTGTTTGGCTTCAATATGATAAGCAGCAGCAATAGTTTGTATAGACTCTTCTTCTTCAGCCTCCTTCAAATATAGAAGTGAGCAGGCAAAAATTTTGTTGGCATTAAAGTATAATCCATCAACTCAGATTCACTAATGTAAATTGCAAATTTATCTACATACAGACCTCTACTTTGTTTTCCACTACATCCACTGTATTGGACCGGGGTAACCTGAGACCACAGTGGTTAAGTGATGCTTGATAGTTGCATTTAGAAGAAAAAGACGAACATGTAGCTCAAATAATACTACTCTAAATCTGTATACTATTAGTTTACTATTAAGGATCTGTCAGTTTTCAACCATAAGCAGCGTATAATTACGATCTTCTTCCATAATGAATCTGTTAAAAATACCCTTCTCAATGTCACTTAGCAAACAAAGGTTTTAGTTCTGAAATTGCAGCAGGACTCTGGAGCAGATCAGCCGTTCACGTTGGTCAGTCCATAGACAATCATTCAGAACTAATCCATTTTTACCTTGTTTTGATGAACATTCAAACACTATTCTTATTGGAGTAGTGGCACTATCTCCTAAGCACTCCATGATGTGCCAAGTAGTGTGACAATCCACATCAGATTTATTATAGATCTGCCCTCTCCAATGAATCCTCTATCTTCTTGCTCTTACCAGGAATTTTCTGATAATGTTCCAAATGTCCCTACATCCTTCTTCTGAAACTTGATGCTCTGCTGTCAGAAGTCTGCTCATGGCTAATCAAAATTTGTCATCAATCTGAATCTATTGGTTTCCATGGCAACGCCACAGTATACTGTTTATCAATTTCCAGAATGAGTAATAGTGCTCTCAAAGTCCTTTATAGACCCTCTGGTCTTGTTCTGTAACTTCACTGCAATCTATTCTAATCTGTCAGAAACTCCCACAGCAGTCCAGTCCCAGTCTTGGGATTTTCATTATTAGTAGCTTCAATTTCTTCAGTTTGTACAGCTAGCTTCAAAACAGTCATGAGTCTCCCTAGTGGAGGAGCACTGCATGCCAGTCTACATAACCGAATATGATTAAGCAGCAATATTAAATTTCTAACCCTTTTGAACCCTGGATGCAAAATATTGTAAACATTATCAACCCTATTAACAATTCAATAGTTGATTGATTTTCAACGAGCAAATCAAAAAAATCTTTATCAGCCAAGCTGATCTTAGTTTTACATAACGACCTCAAACTTCTCTTAACGTCGAATTTCTTCGCATATTCTGGCAGCTCATCCACCACTATGCAGTCCATTATTATCAATTCACCTTTATGCGGTATGGCGACGCTTATCATCTCGTATTCATGAACAGGTTTACTAGTTAGATAACCTCTCAAGGCTATCTTTTCAACTCCTTTGGACCTATATTGCAATCTCTCTAGAGCTGATCTTTTAATGAACGTTCTCTCGGCGCAAGTATCCAACAGCCCTCTTAGTCGTACCATGCATTGCTCTGGCACACTTTCAAGGGAATTGTTGCTGTTGGTAATATGGATCGCTTACCCAACTTATTTGTTTGTCCTGTTCATTTACTGATAAGCGTTCCCACTTGTACCACCACTTGGTTTATTCCTTTGTTTTTCCTGTTTGGTCCCTATACACAAGATGCGATGATGTCTCATCTTACAACCATATTGCAACTTGGTTTGTCACAGTCCACACTAAAAATGCTTCTTAGAAGCGCTTTAGTAACTACCAAAGCTCTGATCGTTCAGCCTTTCATTTCTTGATGCGTAAGTTTTTGCACTGTGTCCACAATGTTCAAACTCACAAAGAGCACATCTTCTGGATTGTTGATAGCTGGACTTATTCACATTTCCTTTGTTTTTTGGTCTAACAGCTTGGGATTGATTTACTGTGAAGTGATATTGTGACAGAGTTTCAGATTTATTCACATCAGTTGAAACAAGAAGTTCTTAAATTGCTAATTTCCTCTTCTAGGTATTTCTTAAAGGTGTCTAATACCAGCCAATCGTCTCCACCTAAGCTACAGTCTCACTTTGCTTTTAGGCAATTTGGTATAGAGCAAAATAATTATAAAGCTCATTTAATTCCAGCTTTTCCTTTCAACGATCTTATTGAGCATTCAAAATTAGCTCTGAAAGTTTGCAGTGATTCAGAATTGGCAGCAGGAGACTCCATTTCCAGCAATCTTCTCACCAGAACATGCTTAATTTCATCTCTCTTCCCATAAGTAGATAGGAGAAGAGCTACAGCTTGTGGATAATTGGCAGCCTCAAATTTAAATCCCGAGATTAATTTCGAAGCTTCTCCTGTGAGCAAACTTCTTAGATATGAAAACTTCTGAATTGGTTCCAAGTCTTTCTGCTGGTGTATTGACACATTGTATAATTCCCAAAAGGAATTCCATTCTAATATATCTCCAGAGAAATGCGGAAGATCCAGTTTGGGCAATCTAATACTGGCTTTAGGTAGTGGTGGTGGTTGCATTAGCGGATCGAATGGAGAAGTTATTAATTTCAAAATGCTAGTAATGGAGCTATTGAGTTTGCTGATACGTGTACGAACGTCTCTTGCATATTCGAAGCGATTTACCATTTCATCAGACATTTCTTCTACTGTAACTGAATCCAAAATTTGTTCATCCAGCAAGAATATTCAAATTATCTTCAATAGAATCCTAAGGAAGTTATAGCATCAATGTCTCCCGAATCAGTCACTCCAGTCATCTTCCCAGAAGCAGGTGATAGCGGATTTATAACTTACGCCACGATCTACGCATCAATGACTCCATTGTGACAAGAATAAACTCAGAAAATACAAATACAATACTAATATATTCACAATTTCAATAATTAATAAATATGCATCCAACTATAATAACTGGTTCAAAAAGTTAAATTTGCAAAATTCACAAGGTGACTCATCACCCAATAATTTTCTCTAAATTAAACAATCAATGAAAAGGAGAAATTTTTATTATACGTGTGTAGTGGGATAATGCAGACCTGCCATAACAACCCAGCTCTAATCTGAAGGGAAGGACAGGGTAACCACGATCCTACTCACCTTCTACTGCCCTTTACTTTTCACATATTTACTTGACTCAACGCAAATACGTTGAGCCAAGGCCCTATAACTTTTATGATGAAAATGAATCCCATCTCTTGCTAAATCACATTCTGTTAATAGAGTAGGGATCACCTAACTCTTATCTCGGCACAATTTTTGTTTAAACAGTTTTCTCTTTTGATAGTTTTCGGCAGAGGTTCTAGATGGTGTTTTACGTATTTCTATTAACATAACAAAAACCTCTGAGTTATTAACTGTACGTAGACCTTCTACCAAACCTAGAATATTTGTGTGAATACTATTCACCAGGTTAGGATCATCTCCGGGTACATCTAAGTCATTGCTACCTATGGGTTTTAAAGATAGTGATACTAGGCCCATAGGTGTGGATTCGATTTATCAGGGCAGGTGTCAAAAAGGTTGGTTGTAACAGCCCTGGTCTACCAAATGTCTTATATTCTAAGGGTTCCAATAATGCCGATCTACCACATGAAAACAATTCTCCATATGGTGACATGAGAATATCCTAATAGCTACTTTACGATTCATTATTAAATTGACCAGAAATAATAATATACTAACAAAGAGAAAATTCTGATAATTCAAAATGAGAAAATAACAAAACCAAAATTAGGGCCTAAGGCAAGCAGGACAAGGCCTTACTAATTTAATTAAACATCATATTCAAAAAAACTTTTTTAATTAAGCCTGAATACTCTCCTACCTACAAGTTGCACGAAGGTAAATTTAATGTTTCTTGCGACACCTCACTAAAGAAAGAAAAAAAAAAAAAAAAAAGAAAGAGTTAACCGTCTTGTTTATGTAGGCAAGACACATAAACTAATTTTAGGAAAGCAGCTATAAGTATTCTATAAAGTTAGGAAGGCAGGCATGATTCCTTAAAACATCAACATAACATAGTTGTAGCAAGAGAAAAACCAGCATCGTGTCTATAGAATCATCAACGGTGCTAATCGTACCACATGTGACCTAAACCAAAGAAAGTACCACATGATCAATTTCAAAAACTAAATACGAAAATTATCTGCGTTAATGTATTGATCCTGGTCCACGGCACCATATATTACTACTCGATAGGGTCAAACGAGCGACAACACATAATGACTTCAGTCAATTACAGAAAATTATATATTACCAGATTCGTTTAGAGAATTCATGACCCTTTCTCTACTTAAAGGATGCACTGCGTTGTGTTATAAAGATTTCGATAAAAGGACATACCATATTATATTATGTTTTGCTCATATAATGTACTAATTTATGATGTTATTGACGCAATTGCCGGGTTTGGATTATGATAGGCGCGGGTAAACCAGATACACTAATATATATATTCAATTTACTCAGTCCTGGAATCCGCAGTAGATATGCATATCCCAAGCGGCGTATCGATCAAGACAAATCGGCTTATATGATACTTATCCAAACCGGCTGATTCATCCATCTACTTCATTAAACGCTGGGAAAGACATGTTTAATCCAATTGAAGCGAAATTCTGTTTTACTAAATCCTCGGCTACCCAACCACACATTACAAAGTTGAGGAGCAGACGGCTGTGGTCAGCGTGTCCACCTCTCACTATGAAAATAGTGCGTTACTTCTCACCCATACCCACGACTTTGGCCTGCGTCCGCTCGATAAGAGTCAACAACAAGGCGAACTAAGACCACCAAACAACACGAACCGAACGAAACTGTAAACAATTTACATCGCACATTTGTTAACCAATTATACAAACTATTCACTTAGACAATATTCTTTGTAACAACGCTTGTACAACTAAATATAAATTAAACATTCATTTGTACACAAACCTGCACATCTCCACTTGACACCACAGCGATATAAAGAACACTTTCCTATGCAACATAAACATATTCAGCCAACAATTGATTTTCCATGTCGTTATTGTAAGTAACGACAGTACTGATGCAGCCGGCTCAGCAAACCCCTGCTCTGCCAGCCTTCGTAGCGTCCCCAGCCTTCAACGCTTCGTTTGAAAGCCAAGGGGCGTTTCGAGGCTACAACAGGCATGCGAGGGGGAGCAGAGCCAGAGCCGCCTACAGAGGTAGGACTGCAACTAGACCTCTCTCCCGTGGAAGGAGGCTGAGGAGGCAGAGAGGAGATGGGAGTCCTCTTCCATCCCAATGAGTCTCCTCAGGTAGGCGGGAGGTTATATCTCTTCGGGACCATTGGACCTTTGATCTGTGGGCCCACAGCACTTGATTTCAAAGGTCTGGGATGGGCTGGGCAGAGGGCCTCCTCTGCCAGTCAGGTCCATCAACCTCCATCCCAAAAGACTTACTGGACTTTGTAAAAGACCTTCTTCAAAAGAGAGGCGATAAAGAAAGTGAGACACCTGAAATTTCAGAGGGCTGTCTGTTCAGTGTCCGAAGAAGACTCAGTCAGCAAGAGTAATTCTAGACATCTGAGTATAACCTTATACATTCACTGCGACAAGTTTCGCATGCTTACAATCTCGCAGGTGCAAACCCTACTTCCCCGTGGGGCTGTCACCACCTCTATAGATCTTTCAAACGCATATTATTACGTTCCAATTGCGAGAAACTTCTCTCATACTAGGAGGTTGAGCCCAGGAAATAGCGTACTCGTTCAGAGTCATGCCACATTCAGGCTCAACATATCGCCCAGGATTTTTACAAACTGTCAGAGACAGTAGTCCAACAGCTACGGGCCTAAGGGATTATGTTAGCATACCTGGACGATTGGATAATTTGGGCATCCAACGCCAAGGAATGTCGAAAAGCAACATTCATAGTGATCAGCTTCCTGGAATCCTTAGGTTTTCAAATAAACAGGAAGAAATCCCGTCTATTTCCGGAGGCTCAGTTTCAGTGGTTAGGAATCAATGGGATCTAAACACACACAAACTGTCACTTCCGCCAGCCAAAAGGGGAAATAGCCAAAGCTACCAGGCAGTTCCTCAAAAACAAAAGAGCCTCTCGTCGTACCCAGGAAAGAGTCCTGGGTTCTCTTCAGTTCAGCGCCAGTGACAGATTTGCTGCTGAAAGCCAAACTGAAGGATATAAACAGAGTATGGCGGAGACAGCCAACAGCAGGAACAGAGACAAGATGTCTCTAATTCCGCCGGTGTTGAGGAAGAGGCTTCGACCGTGGTCAACAATCAAGAGTTTGTCAAGGTCAGTGCCTCTCCAATTTCCCCCTCCATCATTAGTGATCCATACGGATGCTTCCCTGAGCGGGTGGGGAGGATACTCCCAACACAAGAAAGTTCAAGGAACGTGGTCAACTGTATTCCGCCAGTTCCATATCAACATTCTAGAAGCAATGGCAGTATTTCTAACACTAAAGAAGCTATGTCCAACCAGACAGATTCATATCAGACTGGTACTGGACAGTGCAGTAGTTGTGCATTGTATAAACAGAGGGGGCTCCAAGTCGAGCCATATCAATCAGGTAATGATTGCAATTTTCTCTCTGGCAAGGAAACATCTTTGGCACCTGTCAGCTACCCATCTGGCAGGTGTTTGGAATGTCATTGCAGATTCACTATCCAGGACAACTCCGCTGGAGTCGGAATGGTCATTGGACAAAGCATCATTCGAGTGGATTTGTCTTCAGGTACCGGGTCTCCAGGTGGACCTGTTTGCCACAGAGAGCAACCACAAGCTTCCGTGTTACGTTGCTCCCAATCTAGACCCTCTAGCTCACTCTACGGATGCGATGTCAATAGACTGGAACAGGTGGCAAAGGATCTATCTGTTTCCACCAATAAACCTATTAATGAAAGTTCTACACAAACTCAGATCATTCAAAGGTGAAATAGCACTTGTAGCACCCAACTGGCCGAAGAGCAATTGGTTTCCTCTTCTTCTAGAGTTGAAACTCCGGCGCAAACAAATCCCCAGTCCAAGATTGACACAAGTAGTACAAACTCGGACTGTGTCAGCTTCCTCAAGAATTCTGAATGCCCTAGCTTTATGGACTTCATGAAGTTTGCAGCTCAGAAAGACGCTAACATTGATCCTATTAATACACTGTTCATAGAGTCAGACAATAGGGAATCTACTCTCATACAATATGACTCGGCAGTTAAAAGGTTAGCATTATTTTTGAGGGAATCTGAAGCTCAGGAAATGACCACGAACCTAGCAATCTCTTTCTTCAGGTCATTATTTGAGAAAGGACTGGCCTCTAGTACTATTACTACAGCAAAATCTGCTTTAAGAAAAATATTTTTACATGGCTTCAATATTAACCTTACAGACTCATATTTTTCGTCAATTCCTAAAGCATGCGCTCATCTTAGACCAGCAACCTGTCCACACACGGTCTCCTGGTTCTTAAATGACGTACTTAAATTAGCATCAGACACTGATAATGAATTACGTTCATACTTGAGTCTGTTAAGGAAAACGTTATTTCTAGTAAGTCTAGCCTCAGGGGCTAGAATTTCTGAACTGTCTGCTCTCTCTAGAGAACAGAACCATGTTGATTTCCTCCCGTCAGGAGAAGTTCTGTTGTCTCCGGATCTCAAGTTTCTAGCAAAGAATGAGGATCCACAAAATAGATGGTCTCCTTGGAAGGTTATTCCCCTTCCACAGGATCTGTCCTTATGTCCAGTTAACACCTTAAAAGCTTATTTAAATAGAACTTCTAATAGAATGTCTGGCCCTCTTTTTGTTAGGGAAAATGGAGGAACCATTTCCTTAAAGGCCATCAGGCAACAAATACTGTATTTCATTAAGCAAGCAAACCCGGATTCAGTACCTAGGGTACATGATATTCGGGCAGTGGCCACCTCAGCTAATTATTTTCATAATATGAATTTTGATGACCTTAAAAAGTATACGGGCTGGAAATCACCAACAGTGTTCAAACGCCACTATCTTAAGTCTCTAGAGGCCCTTAAATACTCCACAGTGGCTGCAGGAAGTATTGTTCCCCCAGCCCTAGACTAGTTTATGTAACCTTAGTTTATCCTATTGTTTATTTCTCTCTCGCCTACCTGCCTCATTTACTTGCCTTGCCCTCTAACCTTTAGGTCAGGCCTGCTTCACAGCCTGACTCCTGGCCGTTTCATGGATTTAATGTTGTAATTTTTGTTAGCCTTAAGTGTCTTGGTGTTAGTTATTTTATGATTTAGACTGTGTGCCCTATAATGTTAATTATGTTTTATATTATAAATGTTTTGGGTTATTAAAACACAGTAATTTTCTCATAGTTTTATTTAGCTCCATTAAGGTAATTCTTAGAGGACTCCACCAAGCTTTTGTATGGCTGATTTTCTGTCACGATTACACTGGGTGACACAGGTCGAGCCCAGAAAAGGGATTTTGACAAAGGAAAAATCTATTTCTGGGGAAGACCTGTGTCACCCAGTGACCCATCCCCTGTACTTCCTTTTTCCCTCCCGGTGGCATACAAGCTTGGGAGGTGCTAATTTGGGATGTTTATAAGATGGCGGCCGGTGTGGTGGTTGGCTGTGTGCGGAGGATGAGGTTTAGAACGGCCCCTCACTTTTCGGGGTTTTGGGATTGGAGAGATCTATAAGGACGGAGACCTGTGGTAGTGGCAACCACTCACCCCTTGTGTATACCGACACCATCTAATGGTGTTCGATCCAGGGGTCGTAACCCTGGCATTATGGTTAGCTTTTTCTCTGGTATACTTAGCAATACTTATACCTAGAAATCAGTGCTAATGGACTATTTCACTGGGTGACACAGGTCTTCCCCCAGAAATAGATTTTTCCTTTGTCAAAATCCCTTAATTAAGCAGCTCAAGATTAACATAAGTAGTGTACAGTGTACAATAAAATATCACAGGAGCAAAACTTAAGTTATTTTATGAAGAAAATAACTAAAAGCACTAATTCAGCATTAACATCATGTTTTAAATATGGCAACCAGTTTTAAAATATCAAGGGAGAAGTATCACTGAAATGTGAAAGAGGCACCGAGACCCCAAGAACTAAGATAGCCGTGGCAGCAGGAAACTGCTGAATTCAAGAATACAATGGTAAAAGATCCATTACAAAAAAAATTACTGTAAAAAAACAAGTTTCAAGTGGATAAATATTAAAACAAGAGCTTTTGCTCTTTATTGAGGTCTTCTTCAGCTCTACTAAAGAATTGTTACAAATTGTTTACAAAGAAATAAAAAAATAAAAACAAAAAAATTAAAAAAGCAGTTAAAATGAAAACGTCAGTCTAGGAGTCCTCCTTCAGTATCTTCATTTCTTGGAGGAAACTTCTTGTATGAGTAACAGTTGTTTGCTGGGTGAAAGAGCTATTTCCTCTGAAATATCTAACTGCAGATTGACAGCTAGGCATGTTAAGTAATCTATGAGAATATCATCAGAGATTACATTGAAGTAATGTAATCCTCTCTTCAAACCAGTCGTGCCCATTTGCTTTATGGGTATTCGTTGAATAACCCACAAAATCCAAACCCCAAATTCAGAAAATGCAAAACATTATTTACAATCAAACATATTCCATGGAATTTTCCAGTTTTCAGTGAATGATGGATATCAGGTTTTGGGAACAAATCCTCAGAGAAATTTTGTGAGAATATTAAGTATTTTGAGTTTACCAAGTCTTTAAATATTTAAGGTTTTCTAATTGATTAAATAAGATCTGATATATTTGTTAAGAACAAATACTTTCAGGCCAGCCCTATTAGAGCCTAGGATTTTTAACTACTTATTTACAATAACTATACAGTACTAGTAAGTGTTATCTTGACAGTTCCTCCACTCTCACTCACAGCTGCTGTTTCAATTTGAGCCAACTTGATATGGAATGTATATCTAAAACCATTATATTTCTCTCTCTCTCTCTCTCTCTCTCTCTCTCTCTCTCTCTCTCTCTCTCTCTCTCTCTCTCTCTCTCTCTCTCTCTCTCTCTCTCTCTCTCTCTCTCTCTCTCTCTGTAAATTTAAATGTTTAAAAAATTTTTCATAACCATTTAAATACCCCTGGAAACTCTCCCTCTGACCTGAGGTTGCAAACCCCTGATCTGGTGTTTTATTTGCATGAGTAAATTTAACTAGGTTAGATGTTGGGTAGTAATGAAATAGGTGGTCAGGCTTACCATGAACCCAAAGGTAAATTTGAATATGCATGTTCAACTGTTTGTTCATAAAGAATCTGTGTTGATTAAAAATATTTTTGTAAATAGTGAATAAAAACAAAGTTGAAAGATTGCATGTATGTATAACATATTGTATTGCAGTTACATATTCTTGCTTCTGTAAATAAGTTGCTTATTGCTTATTAAAGTATTCTGTATTTAATATGTTTTTTGCGTTTGTAACATTTTGTTGATAATTGACCAAGAGTTAATGCAATAATTTATTAGGTAGGATGTACATTATGAAAAAACAGTTTTCATTTAGATTTCATCATTTAGTACTGTTCATGTCCTCATGTTAATTTTTCCCAAGGATTTTTATCACAAATGTTTTGCATATTATCATAACATAGTGGGCTTGTTTCAAAAATTATTGAGCTGCAGTATCTAGTTCATGTAGATATGCTAGAGATTAACCGTGTTAAATGTTCTTGATACAAATTTTTTCATGAGACAAACTCAGAATGTCATTTCAAAGAGTTGCTCATGCATCTGATTTTTTGCTAAATTCAGGCAGAATAAACTAAAATCACCGAAGTTGTTACTTTTGTCATAAAAAAATGTTATTCTATTGTCTTTCCAGTTATTTTTACAGATTTATATTTTATAGATCAACGAATCTTAGGTGTGGCACAGGAACAAAATATTGTTTGATGTACAAAAGAGATTTAGGTATATTTACAATATATTTGACCAAGATAATGTAAAACCACAGCTTGATTTAAACATACTTATTGACTTGAATGCATATTCTAGCTGTTTCCCAATTCATATTATGCATATGTGTTAGTGCTAAAAGAAGTTAATTGCATAAGCTAGAAGTCAGTTAGTTGACAAGGCCAAAAGGGATAACCATCACCAATTCAGCAATCAAGTGGTTACTTTAACCAGACACTGAAATAAAAATCCAGAAAGTTGTCAAAAGGCCTTGCCAGAAAAGCACAACATTTACCATGACTAATTTTGGATATGCCAGTGATTAAAAGGAATATGGAAAGTGATTGTTATGATGAAATAGAATCCAAAAGGCTTTCTGTTGTGGTTCTTATGACGTTGCATTATGTGGATTTAGATTAGTCAGGTTGCTAACTTTTTTTTAGTCTGAAATCCATTATCTTTTACATTTGCTCCCAATGCTCATAAGATTCATCTGTAACTTTTTTCCACCTTGCACATTAACATTCATTGATTCATCTTAGTTTCCATTTCTACATAGTCTAATGCAGGCTTTGCTTTCATCATAACTTTTTAAGAGTCAGTCGATTACCTTTGTTCCATGCAGTCTCAGCTCCTTCATTACTTGTCCCTTCTTCCTTCATTGGTTGTCCCTTAATTCAATCACAGACTTTTTGTCAGTCTGTATATACACCACACAAATCACCTCCAGGAAGCTGCTAAGTAGAGAAAATAGTGATTGTAAATTTAATTATAGCTTGATTGTGACAGATTTAACAAGTACACATGTAATGTTAACATCCAGAAATTGATTCCATTTAAAAGATAGGGTGATTAGTGTAGTGTGTGAACAAGAAAAATAGGGCTCCATCCCACTCTTAAGTATTTTTATCATGGAAAGATGCACCCAACACATTTTTCATTGTTCTAAAGAACCGTACAGCACCTGCATGTGACAGGCGAAGGATTTGTGTTTTGTTCTCATGTCCATCATTCCTTCAAGGATGTTGGATAGAAAGAACTCTTTCTGTCAGTCTTTATGACCTTCAGTAATCCTAGCAGATTGCTTTAGAAGTGAGAGGATGCACTAGATGATTAATGGGGTATAAATGGCATTTTTATTTTTATTTTCAACAGAGGCTCAGCAATAATCCAGAATGAGTTTGGAAAAGGGCCCTGTGACAACAGGTATAGGTTCAAGTGGTACCAGTGTCAATTTTGGTTTGTTTTCATTTTCACTTCTCATGAGTAACTGCTGTAACAGTTTCTGTAAGTTTTATAAACTTTAATTTCCCCCTATGAGCTGTTCATGGGCTAATCTGAGGATTTCCTCATTTATGAGGCACATAAGGACATACGCAAGGTGCCCAATCTGACAGTAGCTGGTGGTTTAGTTCTCTATTTCTTTTAAAAAATTGTCCCACTTCTTTGATACAGGTTGTTGATCTCACTTTTGCTTTTTGATTTGCAATTCTTTCACTATTTTTCTTTAAGGTTGGCTAAATAATTCCATTGAGTATTTTGGTAAAGGCTCTTCAAAACATTTTAGACACCATGGCTCCCTTTCCTCTTTTGTGGTCCAAGTATGGCATTTTCTTGGTGCTTGGCCAACATTTGTCACCATTGACATAATTTTTAAGTAGAAACTGGATACCATATAGCAGTTCTTTATTGGTAAGAACACTGAAATCATGCCTGACTTCATAGGTTATTTAAATGTTGTATATTGTTGGGTAACTCTTGATTTCTCTTGATATATTAACACAATTCTGCCAATTTTTGTGGACAGGATGAAGGAATTTTTATTTATATTGGACTGTTTGTTCTACCTTTGTGTTTTGCCTGAAAACAATTTCTATAGGCTTGGTACCATGGTCCTGCAGACGTAGACCCAATGTTGGTAAGGCCTTAACATACATTATTTAACAGATTATTCCATGATCTTCATCATTTTATTGTACTGTAATTTCTGTTTTTATACAAGTAACTTACCAAGTAATTACATTGCTATAGTTTCTATTAACCCTTAAACGCCGAGCCTCTATTTACAAAAACGTCTCCCGTATGCCGGCGGCGTTCGGTGAGTTAGCGCCGAAGCGGAAAAAAGTTTTTTTTAAAAAATCACAGCACGCTTAGTTTTTAAGATTAAGAGTTCATTTTTGGCTACTTTTTTTGTCATTGCCTGAAGTTTAGTATGCAACCATCAGAAATGGAAAAAAATATCATTATCATATATAAATCTTGAAATATATGACAGCGCAAAAAAAATTGTTCATATATAATTTTATACAAATCACGCTATGAGCAAAACGGTTAAAGCTAACGAGTTATTTTGTTTTTCTTTGCATTGTACATTAAATTGCGGTGATTTTGGTATATAACAAATTGTAAAACGATCAAAGCAACACAGAGAAAATATTATCACAAAATGATGCATGAATTCGTAACGAGCAGACGTAAAAAAATGTTTTTTTCAAAAATTCACCATAAATCGAAATATTGTGCTAGAGACTTCCCATTTGTTGAAAAATGAAGCTAATTGATTGAATATTACTAGACTGTAAGTGTTTTAGCTTACAATTGCAGTTTTCGACCATTTCGGTCGCGTTAAAGTTGACCGAAAGTCGATTTTTTTTCTATTTATCGTGATTTATATGAAAATATTTCAAAACTGATAAAAGCTACAACCATGAGTTATTTTCTGTTGTATTGTACATGAAATTGCGCACATTTACATATATAAAACTTTATGTTATGACTAATATAAAACTGTGCAAATATTACGACAACGTGACAAAAGAATTTCTGAGATGTTAAGCCAAGTTACCGCATGAGCGTAAGGAAAATGTTTTTCAAAAATTCACCATAAATCGAAATATTGTGCTAGAGACTTCCAATTTATTGCAAAATGAAGGTAAACGATTGAATATTACTAGAATGTAAGAGTTTTAGCTTATAATTGCGTTTTTTTTGGACCATTTCGGTCGAGTTAAAGTTGACCGAAGGTTGAAATTTTGGCAGTTATCGTGATTTATATGAAAATATTTCAAAACTGATAAAAGCTACAACCATGAGCTATTTTCTGTTGTATTCTACATGAAATTCCGCACATTTTCATATATAAAAGTTTATGTAACGACTAATGTAAACGATGCAAACATTACAACAACGTGACGAAAAGAATTTCTGAGATGTTCGGCGAGTTACCGCTAGCGCAAACGTAAGGAAAAAGTTTTTTTTTTTTCAGAAATTCACCATAAATCGAAATATTGTGCTAGAGACTTCCAGTTTGTTGCAAAATGAAGGTACATGATTGAATATTACTAGAATGTAAGAGTTTTAGCTTATAATTGCGTTTTTGACCATTTCGGTCGAGTTAAAGTTGACCGAAGGTTGAAATTTTGGCAGTTATCGTGATTTATATGAAAATATTTCAAAACTGATAAAAGCTACAACCATGAGTTATTTTCTGTTGTATTCTACATGAAATTGCGCACATTTCCATATATAACACTTTCTGTAACGACTAATATAAAGTGGTGCAAACATTACGACAACGTGATGAAAGAATTTCTGGCGTGGGCGTAAGGAAAAAAGTTTTTCAAAAATTCACCATAAATCGAAATATTGTGCTAGAGACTTCCAATTGGTTGCAAAATGAATGTAAATGATTGAATATTACTAGAATGTAAGAGTTTTAGCTTACAATTGCGTTTTTTTACCATTTCGGTCAAGTCAAATTTGACCGAAGGTTGAAATTTTGGCAGTTATTGTGGTTTATATGAAAATATTTCCAAACTGATAAAAGCTACAACCATGGGTTGTATTTTTCTGTATTCTACATGAAATTGCGCACATTTTCATATATAAAACTTTATGTAACGGCTAATATAGAACAGTGCAAAAATTACGACAAATGACGAAAGAATTTCTGAAATTTTCGGCCGAGTTACCGCGCGGACGTAAGAAAAAAGTTTTTTCAAAAATTCACCATAAATCGAAATATTGTGCTAGAGACTTCCAATTTGTAGCAAAATGAAGGTACATGATTGAATATTACTAGAATGTAAGAGTTTTAGCTTACAATTGCGTTTTTCGACCATTTCGGTCGAGTCAAAGTTGACCGAAGGTTGAAATTTTTTGTAGTCGACGTACGGTACGTCCACTTGGCACCCAACAGACAATTTTAGTCGACGTATGATACGTCCAGTAGGCGTTTAAGGGTTAACTGGCAGCTAAAAATTTTGAAATTCACGGGTTGCGCTATTTTCTTTGGCTAGGTGACTAACCCCGCCCACTTTTGGGGTAACAGAGAAACAGCTAACAAAAGACTTAAGTTTGTTTCTGCTGACTAATGGCTGTACACCAGCTTTTAGCAGCAGCTCTGATTTTGGAATTCGGCTTTCCTATGGATTTTTCATTGCATTTGGTGAGGTATTCTTGCTTTGATAGCCTTTTGGCATTATTAGATAGAGTTAGACTCTGTTTTTTGTCCGTAATTGTGAATTTCTTTATAATTTGACTTTACCTTGTTTACCGATTGTGACTTTAATTAACTTGTTTGCCAAATGTCAGACTCAAGTTTGACTAGCTTTAGGTATTGCAGCAAAGGCTGCAGTACGCATTTGACTAAGGAATCTTACAATTCCCATTCTATCTGCACAGATTGTATGGGACAGGTTTGTTCAGAAGACTTACGATGTAATGAATGTATAGAGTAAGAAGTGGAAGACTTTAAGATCTCATTTAATTAAACTTCCCAGAGATAAAAAGAGAAAATTGACAGCCAGATGGATTAGTAAGTCTTTAGCTAGTCAGGGATCTCTTGTTGATCATGATATTGATAATGTTGATGTCGAGATTGATGTTCCTGTTATTTCTGTTGATCCCGTACCCAGTTCTCCTGCTGTGCAACCTGCTCCTTTACCCGGCTGTCTTGCTTCCGAACCCAACACCATTACCAGCCTTGAGTGTAAAATTGATAAAAGGTTCAAATTGATTGTACAATCTATTGCACAGTTAGCCTCATCGGTTAAGGTCCTTAAAGAGTGATTCGGAGTGCCTTGTTGTGCCTAGTGCCAGTGCAGTGTCAATGGAGCACCCGATAGCACCTGGTGTTAGTGATGTGTTGGTTGAGGAGGTGACTGCCTGTCCCACTGATTCTCCTAGGCAAAGGTCAGTGTCATACTCCCCTAAACCTGGGAGGAGCCGAACTGGTAACCTAAGGGAGGTCGGTGGGGTCTGCCCACATGTGGTCGCCCCCTTGGTTGAACCTGTTGTTGAATCCCAGGTTGTAGCCAAGCGCCACTGGAAAGGCGTATCCTTGGACATGCATTGTCTTTTATCTACCTCTGATGATTCTTCTCCCAGGCACCAATGGCATTTTGTGGATGAATCACGCCCTTTGAAAAGGCGTGCTGGTGATGTGTCTCATTCTCCTCCAGTGCCGTGTAAGAAATTCAAAGAGCCTGTTTGCAATCCTCTTGCATCTTGCAGTCATTGGGATAGTCTGGAGCACTTTCCTTCTGTTCCTTCCTTGGTAGAGAGTCAGAGAGCGGCTTCCCAAGTGTCCTGCTTCTCGTAAGCACTCTTCGTCTAAGACACCTTCTTCTGAGCATCCTCATGCACCTAAGACTCCTCTGGCTCCTGAGCACCCTGCAGTGTCAGAAGCTCCCCTGACTGCCGAGTGCCCGGTTTCTTCTGAGTGCCCAAAATCATCTCAGCGCTCGTTGGCTCCTTCTCGTGCTGCTGTGTTAGAGTGCCCATCTTCTCTAGAGCATCATAGAGCACCTGTCTTTGCCTGTCCACTCAATGATTCATGGTTCACCAACTAAGATGAAGTGCCCATTGGCGCCTGAACTTCCGTTGGCGCCAGAGCGCCCGCTCTCTTCCACTCACCATGCTTCTATCACTGACGCTTTGACTCCTTCTGCTGTTAATTTTCCTTGAGCAGTTGGGCATTCTTCTGTGTCTCGGACTTTCCCTCTTCTAGCAAGCAAGCACCCTTTTGGTAGACCCAATTCAGAGCAAGCTCGACAGTGTTTTGAGCCTGTTGAAGAAGACTCTGTCGACCCCTCAACCTATGGACTTAGCTTTGTTTCCTGTATCCTAGGTTGAGGAAGAAGTTATTGCTCAAGATGCTTGTCCTTCAGCTTATGCATCGCTGCTAAGGTATCGTCTTGCTACCTTCCCGAATTGCTTTTTGCCTGCAGCTCCTTCTTCGCCCACGTTGACTTTTCTTGGGGAGTCTCAGTCTTCCGATTCTTTGAGACTGCCCAAGTTAGTGCTTTCTTCTTCTTCTAAGAAAGCTTTTGGTGTTATTGAGGGATGGCTAGCGGAGAAGAGGGAACAAGGTAGAGCCATTGTCAGCTTCCCACCTTCTATATTGTCCAAGAGGAGACAGCTCTCTTATGCCATAGGGAAGCTCCTTCTCTGGGAGTTTCTGCCTCCTCCCAGAGGGACTTCTCCAGGCTGATCGATTCTTCTCGTAGATCTGCCTTTGCTTCAGCAAAGATCATGTTCAGTTCGACGGAGCTCTTACACCTTCTTAAAATCTTGTTTGAAGTGTTTTCTTGATTGGGGAGTGGGCTCTCTAGCCCGTAAGCTTAAGGACTGCTGTACTATTCCTGAAGAAAGTGCCTCCGACTTGTTGGGGGTCCTCTCTTGTATCAGTAAAGGGATCAGGGACGGTTCCCAGGAATTAACTTCTCTGTACACAGTGGGAGTCTTAAAAAAGAGAGAACTGTGGTGTTCCTACACCTCTAGGAGAGTGACTTCCTCCCAGAAGTTGGCCCTTCTGTTTTCCCCACTGGATCATCATCACCTGTTCCTGCAGGCTACAGTTCTGGGGATTTCTTCTTCTCTTCAGAAGAAGAATATGCAAGATCTTCTTGCCCAGTCCTCTAGGCAGCCTAAGGAGGTACCTGCTCATGCCTCCAGGACAGTCTCCCCGCTGCAGACTCAGCCCTTTCTGGGCAGCAGACAAAGATCTTTTTCTAGATCCCGTTCTTCCAGCAGATTCATCTCCAGAGCCATCAAGAGATCCTCATCCTGTTCTGCCTCTCGCAAGTGAGAATTTCGTCCTCCAAACTTCTTTAGGTGCCAAGAGATTATATGTTAGTTTTAGAAGTTAGAAACTATTTTATTTTTATTTTCTGCATTAGTGAAATGGCATGGGCATTACAAAATGTATAAAAAAGCACATGTTTAATTTTATAAGACTTTTTATAGCAAAGCATTCTTTATGTTTAAAAAGTATGTTCTTGTTGTGATGTCATAGGATGGAAATGGCGGGAGGGAGAAAAATGTAAACAAACGCGGGCAAGAGTGTTGAACAAATGGTGGTAGGGTAGAGAGAGCTCTCTGAAGGTTAGGTCGATAAAAGTTGGGTTGTAAGTCTGTTTTGTGGTTTTTGTTATCGTAAGCTGGATTGCATAGCGAAAGAAGAACAACGTGAACAGGTGAGTGGATTGCATAATGGAATAATTTTCGGATGGGTTAGGCTAGGAAAATTTTCAGCAGGCTCCTTCTCTTCTGGGAGAAGTGGAGAGAGAGGGGGGGGGCAGAGCCCTGGATTGTCAACGTTCTGAGGGAAGGCTATTCTATCCCCTTCAAAGAAAAGCCACCTTTAAGCAACTCTCCAATAACATTGTCAGCTTACTTCAAAGGCTCAAAGAAGTCTGTGGCCCTTTCAGAAGAATTGCTGTCTCTTCTCAAGAAGGGGGCGATATAATTAGTAGAGAATGTGGGCTCCTCGGGGTTTTACAATCGCCTTTTTGTGATGCCCAAAGCTTCAGGGCGCTGGAGGCCCGTCCTGGACGCCAGCGGATTGAATGTCTTTGTTAAAAAGACAAAGTTCAAGATGGAGACAAATCGAACCGTCATGTCATCCGTTCACCAGGGAGACTGGATGACGTCAATAGACATGCAGGATGCGTATTTCCACGTCCCAATACATTGGGAATCAAGGAAGTTTCTGAGGTTCATGTTTGGTAACAAAGTATTCCAGTTCTGCTCTCTGTGTTTCGGGTTATTGATGGCACCTCAAATGTTTACCAGAGTTCTCACTCCCTTAGCGAAATGGCTCCATCTGAAGGGAATCAAGATCTCCCTTTACTTGGACAATTGGCTACTTTGGGCCCAATCGAAAGAGAAATGTTCGGAGGATCTTCAGAAGACTCTTCTCCAAGCCCGGGAGCTGGGATTGATGATCAACGTTCAGAAGTGTCAGTTGATTCCGTCCCAATGGATTCTTTATTTAGGGATGATAACAGACTCTCAGAGTTTTCAGGTCTTTCCCTCACTAAAGAATAGAGTCCTGCCTCAGGGTAGTTCGCAGATTTCTTCTTCTGTACCAATGCGCCGCCAATGAATGGATGAGTTTTTTGGGGACGTTATCATCCATAGAACAATTCATACGCATGGGCAGGCTTCATATGAGACTGCTCCAATTCTTCTTAAGAATCAGCTGGAACAGGAAAAAATACCCAGACTCTTTCATGTTGAGAGTGACTCCAGGGATAAAAGAGGATCTGTGTTGGTGGAGCTTAGAAGGAAGGTTGTCACAAGGGAAATCTCTCCTTCCATTGAACCCCAACCTAGACTTCTTCCCAGATGCGTCGAACCTAGTTTGGGGAGCTCTGTTGGGGGACAAGGAAATTTCAGGGACCTGGTCCCCAGAACAAAGAAATTGGCACATAAATGTCAAGGAATTGAAGGCAGTACATCTAGGGTTAAAATTTTTCAAAGAAGAAGTGTGCAACAAGACGATCACAGTTGACTCCGACGGTACGACTACCCTGGCATATATCAGAAACCAGGGTGGGGAACACACTCTTTCTCCCTTTGTGAGACGGCAAGAGATCTGCTTTGGGCAGAGCAATTTCAAGTCAAGCTTCTTATGCGCTTCATTCAAGGGAAGCTCAGCGTTCTGGTGGACAAGCAAAGTCGCCGGAAACAAGTGTTACCCATTGAGTGGACTATGGATCCTCAGGTTTGCTTGGATGTTTAGAAGTTATGGGGGACTCTGGTCATAGACTTGTTCGTGACTCCCAGAAACCATTGTCTCCCCTGTTTTGCTTGCCAGTTCCGGATCCTTTAGCAAGGGCAGCCAATGCCATGCTTCAGGACTGGTTCAAACAGTCACCTTTATGCTTTTCCCCCTTTCAGTATAAGACAGGCGATCAACAAATTCCAAACTTACCAAAATCTATCAATGATCCTAGTGGCCCCCTTTTGGCCAGCAAAGGAATGGTTCCCAGATCTTCTCGACCTCCTCATAGACTTTCTGAGGCTGCTACCTCAAAAACTTCATCTGCTAAAGTATATCTTAGTTTAACCAGACCACTGAGCTGATTAACAGCTCTCCTAGGGCTGGCCTGAAGGATTAGATTTACTTTTACGTGGCTAAGAACCAATTGGTTACCAAGCAACGGGACCTACAGCATATTGTGGAATCCGAACCACATTATAGCGAGAAATGAATTTCTATCACCAGAAACAAATTCCTCTTGTTCTTCACTGGTCGTTTCATCTGCTAAAACAACCCCACTTCTGGTGCTTTCATCAGGAGTTGTCTACTCTGGCCCTGACAGGCTACAAACTATCAGGAAACTTCTTAGAAAGACGGGGTTTTCAAGATCGGCTTCACAAGCTATTGCCAAATGCAGGCGGCAGTCCTCTGGTAGAATATATCAGGCCAAGTGGACAATTTTTAGAGAATGGTGCAGAAAGCACAGAGTGTCGTCTTCTCAGACATCTATAGCCAAAATAGCAGACTTTCTGCTATATCTTAAGACTGACAGGAACCTGTCATCCTCGACAATCAAGGGTTATAAGGCCATGTCTCTGTCTTCAGACACAGGGGAGTGGACCTTTCCTCTAATCAGGATTTATCTAATCTAATTAGATTGTTGATACCAGGAGACAGAAAGAGGTAGCAGTAGTGCCATGGAACCTGGACGTGGTCCTTAAATGGTTGTCTGGGCCCCGATTTGAGCCTAAGCATCCGATTTCCCCAAGAGGTCTAACTAGAAAGACCCTCTTTCTAGTCACTTTAGTGACTGCCAAACGAATCAGTGAGGTCCATGCAATAGACAAAAGAGTGGGTTTTTCCCAAGGGAATGCTATCTGTTCCTTCTCTTTGGGATTTCTAGCCAAGAACGAGTCCATTTCCAGTCCATGGCCTCATTCCTTTGCAATTAGAAGTTTGTCTGAGATTGTAGGCCCAAATGAGGAAGAGAGTTTTGTGTCCTGTGAGAGCTCTAAGGTTTTATCTTCACAGAACAAAGAAGATTCATTGTCCTTTAAACACCCTTTGTTGTTCTGTTAAGAATCCTTCTCAGCCACTTTCAAAGAATGCCCTGGGATTCTTCCTTAGAGACCTCATTTCTGGAGCCCATTCTTCTGTTGAAGATGAGGTTTTTCCATTGTGTAAAGTGAGAGCTCATGAAATTGCATGCAACTTTTTGGAAATGTAAGTCGTTCTTTGCAGCACATTATTTGAAGGAAATTGAAACAGTTTATGATAATTGCAGTACTTTGGGTCCATTT
Organism: Macrobrachium rosenbergii; assembly: GCF_040412425.1. Taxonomy (NCBI): domain Eukaryota; kingdom Metazoa; phylum Arthropoda; class Malacostraca; order Decapoda; family Palaemonidae; genus Macrobrachium; species Macrobrachium rosenbergii. The sequence goes on from NC_089748.1 coordinate 12,978,775, forward strand.
TCAGTGGCTGGCGTGGTACTGGGCGAAGAAGCGTAGGAAGGAATCCTTCCTTTCTTCGCCTTGATATGAGGTTGTTGAATTTTTTAAGGGTGCCTGGGGGTACAGTGTACTGGAGTGCCTTCCAGTCCTTCGTGGTTGAAAGTGGTTTTTAACTTTTTATGTTATTAGGTGACATTTATTTTGTTGTTGTATTTTCTGTACTGTGCCATGGGCAGGGGCAACATTATTACCTTTGTCAGCCATTGGAATCATCTTTGCTATGAGGTACCCACTAATATAGTAGTTGAGCCTCGGCTATACCGCTGCACCACTAAACGATAAGGAGAGTGCCGATAGAGGCAGTACCCTCTTGCAGCAGCTCCCTTATCAGGCAAGGAAACAACAGGCATTTTTAATGCTAGCAATCCTATCTATTCTCAAATTCATTACCATTACTAATGTTTTTGGGTAGATTTGTTCATGCATCCCACCTCCTGTCAGTGTGGGAATCAGCAGTGTAATTAATTGGTAAGTTACTTATATAAAAATGACCTTTTTATGATAAAGTTTTATATATACTTAGCAAGTAATTGCATGATTGGAACCCTCCCTCCTCCCCTCACATGAACATCATGACACAAACAAATTGAAGCCTTTTGTTGTTCTGCTCTTACCCATGAAAGTGGGCAGGGTTAGTCACCTAGCCAAACAAAATAGTGCGACCCACGAATTTCAAAAGTTTTAGCTGCCGGTTAATAGAAACTATAGCAATGTAATTACTTGGTAAGTATATATAAAACTTTATTTTATCATAAAATTTAATTTTTTTTTATTATTCTCCTTGAGGCTCATAGCCCAGCCATATCCATGTACAGTACAATCATTCTGGCACTCATGACCATAAGCTTTGTGGCTCTGTTTCCAGATTGCTTTCTAAATTAGCTCTAGTTATAATCATGTCCTAGTCTGTCACTGTGGGAACATTTCTGTATTTTAGAGTTTCTGTCTGACATTGCAGCTTTTTCTTTAGAAACTATTTAACACCCTCTTTCACTTGCATTCTTTTCCAGTCCTTGCCAATACACTCACTATCACTGCTCTTTCTCATGCCATGAGTTGAGCAAAGACAGACTCCTCACAAAGGTCCCTACAGAAGGGGGAAGAATGTATACATTGGGGAATGACATATTGGAGCCTGCTTAATGTTTCCTTTCAAGCCTTAATGTGAAACTCCAGAAAAATCATTGAGTGCACTCCATAGGGCATGGATAAGTGTTTTGGCTACAGTATCAAACATTGTTCTGGAAGATTCTGGAAGCCTTTTAATGGAAACTTCCAGCATAGTAGTAGAAGTTATAATATTGAGGAGGTGGAGCCAAGCATGAAATTCAGCCATGGCCTGCTGTTCCATCTGAGATTTTTCTCATAGGGGTTCAAATTGCTGAGTAGCCATGTCCAGAGGAAGCTTTTTCCTCTCAGAAGGAATTATCAGATACTGGAATGGCAGAGACAAATGACTTTATTTCTGCCATTAACTCTTGCTTTCCAGTGAAGTTCTGAAAATCTGCCTTCACATGACTGATTGTTTTAAAAGTGAAGGGACAAAAGGCTGGGCTACCCGGAGACAATATTGGTTCTCTAAAATTGTTGTAGAACTATGTTTACCATTAAACTGGAAAAAGGTTTTTTCTGTGGCTTTCATTGCTGTACTCATAGGTAGGATAACCATCTCCTTTTGCAGTTTCTGAATTCCTATTGAATGAAGGACCAAGCACCATTCAGTATTAGGAAAAGCTGCTCTGCCCTGAAATTCTAAGTGTTCAACTTCAAACAGAGTTTCTCTTTCATTAATAAGGTATTTACCACCAGGTGAAGGGATACACATTGAGGATGTTGCAATAAGGGTTATCAGTATCATCAGGGGTGGATACTGGTGCCCATACTACCTTCTGTTTTGAAGTTTTATAGCCCGAACTGGCTGTATTTTTGCTACCAATTGGAGCTCTGGAAGTGGATAAGCTGTCTCTTGATATCCATCCAGCTCTCAGTGGGGATTTAGACAACTTATTCAACTTCTTTGTGGGCTTGGGATTTATATTACCCTGTTCCCATGACTCAAGTTTTTTGGCAAGAGAACCAATCTCTGCATGGGCAGACTGTGCAGCCACTTTACTCTCTTGTTTAAAGGCTATGAAATTTTCACACATTACATTACAGTGCATCTAATTCAGAATCCAGTAACTACAGGCCAATTTCTGTTCTCCCTGTGCTCTCCAAAGTTGCAGAAAAACTGATTTTTAAGCCACTATATATGAATGTGGAATCTAAAGGATTGTTTGCTGATAGTCAGTATGCATATCGGAAGCAGTTAGGTACCTGCGATGCTCTGTTAGATTTGACATGCCATTTGCAAAAGGACCTTGATAAGGGTTTTGAGTGTAGAATATTAGTCTAATTCAAAAAATTTTAGTGCTGCTTTCGATTTAGTAAATCACAAGTCACTTATCCATAAACTTCAGAATCTTGGAGCGGGTGGATATGTTTTAGGATACTTCAAGATTTCCCTACAGGTAGGCAGTAGCAAACTGCTGTTTATGGGATCTTTAACAAACCAAGACATATTGTATCTGGAGTTCTACAGGGTAGTGTTCTTGGTCTACTGTTATTTTTAGTGTATACAAGTGGTATGGTTGTTGGCCTGGAAACCAAGATTGTTCGGTATGCCGATGATACAACACTTGGGTGTAGTAAAGTCTTCATGTATGAAAAATGAAGCTGCTCTTAGTCTCAGTCCTGGCATGGACCGGATTAGTGAATGGTGTAGTTGGTATGATATAAGGTTGAACTCCAGTAATATGAACACACTATTGATTAGCAGATCTCATATACAGATTTTCTACCCCATCCTCCCCTTTGACTCATATCTTACTTTTGAGAAACATCTAATGAAAGTGTCAGCAAATGCTGCACGAAAGTTAGGTATTGTACTTAAGGCCTCATATACTTATAACAGTGATAAAATCAAATGCAACCTTTTTGAGGTCATTTGTCCTTCCTGTATTAGAGTACTGTTCTCTGATTATGGATGGCTGTTTCTGCCAGAGATTTATCTCTTTTAGATAGGGTGGTTCGTTGTGGTAGGTTTCTGTTTCCTAATGTTAGCAGTTATGACTTGGACCATTGACAGATGGTCTCTTGTTTGTCAGGTTCTCATAAGTTGTATTTTAACAGAGATCTTTCACATTCACAATTGATCCCTGATCCCCTTTTCCTGCCAAGAACAACCAGATTCGCTCCAACATGCAGTAAATATCCCTCAGTATAGAACTTCTCAGTTCCAGGAGTTTTTTATTCCTCACACCATTGGACTGTGGAACAGTTTCCCTGAGGATGTTGTGAAATTGGAACTTCAAAAGTTCAAGTGAAGATGCAATGCATTACTACCCTTACACCATTCTCGTTACATTTTAATAGTTTTTTATATATTTATTAATTTATTAATGTATTTTTCCTTTTTTAATAAGTGAGATTTCTTCTTTCCCTGTTTCCATTTACCTCCTCTTACTTCTTTGTAATGAACACTATATTCTTTGGAAGCTTGAATTTCAAGTCATTGGTGTCTGTGGATTCGTTCATTTGAATAGGGTTCATCTTCTGAGTAATAATAATAATAATAATCCAGGACCGACCAGATTTCCTGGAATTCAGCAAGTGCAGCAAATGAGATTTCCCTATCAGGAGCGCCTACATGATCTGTTTGTGCCAAGGCAGTTGTATTACCACTGCCCAGCAGAATAGAAGTTCTGGATAAATCACCTTACCCCTTAGAAGATACAGATGCTTCAGATGGGGTTGGATAGACCCTATCAGGAACCCCTTCAATATCTGATTGCCACATGGGGGAGGGAAGATTCTCATCTAAGGTCTTTTTGTCATGTACAGCAGAAGGCTGTGTCCCTGGTCCTTCAGTATTCAGAAGGGCAGTTTCAGTGCTATATCCACTTCATGTCTGATATCAGTGACATCTCCCCCAAGGAAAGACTTCTCCATTGTAGGAATCGACATGGGATGTTCTAGGATCCAGTGCTTTGTTGTATTGGCCCAAGCATGGATTCTATTTGGAGAGGAAAGGAAATATACTTTGCCAGAGTTCTGCCGGGAAGATGTAGTCTCCTCCTTCCGTACCCCTACTGAAACCTAAGACCCACTGAGACAGCTTAAAGTAAGCTTTTTTATCATTGAAGCTTGTTTCCAGGAGCATGTTACATATTTCACATATGTCCGGCGACCAAACAAATTTTCTTTATTCCTACAAGGGCTGTGTTCATGGCAGGTGGTATGAGCTGTATCCATAGGGGAAAAGTGGACTGAGCAATTCGTTTTGGCACATGTAGTTTGTGGGTCTTGCATAATAGCAGCCTGCAGTGATAAAAGGAACAATGTTTATTAGAAACTACCTGGTGCTAGCTACCTATAATCACTGAATAGGCAGCTTATTTAGCAAGTATGTAGCTATAGTATACTGTTGGGAATCATTACAATGGGTTATATTCTTAATTATGTGCTACCATAATTTTGCCTTAAAAGTATTTTCTCACAAATTTTACATGTGCTAAGTATCTGTAATCGCTGTATAGGCAGCACACTTAGTGCTAAGTACCTGTAATGGCTGTATAGGCAGCACACTTAACACAAAACAGGCTGACTTGGTCTCAAATATGTAGCCATAGTATACTGTTAGGAATCATAACAATTGGTTATGTTTATAAGACAGTAGTAATGTATTAACTCTTAAGGGACAGGATAAATATATGTCAAGCACACCCCATGGACTGGGCAAACTTTAAGGTTGGTCTCTTTAAGAAAAAAAGTACATCAATGGAAAGAGGAAGATATGCAAATGCACAAGATGTAAGAAAAAAAATTCTAAACATTTTTCCCTACTTAACATGGGAAGTTGAAAGTGACTATATACAACCCTGTGTGGGGCCTCTTTTACAAGACACTCATAAAAATAAGACACTCATAAAAATATGTTAATTTTACCAAGTTATGCAGGTTTTTCTAATAATTTGTTTTATTTTATTTTGTAAAATTATAGTTACAGCTCATACAATATCATAATAGATAAGAACTAAAATCAATAACAAATTCTGAGTATATTTGTTGTAAAATATTTGCAAGATGTACTGAGATGGGGAGATGCAGTAACTTTTTGTGAGGTATACATGTTTTTTCTGATATTTCTTTGCACTTTTCTTTGCAAAATTACAATTATAGCTGACATACTATCATAAAAGATAAGAACTAAAACCAACAGCAATCCCTGGGTATATTTATGAGCAAATAAATAAGAAGACATCCTGGAGCTGCAGAGAGGCAGTACATCCCCCTATGAAATCTCAAGGTGTACTTAAGTGTTGTGAGCATCTTTCTTGCTAAATTTAGTCAAACAGTATGGCATAAAATATGATTACTTATATGAGGATTCCCATCCATCACCCTAAACTTGTTATAGATACTCATATGAGGATTCCCATCCATTAAGGGTTAAAATATTTATAATTACTATTATAACTTTGCCTTAAAAGTATTTTCTCTCAAATGTTACCTCACCCAGTTAAGACAAAGCTAACGTTATACTATAAATCCTATTTCTGTAGTACATATGATTTTGTTAAGGGTCTACTCGTAAGCAGTAGGTAAAAACTGCTGTATAGGCTACATTAGAAGGTACTTTGGAGGAAAAGTTGTGCCAAAATTTCTTATATATAAACTTGATATGTACAAGTTTAATTTGTTTGCCAAAGCTCGTTATTATGAAAATGTAAAATTTAATCACGTAGGAAAAAGCAACTATCATGATAATTTTCTTAAAGTGACATCACTGACAGTGGAGTAATACTGTACCTGTTAAAAGTAGATCCGTAAAAAGATTTATTCGGCTTGATACAAGTTCCCCGATGTTAAGGATAAATGGGGAACTTCATCACCAAAACCACTTAGTTCAAAGATTAATTACTACAAATGACAAACTGGCTTTTACTAAGTGCCAAAGTTTGGAAGTCAAGCATGAATGGGAACCGCCATCACGGCAGCCTGTCTTAAACAAGAATTTAGGTTACCACCATTCATGATGTAAGTAGCCTAACATATCTACTAATAATGTTAAAAGGTCATAAACTATTGATTCTCAAAAACTAAAATTCCTAATATTATTACTGCATTATTGTTAAATACCGCTTGTCAGCCAGGAAAAGAGAAAACAGCATGATACTGTGGCCTAGCAATCCAAACCTAACAAAAATAAAGCTACCCGCTAAATATTTCAACGTATAAAACTTTCACTATCACTTAAACCTGTGCACTTGACTTGCTCCTGAGTTTAGTTCTTCCATGGTAACCAAAATGAGATCCCTGGGGGCAAAAACAAGTGAGTGAAAAATAGAGCTTCTTCACTCTGAAGACCAAGGGAGTACGTAATGGGGAAAATGGCCCACATATGCACTGTTGCCACATCATTGTGTAAAGGATAAGGAATGAATCTAGGCAGTTGCTGTAGATAAAAAGATAGAGCCCTCATGTCTTGAGTCCATTATATTCTATCATTGTGCAAACATGCACTATTCTGGCTGAGACCAATTAGAAGAGAATTCTTTGAGATTGGTCGCTCTGTCTTATAGAACCATGGGGGACCATGAGAGTAACTCCTTTGAGGACAAAGAGTGGCTGCACTATAAAAAAATTGTATATATGTGTATATATATACGAGTATATATATATGTATATTATCTATATATATATATACATACATATATATACAGGCAGTCCTCGGTTATCAGCGATCCAGTTTTCCGGCGCTTGTCTAGTGATGAAAATCAGCAATTTTTGCTGCTGATTTTCGCTTATCGGCACCGACAGTTGCGTATTGGCACCGATACATACCTAACAGAGGCACTGATCACTGAAAATTGCCAAAAATGCTCCAAAAAAGGGATTTTGACAACGGAAAAATCTATTTCTGGGCTCGACCTGTGTCACCCAGTGAAATGGTTCCAATAGCACACATTTCTAGGTATAAATATTGCTAAATATACCAGAGAAAAGCTATCCATAATGCCAGGGTTACTACCCTGGATCGATCACCACAAAGGTGTCGGTATGCACTAAGGGGTGAGTGGTAGCCACTATCACAGATGCTTCGCCAACAGATTTCTCCATTCTCAAAGCCCCCAATATGGGTGTGCCGATCTAACCCTTACCTTTTTTGATAGCTGCAATTTTCGGTTATCAGCGATTTTCACTATCACACCATCAGAACCGAACCCCTGCTGATAACTGGGGGCTACCTGTGCACTATATATATATATATATATATATATATATATATATATATATATATATATATATATATATATGTATGTATAAATATAAAATGTATGTATGTATGTCAAAATAAAAATTACAAGTCACATCCATTTTCATATTTTGAATTATAAATTGTAGGTGGACCACAGTGCAGAAAACTTCCACACCATTTATATCCCCATGCATCATAACACCCTGCTGTTTAATTCATCTTAATCTTGAATGCACTCTCCTGCTTGTTGGATGTGAAGCCTGTTCTTTTAAGTATAGCTTCCCTTCTAATTATCCTGTACTCATGTGGTTCTCCTTGCCTCCTTCCTTCTACAACTTCCAGATAATGTATGCTTTTCATCATCATGAAAACCAGTTTGATCCATCCTTTAAATTGTGTTAACCTTTTCCCCACTTCTTTGTATGTCCACATTTCTTATGTATTTAATCTTTACATACACTACACAAACTTTATTATAACAGTTTCACCAATTTTCTTCAATTTGAGTTCAATAACTGCATTTCAGTAGACTCAGTAGACCCTTTTCCAAAATTGGCATCATAGATACTCCAAGTCCATTGCATTTTTATCCTCATTCCCTGCTACATTCCATGTTTCACCTATTTTTTGACTCCCTTCATCTTTAACCCTACCATCATGTTTATTGATTTCCAGGCTCATGTATAATTCAACTGCTTCCTTTCTTCCATCTTCCATATACATTGCTCTCTCTTCCTTGTTGCAATTTAGCCTTATTACATTACCCTTGCTCACATTTACTGTAAATTTCTCTTCCACAAGTTCCTTCAGTTTCATTTCATTATCCTCAATCAGTATTGCATCATCTGCAAACATCAACCACTCCATCTTCCATTCAAGATCCTTATACTTGTCCAACATCTTGGTCCTTTTCATTCTCTTACCACTCCATCCTTCAAGATATTAAACATGCATGGAGATATGAAACAACCACGTCTTAGACTTTTACACCAAACCAGTCACAGTCCCATGTACACATCTAAACAACCTCTTTTGTTCCATCAGAAAAAGTTTTAATTTTTTCAGCAATGCATTTTTTTATACCAACAATGCCTCCCACATTGCCTCTGTCAGTTATATCATATGCAATACTCTAAGTACATGTATGTCACAAACAAACAGCATTTTCCCCTACTTTCAAATTTTCATAATAAACACTTAATCCACACACCCACCTTGTTGTTTAAACTTTCATTGTTCATACCTGACTAGCCCCTCAGCCATCCATCTTACTTTTTCAATCAAAATGCAATTATACACCATTGCTGGTATACTGGGTAACTTTATGCCTCTAGTTCCTATAGTCTCTTCTCTCATCTATCCCTTTTGCTCAGTAATTATATCTTCCTTTTTCCATCGTCCACTCCTTCAGAACCTTTCCCTTTTCCAGACATACATTTCATGCATTAGTCACTCCCCTAGTCTCACTTTCACCCCTGTACTAAAGCATCTCACTTGTAATTCCATCAACCCTTAGTGTCTTTCCATTCCTCAACCTCTTGATTGCCTTTCATAGAAGCAGACACCATAGAAGATATTTATGTTAATTGAATCATTGCTGTGATTAGAACTGGAAACAGCTATGAGGGTATAATTAGACAGTAGAAATGTGAAGAATAAATATAATCTCTAAGGAATTTACTGGAATTAGACTGTGAAAGAAAAATAGAAAAATAGACGCAGACCTTTATGATTATAGGAACATTCTGTACATAAACAGCATAATAGAGGTTATGTGTATACAGCATCTATTATATTTCTGCTTAGGAAGAACAGATTTTTAGTGGCTGTTTTCTTTGTGCTCATGCCTGCCACTGCACACTGAGTAAGGGAATGTTTTTAAGACTGGAAAGGTAATGGAATGATGTGACAAAAATATCTAAACATATGGTTTTGTTATATGCTTCTCATATTCTAACTATGACTTTTCAGGAAGTTTGTTTGTTGTCCATAATGCAGCTTTTGTGCCTGGTATGATGTCATTTTTCCCATTTTAAAACTTGGTAGGAAATTCAGTCTCAACTCTGAAAAGTTTTTAGAAATATAAAGGTTGCCATTTATACAGATGAAATAAGTTTTTTCTAAATTTATACTTACATGCAAACTGGCAAGGCATATGATCCAGTTGTGTTGCTTGTAAGGAGCACAGTACAGTCTTTCTGAAGTATGTTTGACTTTACATTCTTACTCTTCCCTCTCAGCTACTACATTGGTTGCAATAATATATCTCAGCTTTTACTATTTACTGTAGTTACTCTTCTGTACAGTAGAGCATATGATAACTTCTCACTTTAGCACATTATACAATTTTCACAATTTTTATCCTTATACTGTATGCTGTATACAGTATATTTATGGTATTTTATCTTGTGGAATTAAGCATACTTTCACAGAAAAGCTGTTATTTTACACTAATTTTTAAAGATTTCCATATTCTTTGTCTGAAAAGATAAATGAAAAAAATTGTGCCTAGGATTCTCTGGACAAGGTTGTGATTAGTAATTTATGGGGTGTTCTGGATGATGAGTCTTTTACAATTACTAGAAAGATGTTATTGAATGAGGTATAACCCAGCCTTCCGACTTTTAAAATGAAATAGCCTTTTTCATGTCATTATAAATATATTACTTATTTCCTTTGTTTGTGGTCTTATAATTTCTAATTGGTAAGTCAGGCATTTGATATTTAATTAGTATTTTGCATTCACATTTCCCATACATCAGGCCTAGGAATTATAGTATTCAGTAAAGGTACATACAGTCTCAAAAGAGATAAGTTGGAAATCTTACATTTAACTCAGTTCATAACGCTGACAGGATGTTAAGTTTTGATATGATAGAACCAACCTGTAGAGCAAGCATAGTACAGTATTACAGCACTTTCATAGTATTGCAATACTTTCATACCAACACATGGAACAGTGACAGTGTTACATTATTTCTAATGTATTTTGAAAAGATTATAAAGTGTATGCATCTGAGAGAAAGTACCCTAATTACCTTTTCTTTAAAGTGTGAAACTTCACATTGATCTTCTCCCCAAGATTTATACCTTTTTTTCACCTCCCATAGAAGCTATGACTTTTTCCATACAAGTATTTAATTTATTAAATTGGGAATTAACAATTGTTATGAAACACATCTGCCACAAATAGGCTCAGAAGTAGAAGTTAGATGAAGCAGGGCTTGTTGAGTCATTATCAATTTCAAAATACTTATTTAAATTCGAGTAGAGTATAGCTTATTGTAGAGTAAGTGAATATTATGCCCTAATACATAGCAACAGGTTATGTCTTCCATTATGACAATATAAGCATTTTTGATAGCGTAGTCACTTGTTTCATCCTCAGGGAGGTACCTTCCTTGGTCTACCAGAGCTCCATGGTGACCAAACTAATATCAAAGAATTCTCATCTAGTTGGTCTTTTTGGCTAGGTATTGTGTCATAATGATTAACATTATAACATGTGATGGAGTATATAATGGACTCAAAGATAAGAGGGCACTTTCCCTTATCTTTAGCGAAGCAGAACCCAGTTTTTCCAGCGTCAAAAGAACCTGCAAGAAAGAGAAGTGACTGTTGCGCATGCGCATCAGCCCTCTTGTTTACAATCGGGCCGTTAAAAGACCAAGGAGCCATTATCTCTGTTTGGTCTATAGTGAATGGTTCTCATCGTTACCAGCGCCCCGAAAAAAAATCTACTCTTGTCTGTTTTCATTATCGAGGATCATGGAGGATCATGGAAACATCAAAAATAGCAAGATAAATGCTTAATGGAAAGAGAAACCCACAAGATTCTTGTGTATAACTTGTTTACTGGTAAATATTTACATATTACTTTAAGATCAAAGTAATATGTAAATATTTACCAGTAAACAAGTTATACACAAGAATCTTGTGGGTTTCTCTTTCCATCTTCAGAGGAAAACTGAAAGAAATTTTTTGTTTGGTTCATAAATGCTTAATATTAACTTCCAGTTAAAAGTTTACGTTTTAAACTTTTGGAGTTGATAATTTGTGCGTTAAAGCTGGAACCCAACTCGTTGATTGCTAACCTACCTAGTTTTGTAAAGTGTTGATTACTACCTAGTTTTGTAAAGCAAAAATTGTTTTAACCCTTTCATATCTGTATAGTTATCACATCACTGAGGGCACATGAGCCCCTGATGTGTCTGGGGCGCTTGACAGTCGAAAAAATAATTATTTCGAAAATTCAGCAAAATATAAATTTTATGCCAACAACGTTCATTTTGCTGTCCTTTTTTCTAAATGTTTATATTTTATGGTGGAATAGTCAGAATAAGAGTCCCAGCCCTCTAAATACAAAAAATGTGAGTTATTGCACGAAAAAAAAAATCTTTATTTATTTTCATATATTTTCGTTCGTAACCCAAAAACTATGAATGTCAGGCGAATGAATTATTTTTTATGAGAAAGCCAACAAAATTCTCTAAATATCGACATATAAAAGAATGGAAAACGAATAAGTCCAGCTGGTGAAAAAATTGATAGAAAAAAGGGGAAGAAACAGAGCGCTCTGCCCGGCGTATGGTGAGAATTATCGCTAGAAAAAAGATTTTTTTGAAGAGCCCTATCTCGGTTATTTTTCATAGAAATTACTTTGTAAATATACGAAAATGTAGAGGAAAAGTTGAAGAATAATGTGAGAGTCAAGAAAAATGGCTTTTGGTAATGACAACAGTTTCATTTGACGTTATAAATTGATTGAAACGAAAAAATGTTACCGTTGTCAACATTATCGTTTGTAGCTCAAAGCTATAACAGTTAGGCGAATGTATTATTTTTATGAGAAAGCCAACAGAATTCTCTAAATATTGATATATAAAACAATGAAAAACAAATAAGTCCAGTTGGTGAAAAAATTTATAGAAAAGAGGTAAGAAACAGCGATTTGCCGGTATGGTGAAATTATCGCTAGAAAAAGTTTTTTTTTAGTTACAGCCCTATCTCGGTTATTTTTCATAGAAATTACTTTGTAAATATACGAAAATGTAGAGGAAAAGTTGAAGAATAAAGTGAGAGTCAAGAAAAATGGCTTTGGTAACGGCAACAGTTTCATTTTGACGTTATAAATTGATTGAAACGAAAAAATGTTACCGTTGTCAACATTATCGTTCGTAGCTCAAAGGCTATAACAGATAGGCGAATGGATTATTTTTTATGAGAAAGCCAACAAAATTCTCTAAATATTGATATATAAGACAATGAAAAACGAATAAGTCCAGTTGGTGAAAAATTTATAGAAAAGAGGGTAAGAAACAGTCAGCGATTTGCCCAGCGTATGGTGAGAATTATCGCTAGAAAAAGTTTTTTTGAAGAGCCCTATCTCGGTTATTTTTCATAGAAATTACTTTGTAAATATAAGAAAATGTAGAGGAAAAGTCGTAGAATAAAGTGAGAGTCAAGAAAAATGGTTTTGGTAAAGGCAACAGTTTTATTTTGACGTTATAAATTGATTGAAACGAAAAAATGTTACCGTTGTCAACATTATCGTTCAGAGCTCAAAGGCTATAACAGTTAGGCGAATGGATTATTTTTTATGAGAAAGCCAACAAAATTCTCTAAATAATGATATATAAAACAATGAAAAACAAATAAGTCCAGTTGGTGAAAAATTTATAGAAAAGAGGTAAGAAACAGAGCGATTTGCCAGGCGTATGGTGAGAATTATCGCTAGAAAAAGTTTTTTTGAAGAGCCCTATCTCGGTTATTTTTCATAGAAATTACTTTGTAAATATACGAAAATGTAGAGGAAAAGTTGTAGAATAAAGTGAGAGTCAAGAAAAATGGCTTTGGTAACGGCAACAGTTTTATTTTGACGTTATAAATTGATTGAAACGAAAAAAAATTTACCGTTGTCAACATTATCGTTCGTAGCTCAAAAGCTATAACAGTTAGGCGAATGGATTATTTTTTATGAGAAAGCCAACAAAATTCTCTAAATATTGATATATAAAACAATGAAAAACGAGTAAGTTCAGTTGGTGAAAAATTTATAGAAAGAGGGTAAGAAACAGAGCGATTTGCCCTTATGGTGAGAATTATCGCTAGAAAAAGTTTTTTTGAAGAGCCTATCTCGGTTATTTTCATAGAAATTACTTTGTAAATATAAGAAAATGTAGAGGAAAAGTTGTAGAATAAAGTGAGAGTCAAGAAAAATGGCTTTAAATAACGGCAACAGTTTCATTTTGACGTTATAATTTGATTGAAACGAAAAAAAATGTTACCGTTGTCAACATTATCGTTAAGTAGCTCAAAAGCTATAACAGTTAGCGAATGAATAATTTTTATGAGAAAGCCAATAAAATTCCCTAAATATCGACATATAAAAAATGGAAAACGAATAAGTCCAGTTGGTGAAAAAAATTGATAGAAAAGAGGGTGAAAACAGAGTGCTCTGCCCGCCTATGGTGAGAATTATCGCAAAAAATTTTTTTTTTTTTGAAGAGCCCTATCTCGGTTATTTTTCATAGAAATTACTTTGTAAATATACGAAAAAGTAGAGGAAAAGTTGAAGAATAAAGGAAAGTCAAGAAAAATGGCTTTGGTAACGGCAACAGTTTCATTTTTTTGACGTTATAAATTGATCGAAAAAAAAAAAGTTACCGTTGTCAACATTATTGTTCGTAGCTCAAAACTATAACAGTTAGGCGAATGAATTATTTTTATGAGAAAGCCAAGAAAATTCTCTAAATATCGACATATAAAAAAAAATGAAAACGAATAAGTCCAGTTGGTGAAAATTGATAGAAAAGTGGGTAAGAAACAGAGCGCGCCAGGCATAAAGGTGAGAATTATCGCTAGACATTTTTTTGAAGAGCCTACCTCGGATTTTTTCATAGAAATTACTTTGTAAATATACAAAAATGTAGAGGAAAGGTTGAGGAATAAAGTGAGTCAAGAAAAATGGCTTTGGTAACAGCAACAGTTTCATTTGACGTTATAAGCTGTTCGAAAAAAAATGTTACCGTTGTCAACATTATCGTTCGTAGCTCAAAAGCTATAACAGTTGGGTGAATGAATTATTTTTATGAGAAAGCCAACAAAATTCTCTAAATATCGATATATATGATAATGAAAAATGAGATTCAGAGCCCTGCCTAAAATCCAGACATCTCTTATGTGATGCACTAACAAATTTCCGCTAGTTTTACCGTAAAAACTTTGCGAAAGCATGTTGGAGACTGTTCTCGATTGACGTCGCTGTATGTAAACAGCCACACGTGTTTACCCAGCCTCGTCGCATGGTCTCTGACAGAAGTGTGGCCTGTCAGGCCTGCGTGGGTCTTTTCAGCTGATGTCATTGTGAGAATTTTACTACGCCATGGATTTCTTGATGCGCGTAGAGGAACTAAAAATTTATAGAAAATAGAGGATACCAAACAGAGTGTTTCCAATAATGTAATCCTACATTTTATAAAAAAAAAATGTAAGATACGAGAGAGAAACGTGGGTAGGATCAGCTGATTTCATTGTGGGAAATTTACTATGCCAGGGAATTGCGCATGCGCAGTATAGGCACTGCTTGCCTGGCGATCGATGCCTGAGTTACGGTCCAAAAAAAAGTATGCTTTTTCCTATGGAAACCACCAACTGTCCGAAAATAAAAAAATTTACCCCTACCACACGTACGAAAAATGTCGGTAAATTTTACGCTCAATTACGTCAGTCAGACAAGAAGGGGGGTAGGGGGTTATTGCGTAATATGACGTCAATTGGGCAGGAAAGGGTTAAATTCTAAATAAATGTTCTGACTAAAAGAAATGTTCCACAACTTATTATTAATATAGAAAATCCTTTCAGATTATATGATGTCTACAATAATTTAGGCAGGAAGTGAGAATAATTTAGACTAGATGAATGGTGGATGTTGTCTGTAGCCTATGTCCTTGGATTACATACCCTAAGTGGCCTAGCTTAGACCGAGGACCCTAGGATCAGATAATAACAATAACTGGGCAAAATAAATCGATAGCCTAACAATAAGGCTACATATTAGTATAAATTTTATCCCTTTTATATAAGCCTGTGCACTTATGCATGAGCTAAATAATCCAGGACTAGCCTAGACCATTATCTTATATCAAGTGAAGTGATAACTTTTTACGAAACATCCCATTTTTGGACTAAATTGTTAGCCTAGACTATGTAACCTAGGACTAGATGAAATAGTAATTTGTGCTGAATGAGATGGTAACCTGGCCTTAAGGCTACATACTAAGGTAGGCTAATTGTGTTTTGTTTATGTAACCCATACACTTGAGTGTGAATTAAATAATCCAAATTAGGCAGTACCCTAGATTAGAGTAAGTTATAGCCTGGCTATAAGTACACATTAGTGATTATTGTTTTATATAGTAGACCAAATAGCCTAGGATTGGATATAAACAACAACCTGGGTTAGACAAAAAGTTGTAGACCAACTAAAAGGTTACATATTAGTAGGTTTTTTGTTTTTATATAGCCTAGCCTATACATTTAAGAGTAATCTATAATAGTCTGGATTAGACAGTACTGCATACTAGGTTAAGAAATAACAAATAAGCCTAGGATTATATATAAACAGTATCCTAGGCTCAATAAAATAACCTAGTTTTTTATGATTCGGTAGCATATCTGTAAGGCTACATGCAAGTAGGGTCTTATGTAACCTAGTTCCCCATTGGAGGGGTGGGTATAGTTCTCAGCTAGCACACTGCTGACCCAGCGTTCGATTTCCCAACCGGCCAATGAAGAATTAGAGAAATTTATTTCTGGTGATAGAAATTCATTTCTCATCATAATATGGTTCGGATTCCACAATAAGCTGTAGATCCCGTTGCTAGGTAACCAGTTGGTTCTTAACCACGTAAAATGAATCTAATCCTTTGGGCCAGCCCTAGGAGAGCTGTTAATCAGCTCAGTGGTCTGGTTAAACTAAGGTATACTTTTCCTTATGTAGCCTATATCCTGAAAGGTGATATAAACCTAGAACAGGCAGTAACTTAACCAAATTAAGTAGGAACCCCATTTTAAGGAATATCCTACTATTAGCCTAAAATAGCGATGGCCGAATATCAGATAAAAGGGTAGTCTCGGCCACATAAAACAGAAAACCAGATTATAAGAGAAATTATTTACTGTACAGTTTATATGTTTAAGTTGTAAATAAGCCTAGAATAGGTTAAGCAAGAACCTTCTAAGAAATCCTCTGTTTTTAGCTACATAGATTATAGTAGAAGGATTACCTTAAACTACATAAAACAGTAGTTTGGGTTAGTTAAACGAATTAGTTCATAGAGTTAGTCTGAATGGCATGACAATTGGAATTAAGAATTTCACTTGGCCATCGTAAAAGGACTAACAGTGTATATGTAATACAGCTATATACAAGTGTGAAAACTTACCTAAACCTTAGAGGGGTTTATGTTAATGTAGATATATAATTAAATGTATTACAAATGCACACTTGTAATCAAGTTAACCTGTAATATGGAAACTATATGAAGAACTACAGAAGTGTCCCTCAAAAACAAT
This sequence comes from Macrobrachium rosenbergii, assembly GCF_040412425.1. Classification (NCBI taxonomy): domain Eukaryota; kingdom Metazoa; phylum Arthropoda; class Malacostraca; order Decapoda; family Palaemonidae; genus Macrobrachium; species Macrobrachium rosenbergii. The sequence continues at coordinate 12,995,690 of NC_089748.1, forward strand.
TAATACTAACAAGCTTCTAATAACAACTTGCTTTATATCACTACAGGGCTGCCATTAGGCAAGATCCTCAGTTCAAGTGTTCTGTAGCAAATTGTTTGGTTCACTTTTTGCCAGTGGGTACAGCCTATACCACCTGCCATGAGCATAGTCCTTTTAAAAAGCAAGGAAAATTTGCTTGGTTGCCAGATGTGGGCGAGATTTGTAGTATGCTCCTGGCACCAAGTTTTAAGGATGAAACAGCCTCTTTTAAGCTGTCTCAGTGGGTCCTAGGGTTCAGTAGGGGTGAGGAAGGGGGAGGTTATATCTTTCCAGCAGAACTCCGGCAGCAGATATTTAACCCTTTCTCTGAACAACATCAGTGTTTGGTCCAAAACCCAGTAACATCAGTCCCCAATACCTCCCAGGTTAACCCACAGAGGAAGTAGAGTTGACATTCTTATTAAAAAATATGAAGTGGACATTGCCACTGAAATTGCCCCGCTGAACCCAGAAGGCTCAGGGACACAAATTTTGGCTAGCCATGGGAGAAACCTTCCAGAAGGAATTCTATTCCCCATGCAGCTATTGTTCCTGAATAGGATCTTTCCCCCAATAGGGATACTGGGATTCACCTAACTCAGACTGAAATGTCTTCATTTTTGGAAGGGTATAGTAACTTGCCCAGGATTTCTGCCCCTTGATTAACAGGCAATTACAGTTTAGTTTCTGAAGCTCAGTTAGATTGTGCAAGCTCCCCAAAAAGGGATACACAATTTGCGGCAAGCTCCCCCAAAAGGGATACACAGTTTGCGGCAAGCTCCCCCAAAAGGGATACACAGTTTGCGGCAAGCCGCCCCCAAAAGGGATATATAGTTTGCGGCAAGCTCCCCCAAAAGGGATACACAGTTTGTGGCAAGCTCCCCCAAAAGGAAGACACAGTTTGCAGCATTTGATCAGTTCTGTAAGGAAACTGAGTACCATCAAAGATGCCCTTGCCACAGAATGGCAATATATAAGGGACATGAAGCATGACTCTGAAAAGGAAAGTAAGTTAGTCATGTACACCCCAAAGTGGAAAAGTACTACATCCTGTAACCAAAAAGTGAGAATAGATACAAATGCTGCCCAAACATGGTCTGATGTTAGAATTCCTACTGGAAACAACAAAAGGGTCAGTTCGGAATACAGAACTTCAGATCAAAACATAATAGGGGCTCACCCCTGATGATACTGATAATCCTTGGCGAGATGCCTCAATGTGCACTTTCTCTCCCGATGGCAAGTGTGTAATTAATGAGAGAAAAACTATGATTGAGGTTGTACATGTAGAATTTACAAACAAAAGCATTCCCTAATACAGAATGGCACCTGGTACCATCTGCACCAGAAATGGAGAAACCACTAACAGAAATGGTTTTCTTACCTGTCCCTGTAGCATTAAACGCTATAGAAATCATCCTTTACCAGGTCAGTGAAAATTGGATCTCTACTCCCAAGTAGCCCCAGCCTTCTGTCCCTTCACTTTCAAAAATATTAATCATGTGAAGACAGATTTTTAGAATTTGTAGCGACTAAAAACAAGACAATGGCAGAATTAAAATCATCTGCCACTGTCATCCCAGTTTCGGGAAATTCCACCAAGGAATTGGCAAATCACCCTTTACCAGGTTAACGAAAAATGGATCTCTACCTCCATTTTGAATCAGACCCAAGTTGCTCACTAAGTAGCCCCAGCCTTCTGTCCCTTCACTTTCAAAATTATTAATCATGTGAAGACAGATTTTCAGAATTTGTAGTAACTAAAACAAGAGACAATGGCAGACTTAAAACCATCTACCACAGTCATCCCAGTTTTGGGAAATTCCACCAAGGAATGGGCAGTGCTGGAACTCCCTTTTGAAAGGAAAAAGCTCCCTTTAGATATAGCTACTCAGTAGTTTGGGACCTCTATGAGAAGACTCTCGGAGGGGACAGGCTCGTCAGAATTTTATGCTAGGCTCCGATTCCATAGTATCATAACCTTTACCACTTTGCTGGAAGTTGCCACCTAAAGGCTTCCAGAAGATCCCAGGATAACTTTTGCTGTTGAGGCCAAAAGTCTTATGAGGACCCGATGGGAAGCACTCTGTGACTTCCTAGAATGGCGCATAAAAGTGTGAAAGGAAGCATTGGAGAGCCCCATCAAATCACTCTCCAATGTCACTGCATTATTACATTGTAACCCCTTCTGTAAGGACCTGTTTGAGGAGTCTGTTGTGGCTCAACTCAATGAGCATGCCCGCCAGCAGAATTGTACAGTGTATGTACAATGTACACTCTTCTAGGGGAAGGGGAATTCAGGAAACGAACCCAAAATTTCCCTTTACCCAACCCCAAAAAAGGCTCACTTTGATCAAGAATCATATAAGCCTTCAGTCACCCCCAAAAGTTTTCCTCAAAAAAGAGGTAGGTGGTCAGAAGGGACAATTCCCTACAAAGGTACAACAACAACAGCAAGGACATCTTTTTTCACAAGGTCCAAAAACCATCTTACAGGGAGAAAAACGAAAAACAACACCTAGAATGTTTATCAAAGGCGAAGGCAGAGGAAGAGGCAGATACCAAGAGGAATTATATTGGTTGGGGGTCGGCTTCAATGACATCACAGACAATGGAAGTTTTCCCTGTGGGGGGACAGCATTGTTTATGTGTACAGAAAGGCCCTGTTAATGGAGCCCATAGAGGAACGTGTATATTCGCCACCAAGTACGTCTCTTCAGTGTCCTCAAAAAGGATTCCTCCAAAAGAAGAGTGATCCTCAACCAATCAACATTGAACATTTGTCAAAAGATGTGTACTGGCACATCCTTATAGCCATTCCCTTCCACCCCTTCCTAAGGTTCCAGATAGGAAAAGATATGTACAGATTCAGAGCCATGCCCTTTGGGCTAAACATTGCTTAAAGAATATTATACAAAATTAGCAACAGTATTCGTTTGAGAACTCAAACAAAAAGATTTGGGGGCCTACAAGAAAAGAGTGCTTGAAAAGCCTAAGAGCAATGGTCAACAGACTACAGTGCAGTCAAAATGTTTTATAATAAATTTGAAAACAACCTGCCTCACAACCAGCAGACACTTTCAGTGGCTGGGACTGTGTTGGGATTACTCTTCACGGCCTGTTGTCTCTCCCCATCATACTCAAAACAGAATAAGGCAGGTCCTCAAAAGGTTCCTTGCACAGCCCAAAGTTTCCAGATACCAGTCAGAATGTAGGATGGGCCTGCTGCAATTCTCATCAGTAATAGATCCAATACTTAGATTGCAACTAAAAATGTGAACAAATTCTGGCTATCTCATGCAAGAAGAAAGATGCGAGACCGACCTCATGAAAGGATTAAATGAGTTGGGGAGATACTTTGGTCTTGGATCCGGAAGGAATCTCTGGTGAAACAGGTCACCCTGACTCCATCTGTATGAGTGACAAACACACAGATGCCTCATTGACAAGTTGGGAGGACATTGGGAGGATTGTCAGGTGGCAGGGAGGTCATCAGCTACTCAGGAATTTTTATGTCAATTCCCTGGAGCTGATGGCTGTATTTTTGTCTCTCAAAAAACTCAAACCTCCAAAAGAGAGAGACAACATAACTACAGTATCCTACATCAAGAGGTCGGGATCACATTTACCTCCTCTCAATATGGTAATGCAAGCCATCCTTCAGATGGTGCAAGCAAGGAAGTGGCACATGTCTGCAATTCACCTCACAGTGGGTCTCATTTTAATGGCAGACTCTCTATCAAGGAAAACGACAGTCTCAACAGAGTGGATGTTGGACAACCACTCTTTTCAAACAATAACCAACATGCTTCCACAACCAAAAGTGGACCTGTTCGCCATGTACTAGAATCACAAACTCTTAATATATGTGTCTGCGAACCTAGACAGTCAAGCAAAAGCAAGAGATGCCTTCCTAAAGACTGGAACAAGTGGAGGACGATATCTTTTTCCTCCATGTCCCAGATTTCAAAGGGCTTGAGCAAACTTCTAACCTTCAAAGGAACAGTTTACTTAATAGCCCCAAATTGTGGCGGAATTCAAAACCACAAAAAACAGTACACAACAATCACCCTGATCCTCGGTTGCTGGAAGATGGAGTAAGGCATCCACGGTCGCCAACACAGCACCCAAAACCACACAAACAAAACAAGGAAACATAAAAAAAGAAGATAGAACTATATACACAAGAACAGTACACTAACAAGGAAAACCAACAACTCTCAAAAAGCACACAAAAAACTGTCCAAAACCAAACGACAGACCAGCACTAGCTCTGACTCAAGACTCACTCAAAAACCGAAAAATCCTTCACATATTCCACAGACAGACAGCGCCGTTAACGACCTCATCCCTCTTCCAACAACGATCCACTCCAAAAGAACCTCTCTCTCTACGTCTCTCTCTCTCTCTCTCTTCTCACTCTCTCTCTCTCTCTCTCTCTCTCTCTCTCTCTCTCTCTCTCTCTCTCTCTCTCTCTCTCTCTCTCTCTCTTACAAAACGTTGGGAAATGCTAAATACAAACAAATTTATTCATCCCTCTATAAAATTAGCCAAACAGACATTGGTTCTTATTACTTCAACAATGGACAAAAAGATAAATTCTACTATCGTCCGCTGTTCTGTCCCATACAGTAGGAGGGAAAGTCATTTATGCATCCTCCTTTCTGAGCTGAGACCTTCACGTATAGATTTTTAAAAAAATATCTATCGTGATAATTACTCACCCTACATTGCTAGGTACCTAGTGCAAAAATTACGGACATCATCTATCCAGCAATACCAATTCGTATGGAAGATATGGCTAGATTATATCCATATTGAGAGCCCAGTTGAGATTTCTATGGAAACACTACTTTTCTTATATAGTGTACCCTTTTGAAGACAATTGCCTTGTGGTTACAACAGTCATGGCATACAAGGCTGCATTAATGAAACCCTTGCTTTATGGATTCGGGATTGACTCCAGTATAGAAGTCACTTCCTGTCTGCAGACTTTTGTCCCACTCCTGAAAGGCTTCCAATTTCTTGGTCCCTGAACAAGGTGCTTAGACTTCTATCAACCCCTCAATTCAGCTGACCCAATACAACCAGAACACACATGTTACAAAAGGCGATCATCTTGATTGCATTAGCATCAGGAGCTCATATTAGTGAACTGGGCTACCTTAGATGGGGACGATGCATCACGCAAATAGCTGACCATCAGTTATTATTGTCCCTAGCCTATCATTCCTGGCCAAGAATAAGGATCCTTTAAAAAGGAAATCTATTATTATAAGAAAACTGAATTTAGCAGACAAGACATTATGCCCAGTTTCAGTACTTGAGGTTTACCAAGAAGTCACAGCAAACATCCCAGAAGGTCCTATTTTCCTACACCCTAGCTCAAACTAACCACTCTCCCTACAAGGGCTGAGAATGATTGTTGTGTTTCTCATTAAAAAGACAAATCCACACCCCTTTCCTAGGTCACATGATATTAGGGAAGTAAGTATGTCGTTGACCTTCTTCAGAAATGTCTCTTTCGAAGAAGTCCCTGAATGTACAGGGTGGTCATCAGTTAAATTGTTGCCATGTGCTCGAACAGATTCGACTACACTGTGTATCAGTAGGTGGCATGGTTAGTCTTAACCCCTAGGTGCTACCTAAACCTGAAGAGTATTTAGAATAAAGAATGGGACTTGAAATCTGTGGCTTGACCTCAGACCATAAGTGTTATTTCCTTTGGGGTGTTAGGATTAAAAAGTGAGAGCTTAAGCCTTTTTCGTCACCTATCAATTTCTTTGTAAAGCTCCTTGAGAACGAAACAAGCAACTACACTGTCAAACAACAAGTTTTGACATAGGAAAAACCTATTTTTGGTAGTTGCTGTTGAGTCCTCAAAACCCTCCCACTTCCCTGATGAAAAGGCATGGGATTTGGGCAAGAGATCATCCTGCATTGACCAGCAGAGAGTAATGGCTCCTTGGTCTTTTAACAGCCTGGTTGTAAACAAAGAGGGCTGGTGCGCATGCGCAATAGTCACTTCTCTTTCTTGCAGGTTCTTTTGATGGAAAAACTGGGTTCAGCTTTGCTGAAGATAAGGGAAAGTGCCCTCATATCTTTGAGTTCATTATATACTCCATCATGTGTTATAATTTTAATCATTACGACACAATATCTGGCCAATAAGACCAACTAGAAGAGAATTCTTTGATATTAGTATGGTCACCATGGAGCTCTGGTAGACCATGGAAGGTAACTCCTTGAGGACTCAACAGCGACTACCAATGATAGGTTTTCCTACATCAAAACCTATTTTATAGGCACTGACTTTACTGATGAAGAAGGGATTTACAGTATTCCTTTAGTATGGCCACACTGGTTGCAAAATGGTGTTTTGTAAGAAACAACATAATAGCCTTTCGTGGAAGAGATAGGATATAGCAGCTTATTAATATCAAATTGTGTACTGGAAATGCTTTGCTCCAAGAAATAATTGTGTTTAGATGATATGTTTATATTTTCCTTGGCTAATGTTTTGTTGCCAAAACTGTAACTTTTATTAATATTTTTATATATAAAACTTATGGCCATATTATTTTAGAATGCCATTACTGTCATGATTCTAGCAGGGATAACTTTATCTGTAAATTCTTGCAGTTTAACTTCTTTATTACAGCATAGGAGTTTGAAAGCATCTTTTAAGGTTTTAGCCCACAAATATTGGAAAGGTATAAGAAGTGAAGCTTATTTAAGGTAAAAATCAAACAACTCTGTTACGTAAAGATAAATGTAAATGTACTAGCCAGAAACCTTGCTTAGAGTATCTAGAAAAAAGTTTTTAATATGTTTATTGGCAAAACTATAGCCATTTTAACCTCTTGGTGCAATGTATGATAATATAAGCATAATCTGCTGTGAATGTATGCTTTTGCCGCATTTGATAAGGGTTGTGTACTGTGTTGAAACCTGTTTTTTAATAGTTTTGAGCTTCTAGGTTTGTCTTACATTTTCTGTATTTAACTGTGTGATTGCATTTTATCTAGGTTTTGATTGCCTTGGCTGTGCATGTGTAGTGATATGCTTTGGTTGATTTCCACCTTACAGAAGACAGGAGGGGGAGGGAAGGTTGGAGGTGTATATGGCAGTGGTGTGGGAAGGCGGCACAGTCTTGGTCCAATTTTACCAAGCTTTCCTTCTGCCACCTTTGCCACAGCATCTACCACTTCCAACTCTGCAGCTATACCAGCAGGTGGCAGTGGCCAGGTAGAAGTTCTTTTGGTTTAGTTTATTGTAACATACTTTTTTGTTTTTATGCATTTTTGTGCTATTTCAGGCATTTTGGGTACAGTATTTTTTATGCATGCTTCTGGTAAAATGTGCATTCAGTATATGTAATGTTGGAAGAATGTGCAAGGTGAGAAATTTTTGTATTTTAGATTGTATGCAGTCCCTGGGTTATTAACAAGAAGCGTACCTGCATCTCCAGCCAGAAAATGTCTTAAATTATGAGCACATACTACACCTGCATCTCATGCATATAGACTTGTTAAGTATTTAGAATCGTATTAGATCAGTTTCTGTGTCCATAGGAGCAACCTTCATTCCATTTTCAAATCATTAAGTATTTTCTAGCTTTTGAAGGGATTTGAACCCTTAATTGTTGAAAGTTGAGACTTACTATTATTTTAACTATTATTTTAATACTACTATTTTAACTACAATGCTGCTGGTGTTGAGTACAGTCTGGTGTTTACATTTAATGTAACACTCCCCCCTCTTTAGCAAATGTCCAAATCATAGCAGTCTTTGAGATATTAGTGTATGTATTTTACAGTCTTTAACACATCTTTCATCCTCCTCTTTGTAATATGAACTTTCTAGTGCAAGTCATCCACGAAGCTTTGCATTTTGTACTCTCACCTGTTCAAAAGATCTTCCAGTATAATTGGATATGTTCATGTCCCAGTTGTATAGAGAACTACTGAACTTGTACTTGCATCACACAAATTTTGCACCTTCTAGCCTGTTACCTTAATTTTCCAGTAGCTCAGAAATCTGTCATTTCTGTGCTTTTGTTACATATATTCTTATTACCTTCTTTGTGCAAGCTTCAAAATCCAGTATATTGCAAAAGAAACATATAATGTTCTAAGTCATATGACGCTTGTCCCTCACCAGCACTTGGTGTTCTTTCTCTTCCCTCTTTTCACTGTTATCTCCTTTTATTCCTTTCAGGCACCCAGAAATCTTTTTCTGCCACAAATTCCATGTGTTTATTTCAGTAGCAATTATACCCTTGACTTCCCTTTTCACAGCTTTCATACAGCACCTCTCTGGACTGGACTTGTTGCTTTTCTTCCTCTCGTGTTCTAAGTTTTATTTTGTTTATGTTAATTTTCAGTCCTCCTTTCTCTGTTCCGTTTCTTTTTATCTTTTAAACATTTTGTAGACCTCTTCTGTTTAGTCTGTATTTACCAGTATGTTTTACTGGACCAAGCTTGCATTAGGGACCCTTGCCCTTCTTTATCTCTTCACAAAAAAAAGTCCAGCATCTCTCAGAGGCCTCCACTTTTACGCTCTAGATAAAACTGTAAAAAACTCAAAGCTGATCCTTCATGGTCACTAATATTTATATCGCATTATTCGAACACAGTACAGTACTGTATACCTGACACTGTCATCAATCAAGGTCTAGTGCTAAGATACATTACATACCATCAATTTCCTGTTTAGTCTTTCTGGTACTCTCTGCTTTGGTATTGACATTTAACATTTAATTTCTTCTTTAGTTCCTCTCTCTCTCTCTCTCTCTCTCTCTTTCTATGTGTGTATATATATATATATATATATATATATATATATATATAATATATATATATATATATATATATATATATATATATATATATATATATATATATATATATATATATATATATATACATATTTGTGTGTGTGTGTGTCTTGTACTGTAAATATCAAATTCATATTTGCATTTCTGATATTATATATATATATATATATATATATATATATATATATATATATATATATATATATATATATATATATATATATGTGTGTGTGTGTGTGTGTGTGTGTGTGTGTCTTGTGCCGTAAATATTAAATTCATATTTGCACTTCTGAGTTGTTATTTGTTACAGTGAATAATAATTTTTATATTTTTATCTCTTTCTCTAGAATATTAGAGGAAAAAGTGGCAAAGCCATTAAATGCAGTATACAACAGTTAGGTACAACTTCTATGCTTTGTATGAAATCTCTCATGTATCATTGTAAAGACTCCCAGTGTTCTTGACTTGCCTCTCATGAAGCCAAACTTATAATTATTGATTTTTAAGACACTTTTAACCCCTCCCTGCACCTTCTCCAATACTTTTTAAATTCTTCCCTTTGACTTTGTATACTGTTGTTGAAATAATCTTTTCTCACTTCTGATCCAAGGTCTTCCTTTTCAAATTTTCATATATTCTGCTGAGCTCATCTGCCAGTGCCTTTTAACTAACTGCTGGTTACTTCTGGTAGTTTTAAAGCTTTCTAATTCTTATAACCTTTAGCCTTCTCAACACTAATTTTTTTTATTTTCATCTATTTTCTTTGCCTCTTTTACACTTGCTCACTCTTTTCCCATTCACTTTCCTATTCCAAAACATTTTCTCTCTCTTGTACGATGTGTTGAGATTCTAACCCCATACCTCCAAAATTAATCTCTTTACCCTCACCATTTACTTTTGGGTTTCTTTCCTTTTTCCATATTACTGCACTTCTCCTCCTTTATTTTACAGAGCTTGAAGGTTCAGTTCATACATCTTGATTCTGCCATCATGTTTCTCTTTGATATGTATCCCTTCTCATATGTCACATCACGCACTTCTAGTACCCTTTGTATGCCTTTTGAAAGATGTTTCTGTGATGCATATTTTTATTATATTTGCTGATGCTTTTCTTTAGGTTATTTTTTTTTACAATTCAGTTTCTCATGCTTATTTTTTTAATTCTCTTAACACTCTCTCTTTTCTCTCTTTCATTCTTCCTTTCTTATATCTTGCTGTCACCTCAGCTTGTAGCAGTCTGTAGTGTTAGGCTTTCCTTACTTGCTAGAACAGCAGAGTTCTATTCTTTGACATCATTAATACTCATCAGCTTAGTAAAATCAGTCTGTGTTTCAGCTTTTCCTTTCATGTTTGTTATCATCTTTAAGGCTTCTGAAATCTTATATTCTTCAGCCTTTGTAATCCTTGCCACTGGCAAAATTTTAGTACTGCTTTCTCCCCCCTCCTGATTTGTTTGTCCTAAGCTGTATCTTCCCATCACATACTCAGACCCAACTATGTTCCAACACACTCATTAGAGAATGAAGAGGAAGCAAAATCTTCAAGTAAATAGGAAGACAGCAATGTCTAAAACCAAGTGATCTGTTCCTCTTCTGTTGCTTAGCCCTTCTGCTGTGTGGGTTAGTTCTTGTTTATTATTTTAGACATTTTGTGATAGCTGTTGTAGTATTATAATTTTAACCTTTTTACAACTATTGTAGTATTACAGTATATGTGTTACCCCATTGGTGTCATCAGATTTCCATGTCAAGATGTTTTTAACCCAGGGTTGCTGTGATACAAGATTATGTGACCTCAAAAGTTTGGCTTGCTTTCTATATGCATTTTGAATCATCAGGATTCAAACATGTTCTGTTTTGCATAGTTATTTTTCAGAAGGCTTTTTGTTGTCAGTGTTGAGGACCACTACATAAGACTTCTCTTTGGAAAGGATTGCATTGTCTTGTTAATTTATTTTCTATTACAGATGTTTTTTTGGGTTGATGTTTGAGCCACTTTATACTCCCTGAGACATGCACGATTTTTGAAAAATGAGGGTTATATGGGCCCCATAGAATAATTGATATACTGTATGGGAAGTTGTTGACTGCAGTGCATCAGAAACAAAGGAAATGAAACATGCCTTTGTTTAAATTTGAGTGTTTTTATTCTGTAATGCACAAATTTTTGGATGCCTGCATGTATGCTAATTTTTTTTTTCAGGAAAATTTTTTTATATACTTTTTAATTTTTGTCTTGATAGGAATTCTGAAGTCCACATATTTAATTTTGATCATCTTGATGAAAGAATTTTTACTTTCTACAATATTTTTGTGTTTTTATTATGAATGACAAAATTTAATATAATTCTCTTTCATCGCAAGATTTATATTGAATTCATTATAGTTGTCAGGCTCATTGAATATGAAAAAGCCCATGCTATTCATTCTATTCAGGTCTTTGTTAGATGACAGAGATTTGTTAGCTCATTGTTTTGGAACATTTTTATGTATTTGTTTAAACAGATGTTTGTAAGTTTAGTCTACATAATATGCAAAGATATCGTAGCCAGTCGTTTTAAAAATGAATCACTTGTTCAGATTTAACACTTAGCTGTAATTATTTATCTTTGGGGTTATTGTAGATATTTCTTGCTTTGTGAAGGTTGTCATGTACAGTCATTAAATCATGAAATTGTTGGCCTCAAGTATCATGATACCACGGTTGATAAGTAATACAGCCTTGTCAATCCCAGAGGTAAAATGGTTTTGAACTCTTCACACTTGCAGTGCACTATTTGCTGGATATAAAATTGGTGAAATGCAGAAGGAATTTTACAAATATTTTGCATCCTCATTCTTTCAAATTTCACTGATTTATAAGAAAACTAAAAAGGATATCATCACTAATTTTCAGTGACTTGATCAAATAATAAAAGTATGAGAAACAAGTGATGCTCTAATGAACATCACTTGTTTCATTAGGATATAGTAATGATAATTTTTTGCTGTATTTTCAAGTATAATTTAGCCAAAGTACTGAGTTATTTCTCAACCCTTGTAGGGCTGAGCTGAAGGATATGCTCATAAATAACAGTAATTACAAAAGGAAGGTAAGTTGGACAGCTTGGCAGGAGAAGAAAAAAATGTGTATGTAAAAAATAAAAACATTAAAGCAATACTGCTACAGATTGCAGGGCATTGCATACTAAAGGGTAAATGGTACAATATTTACACAAAACAAATATATTGATTTAATCTGCATTTTGCCAGACAAGTTACAAAGATAAAACTTGAAGAATACTAATGATAAATACAGTTGTTAGTTGTACATGAAAGTGATTTCATCATTATTAGTGGGGTGCTTGTGACATTGACCAAAATTATTGTTGAATGGTCAGGAGGCAAATGATCTTGGTACCCTTCTGGGCAACCAACAGAAATTGGTTCTGTTTAAATCATTTACTTGTAATTTTATGGTTTCTATAGTAATTTGTTTCTTGTTTATTATTTACTGTGAGTGTTTGCTGTTGACTGGTGGCTTATCATAGATGAGTGTTTTCTCTTTTGATTAACATTAGTAGTATTTTCCCAACAATAAACTTTCCTGTGAAGTCTAAAGGTGCTGTATAAAATCCTAAGCAGAGGCCCTGGAAAGAGGGCAAATTGGAACGTGGAAGTATGGATTCCCAAGGTCTAGAGAAGCAGTTAAGTCCTCTCTGCTTAGTCCTCTCTACTTAACAGTCTTCTGACAGACTCCTCAGTCTCCAGCCAGAATGGTGTCAGGCAAAAACCATAACCTCCTGAGGTTTCCAGAACAAGAAACGGCCAGCTATAGAATCCCAGCGTGTCAGGCTGAAAGGCCTTCATGGCCACCTTGTAACATGGAGACTACCTCACAACCTTCATTTTAAGATTTGAAGAGTAGAACCTCCAGAACCCAGGGCTCCCTATCAGTGCCAGAGGTGAGGAGACTGTGGACAGCAGAACTTCACCTCATCTGGCCACTTCTATCTTGCAACTTATACATAAAAATTCTAACTGTTGGACTGAGAGGGCAACTTTATCTGCATGTCTGTGAAGTGGCTCTGCACTTGTGAGACAAGTAGGGATGGCTTCTCTGACTTGAATATGAAGACTAGGGGAGTTGAGGAGTATAAGGCCTTTGACACTGACTTGAGGAAGACAAAGTTTAATAAGGATCCTGTTCAAGAAGCAGGCTTGTTCGAATGAAGTGATATGGGTGAATCACCCTGGTTGAAAATGGAAGCTGTAGAAGTGAAGGAGTTGAGCCTCTTCCCCAGCTCGTAAACCTAGTCTTGAGAGAAATATCTTAAGCCGTAAGGTTGGTAACATGTAAGGATCAAAGTTCCACAGAAGAAAGCAAGCTGAAGAGGCTCTGGAATTATATCCCTCTTCTTCACTGTCATATTTGCCATCTTGTAATATGCATAACAAAAGTGAAGAACAGAAGCATGTCCAAGGGAAAAGATTAGTTGATGATTCAAAGCTGCATCTTCTGCCAAAGCTAAAAGGGTACTGGTACCACTAAGAACTCATTCCTACCAATTAAAGAGTGGCAAACTATCTCTGTAGAATCTCCCACAATTGACAATTTATCTACTGAAGTCAGTATTGCAATTTCAGGATATGCATTGTCATGTTTGCAGCCCTCTATTTAAACAGGTTTGGTTTTTATTTATGTAAGGCAAGATTGTTAAGTCCTCTTTGGATGTTATAAAATGCAGGGAATGACTATTGTTATTTCTTTTACTAAGCCTGAGTCTTTGACAATTACTTCAGCACAGTTATTCAAGTGCTGGTGTTGTAACGCCTTCCCTAGCCAGTATCTAATTGTTAGCTGCAGGAATCAACTTTGAGATTTTTTGGTAGTAGTGTTATTATGTATTTTAGTGTTAGTTGTTTTGCTGTGAGAAAGAATGTTGTGATATTCAGTTTGGTTAATTTTTTTATTTAATTGCATCATAATCATGTACTTGACTAGGTGGATGATTACAATGTTATCACTTCCAACTCCCACTGAACAGAATATATTTAGGTAAGCAAGGAATTTCTAGAGCTATATCTTGCATTCATAAACTGCTTTATCTTTGTTATAATAAAGGGAATGCATAAAGGTATATTGTATAAAAAGTTTGTAACACAGTTTCCTGTAGGGAGTAGATTCTGAAGGTTATCAGTATCATGACAGGAAAGCTGATAGTGATCACTATGTCAGTGATATTTACAGCCGGAAGTGCAGATGACTACCACAATGTACACAAATGGTATACTTTCACATATAAAAGGTTATTGACCCTAAATATAGACCTCAAAGATGATATGGGGGATAGTAAAGACACCCATTGAACATGTTCCTGAGACGTAGGTTTTTGAGACATTGTCTGTGCAACTGAGAAGCAGGCATCTGTAATGCAGAGTCATATTCGCATACAAAATGGATATGTTATAGTTAGCCTTGCAATTGTATTGTATCTAGAACATTTGAGCACCCTCTTCCAGTATGTTTGTGAAAACATACATTTTGGAATTGTACTCTGATTGGAATTCAAGTCCATCAACACAAACTCTATGTAGAGGATAAAACAGGTTTTGACATAGGAAAAACCTATTTTTGATAGTCGCTGTTGAGTCCTCAGGGAGTTACCCTTCCATGGTCTACCAGAGCTCCATGGGTAAACAAATTAATGTCAAAGAATTCTCTTATAGCTGGTCTCGCGGCCTGGTATTGTGTCATAGTGATAAACACTGTAACACTTGATGGAGTATATAATGAACTCAAAGATAAGGGGGCACTTTCCCAAATCTGTACAGCGAGGCTGTATATCCAGGTTCTTCCATCATCAAAACTTGGGACGGTTTTGAGGACTCAGCAGCAACTACCAAAAATAGGTTTTTCCTACATCAAAATCTGTTTATTGATAGTGTAGTCACTTGTTTCGTCCTCGAGGAGCTTTACAAAGAAATTGACAGGTGACGAAAAAGGATTAAGTTCTCAATTTTTAATCCCAACACCCAAAAGGAAAAACATGTCTGGTCCGAGGTCAAGTCATAAATTTCAAGTCCCATTCTTTATTCCAAATACTCTTCAGGTTTTGGTACCAAAGAATAAGAAACTATACATGAACTTAGGTTTTAGGATGTAGTTCTACAGTGGCTTACCTAAGCATGCTGGGTTTGCTTGCAGTACTGTCGCCCTTTTCCCAGCGATTGTTAGCATACTCACCGTCAATATGACTCCTGGTTTTCTGCAGTAGCACCTAGGGGTTAGAACTAACCATTCCACCTACTGATACACAGTGTAGTCAGATTTGTTCGAGTTTGTGGCAGTAATGTTTTTAAAAATACTGCCTCTGATAACCACTTGTACATTCGGAGACTTCTTCGAAAGAGACATTTCTGAAGAAGGCCAATGACGTACTTACTAGCCTAATATCATGTAACCTAGGAAAGGAGTGTGGATTTGCCTTTTTAATGAGAGACACTACAATCATTCTCAGCCCTTATAGGTAGAGTGGTTAGGTAGTTTGTGCTAGGGTGTAGGAGAATTGGACACTCTGGGATGTTTGCCGTGACTTCTAGGTAAACCTTAAGTGCTGGAACTGGGCATAATGTCTTGCCTGCTAAATTGAGTTTTCTTATCAGAATAGATTTCCTTCTGAAAGGATCCTCATTGTTGGCCAGGAATGATGGGCCAAGGGACAATAATAATTGATGGTCAGCTGTTTGTGTGATGTATTGTCCCCGTCTAAGAGAGTCCAGTTCACTAATACAAGCACCTGATGCTAATGCAGTCAAGAAGATCGCCTTTTGTAGTATGTGAGTTGTGGTTGTATTGGGTTGACAGAAGTCTAAGCACCTTGTTCAGGGACCAAGTAATTGGAAGCCTTTCGGGAGCAGGTCTTTGTAGAGCAAAAGACCGCAAAAGGGAAGTGACAACTTCTATACTAGAGTCAATCCTGAATCCGTAAAGCAGGGGTTCCATTAATGCAGCCTTGTATGCCATGGTTGTTGTAACCACGAGGCATTTGTCTTCAAAAAGGTATATAAGAAAATTTAAAAGTGTTTCCATAGAAATCTCAACTGGGCTCTCAGTATGGATACAATCTAACCATATCTTCCATTTGAAGTGGTATTGCCGGATAGATGATGTCTGTAATTTTTGCACTAAGTACCTAGCGATGTTTGGTGAGTAATTTTCATGGTAGATAATATTTAAAAAATCCATACGTGAAGGTCTCAGCTCAGAAAGGAGGATGTGTAGATGACTTCCCTCCTACTGTCTGGGATAGAACAGCAGATGGTAGTGGAATTGATCTCTTCACCTGTTGTTGTTTGGCCAATTTGCGGCTATTAAGTGGGCTGTTCCTTTGAAGGTTAGAGTTTTGCTCAAGTCCTTCAAAATCTGGGACAATGGAGGAAAAAGATACAGTATATCGTCCTTCATTTGTTCCAGTCTTGTAGGAAGGCATCTCTTGCTGTTGCTTGACTGTCCAAGTTCAGAGACACATACTGGGAGTTTGTGATTCTTGTGTGAGGTGAGCAGATCCACTTCCGGTTGTGGAAGCATGTTGGCTATTGTTTGAAAAGAGTGGTTGTCCAATATCCACTCTGTTGAGGCTGTCATTTTCCTTGGAAGAGAGTCTGCTATTACTCTGAGAGACCCTGTGAGGTGAATTGCAGATAAGTACCACTAACTACCTTGCACCATCCGAAGGATGGCTAGCATTATCATATTGAGAGGAGGTGAATGTGATCCTGACCTCTTGATGCAGGACATTGCAATCATGTTGTTTAGACACAACAAAAAGTGTCTCTCTTCTGGAAGTAAGATTTTTTCGAGAGACAAAAAGACAGGCATCAGCTCCAGAAAATTGATATGGCAATTCCTCAGAGTAGCTAACCACCTCCCTGCCACCTGATGATCCTCCCAGTGTCCTCCCAACCTGTCAATGAGCCATCTGTGTGTATTGTCATGCACAGACGGAGGATTGAGGGTGACCTGTTTTGCCAGAGATTCCTTCCAGGTCCAAGGCCAAAGTATCTCCCCAACTTTTTTAATCTTTTGATGAGGTTGGTCTCGCATCTTTTTTCTTGCATCGATAGCCAGAATTTGTTCACATTTTTAGTTACAATCTGAGTAATTTATTGGATCTATTACTGATTCGGACTGCAGCAGGCCCATCATATGTTCTAATTGCCATCTGGAACTCTGATCTGTGCCTTCAAAAGCTCGAAGATTTCAATCTTTTGATATTGTAAGGCGTTATTCTCCTCTCTCTCTCTCTCTCTCTCTCTCTCTCTCTCTCTCTCTCTCTCTCTCTCTCTCTCTCTCTCTCTCTCTCTCTCTCTCTGGACTATACTCCTATCCGGAGACTTTAACTTTCCTTTTGTAGAATGGAAGAACAAATAGGAGACTGTGGTTGTATTTATACATATAAAAAAGAGAGCAATAGTAGCGCAGAAGATAAGAGGCAATTTGAAAAGCTATTAGATATGCTACTAGAGCATAACATTCAGCAAATAAATCACCCGCCAACAAAGAATAAATATTTTAGACCTGAGTATTTGTGAATGAGGTGAACTATGTTAAAGAAATAATAGTATATAACATGAGTATTCGACCATGTCATAGAACCAACAGTCCGATCTGTTAAAACACATTTAAAAACAGAGAAAGGGATTTTAATAAAGGAAAATTCATTTCTGAGGAAGGTCCTGTAAGGCCCGGTGAAATTCCATACAGCAATTTAATTTCTAGGTATAAAATGCTAGATATAGCAGAGAAAAGAGCTTTCAGGAAAGCTGCTGGGGTTACTACCCCAGTCGCAGCGCCTTCTAGGAAGGCGTCATATAAGTAAGGGTGAGGAAATACCACTACCACGGAAACCTACTCGAAAGATCTCTCCTTATCAAACCCCGAACAGAGCGGTGAGCCGCTAAGCAGCCCCCACACTCAACACCCACCAGGACGGCTGGCACTAGCGCCACCTACCTCATTCCATGCTGGGCTTTAACCCCCAGACTTGGCATGTGCAAAAGAAAAGGGGTGGGGGAGCCATATAGGTGAAAGTCAGGTGGTCATCAAGACACGGGATCTTCTCGTGAAATAGATTTTTCCTTTGTCAAAATCCCTTCTGAGTTCAGTCCCGTCAGCCGGTGAAATAGTGACAGAGAATCATGCCAAGGCCAAAACTCAATAGAAACTGGGTAATCTGGAAGAAAAACATAAATCACAAAAGCAGTTTAATGAGGGAATCTCTTACATGTGAGAAAAACACTAAACCTAGGGTACATCAAAGACTTAAGACTAGAAAGACAAGGGGAGGTCCCCGGCATGACAGGGAAGGGATCCCCAAAAGCACTTAACGCCGTAAAAGAACAAAATTACACGAAATTGGATAGGTACAATGGCGTATGCAACGCAAATGGTATATACAGTCTTAAAACTACACACGCAAACTTACGCAAACACATAAGAGATCAACCAAACCGAATTAAAACATACAGTGTATATACAGATACCTGGGGTACATATGCAAATTAAAACCGCCTCTAGTACCCCACAAGATTATGGTAACATGTCAGATTACAGTTTCACTAACAAAGACAAAATACATCAATATGAGGAGCAAGGCAGTGAGGCATAATCAACCAAGAGGACAGAGAAGCAAATGAGGCAGGCGGGCGGGTGGAAAGGGAGGAAAAGGATATGATTGGTTAAGGCGGGAGATGACACTTCCCACAGCTATGGTAGAAATTTCAGGCTTCAGCTGCGTAGATAGTGGCGTTTAAACACTAGGGTGATTTAACCCGTATATTTAGTCAACTCTGAGAAATCCATACAGAAAGTAATTAATGGAAGTAGCAACTGCTCAATATCATGAACCTTTTAGAACTGAATCTGGTTGGTTGTTTAATAAAATATAGAATTTGTTGTCTTATACCATTCAGTGATATTAGTGTACCACCTTCTCCCCGATAAAAAAGAGGACCCGACTTACTCTCTGTGGAGTTCTTAAAAGGTAAGATTTAAGGTATGAACTGGACATAAAGACTGGTCTTGTGGAAGGCACCACCTTCCAAGGAGACCACCTGTCTTGTGGGTCTATGTTTTGGCTAAGAATTTAGGATCAGGGAAAGGAGGACCTCCGAAGGGAGGAAGTTCACAAAATGATCATCCCTAGTGAGAGCTGACAGGCTCTGAGATTCTAGCACCTGAGGCCAAGCTTAATCAGAAATAAGGCTTTTTCTTTAACAGATCCTGATAAGAGCATTGAAAGTTATCTATCTCGATGCTAACTTAAGGATCGTCATTGAGAAAACCACGAACGGAATGTGGGCGCAGCATGGTCTTGATGCAGCTTGATGCTCTGGGAAGGGATGAAAATAGGAGTCTGTAAGGTCATGATTTTAAGTCGTACAGGAATACTTTCTTTTAGGGCTGACTTGGTTGTGGTAATAGTGGCTGGAGCAAGGCCTTTTCAAACAATGATCTAGAAAGAAAGATACTCCTAAATTAGTCGCCATAACCTTGGCTTCAGATGCTTTTAGGAAGGAGGCTATTTGACTGCTGAGTCATACTGTCTAAGAGTAGAATCTCTTTATCTGACTCCAAGAAATAGAGTGTTGACAGGGTCAATGTTTGCTCCTTTTTGGCTGCGAATTTTATAAAGTCCATAAAGCTAGGCATTCTGAATTTTGAGGAAGCTGACACAGTCTTGGTTTGTACTGTCTGGGCCAGTATGGGCTTGGGAATCCAAGACCTGCAGTCCCAGTTCCCAAAGAAGAGGGAACCACTGCTCTTCACAGTAGGGGCCAATAGGGCCAGTTGACCTTTGAATGTCCTGAGTTTGTGCAATACTTTCAACAGTAAATTTATTGGAGGGAACAGGTAAATTTTCCCATTTGTTCCAATTCATTGTCATTGTGAACCGTGGCGATGCCTGAGGGTCCAGGTTGGGGGCCACATAACAGGGAGCTGCTTTCTGTCGCGAACAGATCCACTTGAGACCCGGAACCCGGGCGCAAATCCATTCGAAAGATTCCGTGTTCAGGACCACCCGCTTCCAACGAGTCATCCTGACAGGAGTCCGCCACCACGCCTGCACTCTCAAGAAGGGGTGGTGGCTGACAGGTGCCAGCTGCGGCTTGTTCGGCCATAGGGAGAAGATGGCAACCATTACTTGGTTTATTTCCGACCTGATTTGAGCCGCCCTGTTGATGCAATGAACTGGGTACCACCGCGCTGTCCAATACCAACCTGATATGAACCGGCTGGGGGCGGATTTTCTTTTTGAAGTCAGAAAGACTGCCATAGCTTCCAGGGTGTTTATATGGAACTGTTGGAAACATTGTGACCAAGTTCCTGTACTTTTGTTTTGGGAATGTCCCCCCAGCCGCTTAGGGAAGCGTCTGTATGGATAACTAATGCCGGAGGGGGAAACTGAAGCGGAACTGACTTGGAGAGGCCCTTGACAGAGGTCCAAGGCCGCAGTCTTGTTTTCAATATTCGAGGGATGGAGGAGACCCTGTCTCTGAGCTTGACATTGGCTCGACTCCTCCATACTCTGTTTATGTCTTTGAGTTTCGCTTTTAAGAGCAGGTCTGTCACTGAGGCAAATTGAAGGACCCATGACCCTTTCTTTGATCATGGATGCCGATTGATTTTGAGAAACTTTCTGGTGAGAGATGTCATCTCCCTTTCTCTTGGGAGGTGGAGACACCCAGAGCAGACAAACTTCACTGCAGGCCCAGCCACTGAAACCGGACCTCGGAGTCAGATGGACTTTGTCTGTTCAGTTGAAACCTAACGCATTCTAGGAAGTTGATGACTATGGTCGTAGCCTTCTGACACTCCAGAACCGTTGGTGCCCAAAATTATCCAATCGCCCAGGTATGCTGCTAGGGATATCCTCGACCGGAGTTGCTGAACTACCGTGTCCGCCAGCTTGGTGAATTCCGCTAATGTTTAGGCTGGAAGGGCATGACCTTGAAGGAGTAGGCTTGATTCCCGAGTTCAAACCGAGGAACTGGTATAGTTCCACGCGAATCGACGCAGGATAGTAAGCGCCTGAAAGATCGATGGGAGGTGGTGACGGCTCCACGCGAAGTAGAGTCCATACCTGCTATTGCGGGCATGCGAATTTGTCGCATTTTATGTAGAGATTTAGACGCGATGATCCAGGATCACTCTTTGCTGATCTGAGTCTTTTTGGGAACTGTGAATAACCTGCCTTGAAATTTTAGGTGCCTTACTTTCTTTATTGCTCATTTGTTGAGCAATTCTGCCACATAATCCCGTAGGATTGATGAGGGTGGTTGGTAAAACTTGTTCGGAGGAGGAGGTTCCTTGATCCAATTCCAACCCAGGCCTGACACTATACTGTGTGCCCAAGGGCTGAAGTACCATTGTCCCTGAACCAACAGAGGCGATCAGCCACCTGTGTTTTCTCAGTGGGAGGGAGTGGGTTTGTTCCTCTACCACGCCCAGGTTTTCCCCCTTTGGGGTGGTGTTCGCCTTCCTCTGTGAAAGGACCTGCCTCTTCCCCTTTGTTATTCTATAAGGCCGTGAAAGTAACCCCTGCCCGAGGTGGGATTGTAAGCTGGTGAAGTAACATACGAGGGTTGCGCAGTAAGGGAATGAGCTGGTTGACTCAGCACACATATTGTTGGGGGAGAGCTTTTGGAGGTGGGGAGGACTGCACGCTGTCGCAGACTGGGACGGCTTGAACTACTGGGCTCGCTGGTGGGGCCTTTATGTCTCCTAAAACGCTAGCCTCCCTTCGTCTGGGGACCAGATTCAGGGGTCTATGCTTATAGGTGGGGATGCCCCAACGAGAGCGCACTCTGGTTGGCCCCTTGCAGCCTCTGGACATAACGGCCGTAACTCCTCTTCTGGGAAGAGGTTAGTCCCCAGATCGAGCTCTTATGAGCCTCGTTAGGCTCGTGACGGATAGAAGCGTTTTCGAAGACGAACTTCCTACATTCCAGTCTGGCCATGATGAATTCAAACAGGTCAGACTGAAAGCCAGCTAACAGGGATTTAGCTAAGACCTGGAAAAAGGGTTCGTCTGCGCAGAGACGGCAGTGGCTTCTGTGGAGGCAGACGGAGTTCAAGGACCGGCTAGCTTTAGTCCGCATCGAACCTGCCTTTAAAGATTCGCAGCTTGGGGAGTTCTTCGCTAAACCGTGAGGAAGCACAGAGGGGGTCTAATTTCCGACTGAAGGTGGACTTGAGCTTCCATCCAGAACTCGCCACTTCAATGGAAAACCAGGGAGGTGGGGTCTGTTTTTAGCTGTGGTAACGGATTACCATCAAAGCACGCCGGGTCAGTAGCCAGGCTAATCTTGTTTAAGCAGGAGTCGGTGGGGTTGGGTTCTGTAAGCAAACATAGTGAAGCGTCTTCTTGAAGGGAGTCAACTCAGGTTGTCTGCCTGCCACCCGTCAGAGTGCGAGGGAGAGACGACTGGAGCTTGGTCCCTGGGGATGATGACAGTCTCCCTGGGACCTTTATCCGAACGTATCCAAGCTTCCTCAGTCAATCTTACGAAACCTGGATATGGGGGCAAAAGATCGTGGGAAGAACTCCAACTCCTCCAACCGCCTCGCATCAAGACCTCAATGGTTGTTTGCCATCATGTTGATGGCCCGGAGAGCGAAAACGCCAAGGGCTGCCAGGATCGAAGTTAGCGGAGTTCCGCCGTATCAGGAATGACATACTGCGGTTCAGCTGGGGGTGGGTTCTTCATTCCCGCCAGCATGTTGTCATAAGCGGCAAACTTCTCCGAGATCTTACTGTCATATGTGGCAAACTTTTCGGACATCTGATTAAATTTGTCATTAAAGTCCTCGGAGAACCTTTGGAACATCTTCTTTCGCAAGGCAGGTTGGCGAGGAGGGCTTGATCTTGATGCCCTCTTTACTCGCTTTGCCGGAGGAACTAGATTCTGCTCCCGAGGCTACAGGTGCTGAGAGACCTAGCTTTGACGGGGAAAGGCGAGTGCTTTCTTGGAGGATCTGAGGACTTATGCCCTTCGCTCTCCATGAAGTCTTCAACTCTAACTTGGGGATAGCTGATGGAGCCTCTGTCACCCAAGGAGGAAGATCTCCCAAAACCTGAAAAAGAGGGGACAAAGGAAGAAGCTAGAATCAAAGGGCGCTCAGCCTCACTACCTCACTTATCTCGCCATTTCACCCCCAGGTCCTGTTCAACAGCCATCGGTTCAAGGTCTAAGTTCAAGGCGCGACGCCCTGAGAGACTTCTGAATAAAGAATATCCACTTGGGGTGGTTGGGTCGATCCCGGATCTGCTGATGATGGGGTAGCAAGATCTTCATACCGCGGCCGCCACTGCGCGCCGTGAGCAGGTCCTCAACTGCCGAGGATGTAGGGGCTTCCCCGACGGGACATTCCTTTCCAACCCAGCCACCCAGGCCCGGAGAGATTCCAAGGTCGACTTCCAGAGGACTCGTCCGCCTGAAAGAAAGCCAAGAATTGAAGCAAAGGTGAAAAACAGTCCGGAAACCACATAAACAAAATTCAAAAATGAGGAGTACAAACGGAGGAAGAATGTCACTTACCGACCATCCTGATGGTTGCGCATAAGGCTAAACAAACTCACAACTGGCCGGGTGCCAGACTACCAGGTCGCTAAGTCGGACCGCCGCAACTAGCGCAGGTTCGCACACTACGCGATCGCAAGGCTGTTGCAGTGACGAGTACACCCCGCCCTCACAGCGGAACAGTCTGTAAGTGGAAATCTAATGAGAACGCTCTAAGCGCGATTTAAGGCTGGAAAGCGCCGGAATTTCAACTGCAGCCGGAATACTCCGGTGGAGAAGAAATACTTTAATAAACTAGGCCAATAAGCTTCTAAAATACACCGAAAGGGCAAGACTACCAGACCCCGAACAATTCGGGAATGGAAGGAGCGAGACAATAGGGACTCGCCGGGATTCCGTTGTAATTATAACGGCGGAACCGCGAAGAACCGACTCATGTAAAACTAAGGAGAGTACCAAGATAACAAACTTATCTAAATATCAGTCAAAAATAATAACAATAAGTGATTTAACATCCGAGACCGGAGGGATCCGGCTTCCTTATAAATGTGAATTTTTCCATTTACTTCCCCGCTGAGAAACAACAAGACAGCAAAATGCTCGCCAGATATACATGCCAACATAAGCCGGAGCAATTATATTTTACCCTATCTACAACCCGACGGGAGACGAGGTGTGGGATAGTGTCTCAACACGCTCAAGCAAAACGTAAATCACCAACTCTAACACAGCGATGTTAGAGACTGTATGGGAGGGAGCTAACCTCTACCAAAAGGAGTCCCGAACTCGAGAAAACGCCATCTAGAAGGCCACCCGCTACAAAGAGAGCAAGGCTGGAGGGGGAGGGGTGAGAGAGAGGGTAGGCTACCAGGAAGGGAACAGGAGACAGGGAAACATAGTGACCCGCCAACTGCACCTCACCCAAGAATAATGAACTTGGGAGGGTAGCTCATCACTGAGGCCACGCAGCCCGATGCCCGACTCCTCTACTTAGGGCGAAGCTCAATAGGACCCAACCTAGTATAGGCTAGGAAAAGTAGAGGAGGCGGAGGGGAAGAGGAAGCAACAGGGGAGAGAAATTTTGTGCCGAGAACCAACCAGGATCGAGAAGGGGCAAGGAGGCGACTAGCCTAGAGGAACACATCCAAAGAACCTCATTCCCCCAAACAAGGAAGAGAACCATGGGCCTACTCTGCCAATTAAAAAAACGACTCCCTCGGAGGAAACAGCAACCAAACTCCTCAACCTGATGACTCTACACCTAGGCAAGGGGATGGGAGCAAACCAGCCTAACTCCACAAAATAGCCATCACGCATGAAAAATGGAACCAAAATGTGCTCAATAGAGTGCGTAGCCTACCTCGGGGAAGCGGTTAGATCTGAGGCTGCCACCACCACAAGGAGGTAAACAACAAAATAAATAAAATAAATAAAATAAAATAAAATAAAAAGAGAGCACCATCTCCGAGAATAAAATAATTAGCCTACTTGAGACCAAAAATAAAAAGGAACCCAACCTGGGGGAAAATTTGGACGGGCATCACCTCAACAAAAGTCGTAGGCTTAAATGAAAAACGTAATTTCGTAAACAAAGGGGGAGTCTCAGGGAACCACCAGGAAGGGAACCAAGGGGGTAAAATCTATCTGTAATGCATTTATATATAAACCCAACAGAAAAGAACTACAGAGCCGCCAAGGGCTCACATGGTTGGTGGACGCCAGACACTATAAAAAGATCTCAATATTTATGAAAATACGAGACCAAAACAGCCAAAAAATAGAACAAAACCCCACAAGAAGATGGTACTTAACTGGAGATGGTGTTGCTCGATGCCATCGCTGATGAAAGATAATCCAAAAAGGAAAGACGAGCACAAAAGAAAATGGAACGCAATCACGCAAGTTAGAAATGGAATGTGGTAGGTGGCGCTGTGTCGCCGCCCTGGCGTGGTGTTGAGTGGGGCTGACGGGTTTCACCGCTCTGTTCCGGGGGTTTTGATAAGGAGAGATCTTTCGAGTAGGTTTCCGTGGTAGTGGTATTTCACTCACCCTTACTTATACCGACGCCTTCCTAGAAGACGCTCGACTGGGGGTAGTAACCCCAGCTTTCCTGAAAGCTCTTTTTCTCTGGTATATCTAGCATTTTATACCTAGAAATTAACAAGGTAATGGAATTTCACCGTTGACACGGACTGAACCTTCAGAAAAGCAAGAGATGAAAAAGGAAGGATTTGGAAATACAATTTCTATAGTAAGAATATAAACTGGCCGTAAATAAGTGAAGAATTAAACAAAAGAATGGGAAACATATTTGTAAGTGATAATATACAGAAAATACCGATATATTATATAAAATATTAGAGGAAATAGGAAAAAATATATAATCAAGAAAAAAAGTAAACATCAGTCACAAATTTTAAGAGACCAAGGATCTTGTTCCAGAAATTAGAAAGTGGAAAGCACTTGCAAAAGAAAAGAATGTGCATGGAAAGTGATGAAACTAAAAAGTAAGATAGAAAATGCAGAACAGAAGATTATACAATCAAAAGAAATGAAAATGGAACCTAGAAGAAAAAGACCCAAAATATCAAGTAAAATCCCTAAAATTTTTTATCTATATGCAAAAAGATAACAAAATAAGAGTAGAAATAGCCCTAAGAATTGAAGGGCGATTAACGAATGAAAAAGGGTGCATAAAATATATTACAGAAAGTATTATAAGAGTGAATTTACACCTAGGAATTAATAAATGAAGATAATGATACAGAAATAAGAGGTGAAAAATATTGAATACTTATCGGATATAGATATTACAGAATGATATTGTGGAGGCTATTAATGAAATTAAAAATGGATCAGCAGCAGGACCAGACATGCACTGCCATATTGTTAAAGAAAGTGGTTCATCCAATCGCAGTCGCTAGCATTATTATTAAGACAAAGTATAGATACAGGCAAGATTTATGATGCGCATAAATTAGCATATATTACTCCTACTTTCAAAAGTGGTTCAAGACTAGAGGCAAGTAATTATAGGCCTGTGAGTCTGACATCTCATTATGAAAGTTTATGAAAGGGTAATGAAAAAAAATATAATGAAACATTTAATGAAAAATAGATTGTTCAATATAGGACAACATGGTTTTGTACCTGGAAAAAGTACACAAACCCAGCTGTTAGTCCACCATGAAAGCATATATAAAAATATGATAAATGAAAAAGATACAGGATGTGGTTTACCTAGACTTGCAAAAGCTGACAAGGTAGATCATAATATATTAGCGAAAAAAATTAGAAACCATAACATTGTTGACAAAGTAGGAAGATGGATAAAAGAATTTTTGCAAAACAGAAAACAGATAGTGATTGCAAACGATGAGAAATCGGATGAAGCTACGGTAGTATCCGTACTCCAAGGTGACGTGTGTTAGCTGCATTGCTGTTTGTGATTATGATTGCAGACATAGACAGCAATGTTAAGGGACTCAGTAGTAAGAAGTTTCTGCAGATGACACAAGAATATGCAGAGAGAAATTGTTTAGATGAAGATAGGAACCCGCAAAGTAGGATTCCAAAACAAAATATATAAATGGGCAGATAAATAGGATGGTATTTAACTCTGATAAATTTGGAATCAATGAACTATGGTGATAAAGTAGGAATGCTATATGCATATAAAGGGACTCAATAATGAAACAATCACAACAAGGAAGCAGTTAAAGACCTTGGTGTGATGTTGAATAGGAATATGTTGGCGCAATGATCAAATAGCAATTTAATGGCAAAATGCAAAGCAAAATGTAAATGTTGTTCCGCACTTCAAAACAACAAGAAAAGCTGAACACATGATTATGCTTTATAAACGTGACGACGTAGTCCACTTGAATATTGCAATATAATATGGTACCCACACTACCAAAAGGATATTGCACAAATAGAGAGTGTACAAAGGTCATTTACAGCTAGAATAGAAGAAGTTAAGGACCTTGACTATTGGGAAAGACTAAAATTCTTAATTATATAGTTCTGAAAGGAGAAGAGAACGCGACATGGTAATCCAAGTATGGAAACAGATAGAAGGAAATAAAACATCATGGAGCAAAATATCAAAGAGCAAGCAGGGGTAGATTAATAGTGCCAAAACCATACCAGGAACACTAAGGATAGCACAGCGACATTAATCCACCACGCGACCAGCATCGAGCAATGCAGCGCCTATTTAATGCGCTACCAGCTCATCTGAGGAACATAACAGGAGTGGAGCGTAGATTTGAGCTAAGAATGTTTTCAGACAAATATCTAAGATGCATCCCAGACCATCCAAGACTGGAAGATGCAAAATATACCGGAAGATGCGTTAGCAATTCTCTGGTAGACATCAAAGGTGCCTCACACTGAGGGACCTGGGGCAACCCGAACGAACTATAAGGTAAGGTAAGGTAAGGTCTCTCTCTCTCTCTCTCTCTGAAGAAAAGATACTGTTTCTGTGTGCACACTATAGTGTTTTAAAAATGTGTAGTGAAGGTATTACATCTTTGAAGACAAAAATAAGCATATAACAGCTATTGTCAGACAAAGATAAACCCTCTCTCTCTCTCTCTCTCTCTCTCTCTCTCTCTCTCTCTCTCTCCCCAGCCAGCCTTGTTGTATATAAATCGAAGTGGTAACTCTTTCTCTGTTTTGGATGGAAGGCTTAGAAGTACGTATGTATATATTTTTAAGGGTACTAATGTTTAAGATGACTTTGAAACCATATTAATAATATAATTTCAAAGATTAATGCAGTAATAGGATAATAATTTAAGGTATATTTGATGTAGGATGATACTTTAATTATACATTTGGTATTTGAACTTTCAAGGTAGGCAGTTATAAGTGAGTTTAGAGGGGGGTAGCAAGTATTCGCAGGACTTTAACGATTTGGGGTCTGGAACGCTTTCCCTGCAAACATGAGGGTTTACTGTAAAAATTTTTATATACAGTATATATATTATATATATATTATATATATATTATATATTATATATATTATATATTATATATTATATATATATAGTTATATATATATATATATATATATATATATATATATATTATATATATATATATATTATATATATATATATATATATATATATATATATATATATATATATATATATATATATATATATATATATATATATATATATATATATATATATATATATATATTATATATATATATATATATATATATATATATATATATATATATATATATATATATATATATATATATATATATATTATATATATATTATATATATATATATATATATATATATATATATATATATATATATATATATAAGGGATTTTGGACAGAGGAAAATCTATTCTGAGGAAGGTCCCGTGTCACCCGGCAGAAATTCCATTACAGCACTAATTTCTGTGGCATAACTCCTGCTAGATATACCAGAGAAAAAGAGTTTCAGGAAAGCTAAATACTTACCCTCTTATCTAGCGCTCTCTAGGAAGGCCGGTATAAGAAGGGGTGGGAGTGAATACACACCACGGAAACTCATCAAAGATCTTCCTTATCAAAATCCCCCGAACAGAGCGTGTGGAGTCAGTTACAGCTCTCTACACCAAACACCCGCTAGGGACGCTTTGGCCACCAGCGCCACCTACCTCATTCCATGCTAAAGCACCAACCCCAGACTTTGGCATGTGCAAGAGGGGGAGAGTACTAGGTGATTCAGTGAGGGTCACCGGGTGACACGACCTTCTCAGAAATAGATTTTCCTCTGTCAAAATCCCTTTCTGAGTCCAGTCCCGTTTCCCAAAGCCGGTGAAATCAGATAGAGAATCATGCCAAGGTTGCAACTACCAGAAAAAGAAATTGAGGGGTAATTCAAAGAAAAGGCAAAAGTTTTACCAAAATAATTTTTAATTACAATCTCTTCCGTAGCAAGAACTCTAAGACTAAGGTATATTAAATCTAAGGCACATTAAAAACTTAATACTATGAAACATGGCAGATCCTCGCACGACGGAGAAAAAGCCCTTCTAAAAACCTTAAAATTACTTAAAGCAAAGTGAAACATGAAACGCGCACAAAATAACTGCAACATAACCTTTAATACTATACACTAAAACTTAGGCTAAAACACGTAAGAGACACAATCAATTAACATTAATATATACATTCATCTGGGGTACATGGAGCTGTAAATAAAACTAGTCCAGTACCCCACAAAGGAAACAATCATGGCATTTCAGATTACGCTTTTCCATCAACAGGTACAAGAAACACAATATGAGGGAGCCAGGCAGTGAGGTATAATCAACCAGAGAATAAGTAGAAAAAGCAATGAGGCAGGCGATGGGGGGGGAAAGGAAAGGACAAGGATATGATTAATTAAGGTGGGGAGATGACACTCCCACAGCTATGGTAGAAAATTTCAGGGCTTCGAAATGCTTAAATAGTGGCGTTTAAAACACTAGAGGTGATTTCAACCTGTGTAAATTTAGATAACTCCAAAAGTCCATATTAAGGAAACTAATTAATGGAAGTAGCAACTGCCCGAATATCATGAACCTTGGGATTGAATCTGGGTTGGCCTGTTTAATGAAATATAAAATTTGGTTAATCTTATACATTTGGGTGAAAGAGTACCACCTTTTCTCCTGATAAAAGAGGACCCGGATTTTACTGTGGAGTTCTTGAAAGGTAAGATTTAAGTGTATAAACTGGACATGAAAGAGACTGGTCTTGAGGGAAGGGGGCACTAATTTCCAAGGGTACCAATTTGTCCTGTGGTCTGCCTAGCTAAAAATCTAGATCAGGGGAAAGGAGGACCTTCTCCAGACGGAGGAAGTTCACATAATTATCACCTCTAGTGAGAGCCGACAGCTCTGAGATTCTAGTGCACCTAGCCAAGCTAATCAAAAATAAGCCTCCTTAACAGATCCTGATATAAATGAAAGCATCCATCTCTGATGCTAACTTAAGGACGCCATTGAGAAACCACAACAGACTGTGGTGATACTGGTCTCAGACGAGCGCATGCTCTGGGGGATAGATGAAAGTAGGAATCTGTGAGGTCGATTTTAAAGCCAGAAAAGAAATACTTTCTTTAATGCTGACTGATTGTGCACAGGCCGAGCCAGGCCTTTCTCAAACAATGATCTAAAGAAGGAAACTCCTAAATTAGCTGTCATGATTTGGCTTCAGATGCTTTAGGAAGGAGGCTAATTTTTTTTGACTCTGCTGAGTCATACTGTCTAATAGTAGAATCTCTTTTATCTGATTCAAAACAGAGTGTTGACAGGGTCAATGTTCGCTCCTTTTTTGAGCTGCAGAATTTTACAAAGTCCATAAAACTAGGCATCTTCTGGAGGAGGAAGCTGACACAGTCTTGGTTTGTACTGTCTGAGTCAGGAATGGGCTTGGGGATCCAAGACTCCGTAGTCCCAGTTCCTACGAAGAGGGGAACCAATTGCTCTTCGGCCAATAGGGAGCTACTAGGGCTAACACTCTGACTCTGAATGTCCTGAGTTTGTGTAAAACTTTCAGCAGTAAGTTTATTGGGGGAAAAGATAAATCTTCTCCAACTGTTCCAATCTACTGTCATTAAGTGCCTATGGCGTAACGCCTGAGGTCCAAAAATAGGGGCCATGCATAACAGGGGAGCTTAAAGCTGCTCGCTATAACAGATTCACTTGGAGGCCCGGAACCCGGCGCAAATCCACTTGAGACTCCACGTTCAGGACCACCGCTCCAACGAGCATTCCTGGACAGGAACTGCACCACGCTCCGCACTCGCCAGGTGGGTGGGTGGCTGACAGGCGCCAGCCGTGCTTGTTCGCTAGGGAGAAGATAGCAACCGGCCACGTTTACTCCGGCCTGATTTGAGCCTCGTTGATGTAATGAACTACCATCAAGGGGTTGGTTCCACCAACCTGATATGAACCGGTTGGGGGGGCGGATTTTCTTCAGAGTTAAAATACCGCCATAGCTTCTAGGGTGTTTTTATATGGAACCGCTGGTTATCAGGACCAATGCCTTGTACTTTTGTTTTGGTGAATATCCCAGCCGCCATGGAAGCGCCTCAGTGAACCACTAGTGCCGGAGGGGGAAATTGAAGCGATCCGTATTGACAAGCCTTGACCGGCGCCCACGGTCGCAACCTTGCTCCAGATTTGAGGGATAGAGGAGACCTGCTTTCTGAGCTTGACATTGGCTCTATTCGCCACACTCTGTTTATGTCTTTTAACTTCTCGCTTTAATAGCAGGTTTGTCACTGAGGCAAACTGAAGAGACCCAAGGACCCTTTCTTGGACCGGCGGGATGCTGATGGATTTGAGAAATCTCCAGGAGATGCTATCTCTTTCCTCTTGGGAAGGAAGGGCAGCGTGTAGGAGATGACAGATCCTGGTGGAGACCCAACCACTGGAAACCGAGTGTCCGGAGTCAGGCGGACTTTTCTCTGTCTGAAGTTGGAAACCCAGCGACTCCAGGAAACTGATGACTATGGACGGGCTTTCTGACACACCGGAACTGTTGGTGCCCAAATTATCCAGTCGTCCAAATATGCTGCTAGGGATATCCCTTGAGACCGGAGTTGCTGTACTACCGTGTTCGCCAGCTTGGTGAATATCCTGGGCGCAATGTTCAGACCGAAGGGCATGACCCTGAAGGAGTAGGCTTGATTCCCGAGTCTGAAACCGAGGAACTGAGAGAAGTTCCGCGCAACCGGGACGTGATAATAAGCGTCTGAAAGATCGATAGAGGTGGTGACGGGGCTCCACGCCGAAGTAGAGTCCGCACTCTGAGTTACCAAGCATGCTAAATTTGTCGCATTTTTTGTGTAAAGCATTTAGACGCGATAGATCCAGGATCACTCTTGCTGATCGAGTCTTTTTGGGAACAGTGAATAACCTGCCTTGAAACTTTAGGGTGCCTTACTCTTTATTGCCTGCTTGTTGAGCAATTCTGTCACATAATCCTTAGGATTGCTGTGGGTGGCTGGTAAAACCTGGTTAGGAGGAGGAGGGCTTTGATCCAGCTCCATCCCAGGCCTTTGGACACAATGCTGTGTGCCCAAGGGCTGAAGGTCCATTGGTCCCTGAACCAAACAGGCGACCGCCTACCTGTGTTCTCTCAGTGGAGGGAGCGGTTTATTCCTCTACTACTGTCCAGGTCTTCCCTTGGGGTGGTATTGGCCTCCATGAGGGGGTTTGGCTTCTTCCCTCCCTTGCAACTCCTGGCTAAGGCCGTGAAAATAACCACGGCCTCATATGTGGGGTTGTATGTCGTGAGGCCACATATGAGGGTGCAGCTGGTTGACCAGCACGCACTGCTGGGGGTGGTCCAGAAGTGGTGTGTGCGCTGTGCCACTGCCGAGACCGGGACGGCTTGGACTACCGCTCGGTGGTAGGAGGCTCTTATGCCTCCTCCTGGAAACGCGACTCTCCTCTCGATTGGGGCCGGGTCGATTCTCTGGGGTCTTACGCTTGTAGGCTGAAATACCCTCTCATGTAGAACTTAAGACTTTGCTGGCCCGTAGCCTCGGCCATAACACTCAGACCTCCTCTTCAGGGAAGAGGTTAGGGTCCTCAATCGAAGCCACGAGCTTGCGGGCCTGGTGGACGGATAGTTGCATCGGCGAAGATGAACTCTCCTACATTCCAGTCTGGCCAAGATAAACTCAGATAAGTCAGACTGGAAGCCTGCCAGCAAGGACTTAGCCAAAACCTGAAAGAAGGGCTCGTCCGAGCAGGAGACGGCAGTGGCTTCAGTGAGGCATACGGAGTTCAACGACCGGGCTAACTTAACCCAGCATCAAACCCGCTTCACAAGAGCTTCTCCGCAGCTTGGGGAGCGTTTCGCTAAATTGGCGTGAGGCGCAGAAAGGGTCCAGCTTCCCACCGTGAAAGTGGACGCGCCTGTCCAGAACTCATTACTTCCCGGGAATACCAGGAAGTAGGGTCTGGTCTCCTTAGCTGAGGTACCGAATACCTCAAAGCACGCCGGTCGTAGCCAGAGCGACTTTGTCCAAGCAAGTAAGGTTATTCCCAGGCGTAACATGGTGAAGTTCCCTGAAAGGAGTCAACTTTGTTATCTGCCTGCCACCCGCCAGAGTGCAGGAGAGCCGAGTCACGGCCTTAGGGACGGCGACAGTCTCCTAGGAACCTTGTCCGACCTAATCCAGGCTTCCTCCGTGAGCCTCACGGGCCTGGGTAAGGGGGCAGGAGATCGTAGCAACTCCACTCCTCCAACCGTCTCGTGCCAAGACCATCAAGAGTTAGCTTGCCATCATGTTGGATGGCCCGGAGAGCGAACCGCCAAGGGTTACCGACATCAAACGGCGGGAGGTCCGCAGTGTCGGGGATAACATACTGTGGTTCGGCTGGGGGTGGGTGAGCCATTCCCGCCAGCATGTTATCATGACTGGCCAGCCGGAGATTTTGGCAACTAATCCAGGTCCTCCGTGAAACGCTTATAAAGTTGGTTGTGCGTGCTGGGCCTCTGCATCGAAAAAGCAGGTTGGCGAGAGGGCTAGGTTTTGCAGCCCTCTTACTTCGCTACTGTTGGAGGAACCAGACTGTTCGGAGGCCAGGTCCTGAGACCTCAGCTGACGTGGGAAGGGCACGCCTCTGGAAGACGACTTGAAGCTCCTTCGCCTCCATGAAGTCTTCAACTTCAACTCTGGGGATAGCAGATGGAGCTCTATCACCCAAGGAGTGAAGACTTTCACAAAGCCTGAAAAGGAAGAAACAGATGAAGCTAGAGTCAAATAATGGGGCCCACTCAACCTCACCTACCTCACCACTCCTACCACCTGGTCCTGCTCTACATTCATCGGTTCCAGGTCGAGATTAATAGCGCAACATCCTCCAAACCTCAGCGTAGAGGAGCCATCCGCTTGGGGTATGGGTCTCATCCCCGATCTGCTGATGATAGGTGGCCAGATCTTCAGGCACTGCGGCCGCCAGCACTGTAGCGCTGGGTAGAGTAAGTCTCAACCTAGCTGCCGACGTAGGGGCTTCCCCGACGAACGCTCTTCCAACCAGCTACCCAGGCCCGGAGGGACTCCAAGCGCATCTTCTTGGAAGTTTCTGTCCGCCTGTAAGAAAACCAACAATTAGCTAAGGACGAAAAACTATTCCGGGAACCTTCCTATAAAACAATGTATAATATACAATATGAGGAGCGTAAAGCAAGAATGATGTAGAGACTGTCACTTACCAACTCGTCCTGGACAGTTGTGCAGAGAGCAAAGCAAACCTCACAACCATCAGGGTGCCAAACAATCAGGTCATCAAGGCGGACCGCACAACCAGCGTGGGTCCGACAAACTACGTGACCGTAGGGTTGTTGGAGAGAGGCGGTGCACCCCGGCTCCTCACAGCGAACAGTCTGTAAGAAGAAAAGTACATGAACCTCCCACCCTAAGCAAAATAAAGCTGGCGAGGCCGGGAAATTCAACTGCAACCGGAATACTCCGGCGGAGAAGAACTCCCTATCATAAACTGGGCCAATAAGCTCTAAATCACACAGAGTGGAAGGTAGAGCTGCACTCGAGTAAATTCGGGAATGAATGGGAGAGAGTGACCAGGAACTAAATCCATAAGGGCTGCCAGTAAATAACGCATGGAGACCCCTGCATAGGACCGACTCACTATTTATATATAATGAATAAAGGAGAGTACTCTGGTAGATAACAGACTTATCTAAAAATAAAACAGTAACAAGTGATGGTAAGAACTTCAAGAGGACGATGGATCCGCTCTATAATGAAAAACCTTCCGCTTTACTTCCCGGCCACAATGGAGAACGGTAGATGGGTAAAATGCTCATATAAGTTCGGCAACATAGGTGAAGCAATTAATATATACCGTATCAACGCAAACCGACGGGAGACGAATATGACTCGAACGCTGCTCGGTGCAAACAAACCACCAACCCCAATACAGCGATGCTAGGACAATATGGGAGGGAGCTAACTTCAACCAACAAAAGAAGTCCCGAACTCGGAGAAAACGCCATCTAGCTGCCACCCGCATTTGCAGCAGAGCAAGGCTGGAAAAAGGAGGAGGGGGGGAGGGGAGGTAAGGGAGAGAGTAGGCTACCAGAAAGGAACAGACGGGGAGAAGCTCACCTACTAACTGCACCATACCTCCCAGACCATGAATCTTGAGGGGCAAATGACTGGAAGCAACCAACCTGCCGACTCCTAGTTAGGCGTAAGTTTCATTATGGACTCCAACCTAAGTATAGGCTAGACTAGGAGGTAAAGGGAATGAGGGGGCTAACTAAGAGAAATTTTGTTTGAACCAGCAGGGATCGAGAATGGCAGGCAAGGGGGCGACTAGCCTAGAGGAAACACATCCTAAGAACTCGATTCCCCCCAATTGGAGGAAGAGAACCAAGGGGCTCACTCTGCCCACCGAAAAACGATCCCGGAGGAAAACAGCAACAAAACTCCCTCAACCTGAACTCCCCACCCAGGGCAAAGGGAAGGAAGCTAACAAGCCTACTCCACAACATAAATCAACGCTCATAAAAACTAAATGTGCTCAACAGAGAGCGGTGAGCCTACCACGGGAAGGTTAGATCTGAGGTTGCCGCTAACACCCGAGGTAAACCACTTCAACAAAACCAAAAACAAAACCACAAGAGAGCACCATCTCAATCAAAATTAATTAGCCTAGTAAGACTAAACAATAGGAACCCAACCTGGGTACGACGGGCATCACTCCCACAAAGGCCAGTAGGCCAATGGGATCGAATTCATAAGGGGGAGCCACCGCAAGGAACCACCAGGAAGGGAACCAAGGGGGCGGTAAATTATCTATAACGACGAGGAGACGACTCCAACTGAAAATAACAGAAGGAGACGCCGCGCCCACATGGCTGGCTGGGGGACGTCAGACACATAGTAATAAGATCCTCGATATTTATGAAAATACGAGACTATAACAGCCAAAAATTAGAACAAAACCCCACAAGAAGATGGTACTTAACTTGGAAATAGTAAAGCTGCTCGATGCCATCGAGGATGCAGAAAAAATCCAAAATAATGGAAGAGCACATACAAATAATCCAAGATTCACGTGCTGTGAAAATGGAATGTTGTAGGTGGCGCTTGGTGTCGCCGCCCTGGCGGGTGTTTGCGGGGGCTGTAACGGGCTCACCGCTTCTGTTCCGGGATTTTGATAAGGAGAGACTCTTCGAGTAGGTTTCCGTGGTAGTGGTAATTCACTCAATTTGAGATACCGACGCCTCTTCCTAGAAGGCGCTCGACTGTAAAACCCAGCTTTCCTGAAAGCTCTTTTTCTCTGGTATATCTAGCAAGGTTATACCTAGAAATTGCAAGGTTGCAATGGAATTTCACCGCTGATACTGGACTGACTCAGAAATATATTATATATATATATATATATATTATATATATATATATATATATATATATATATATATATATATATATATATATATATATATATATATATATATATATATATATATATATATAATATAATATATATATATATATATATATATATATATATAGTTATATATATATATATATATATATATATATATATATATATATATATATATATATATATATATACATATATATATATATATAATGAATGTCTGGGGATACTTACTTGATTCTGGGCAGCAATGGATGAACACAGGGAGTACCTTTTATTTATTACACATCTGACTCAATATTCGGACAATTTGTAGCCAAACAAGGGAAATCTATGGCTTAGGGTCTTCTTCATGTGAGGGAAATTACATAGACTCTAGGGTTCTCGTAACTAATTATATTTACATAACAAACACAGATCAGGAGAATGACGAATTACTGGGCAAGTAATAATAAGGGCCTGCTAAAAATAATGAATAAATATTCTACTCTGATGATGTCTTCATAACAGGGAACATTGCAGTAGGAAGGGGAACTGCACATGGATCCGCCGAGAGATTCCACAGTTGAGGCCTATATGCAAATATATATAAGATGGTTACTTGCAATAATAATAAGATGCTCAAAGGGAAACTGAGGAATGCACAGACGGTGCCAAATAACTCAGTTCAACACTAATGCATAATTACATTAACACTGAATGCTCCAACACAAATTACTGAAGGTGATCGCACAATGGAAAATAAATGAAAAATCAGGCAGAGAAATAACAGGGATCATGACTGACTAAGAGACCTTATTCTGGTACATTACCTTCGTCAAGATGACGGTGTCCTTGTTTGATAGGGTGCTGGCGATGGAGGAGGAAATTATAATGCCACTACAAAGTATGCTGGTTCGAGCCCTGGTGTCAAACACATAGAGGATTCAAAAGGACAGGCGAGGTAAGGACATCTGTCCTTGGGTGGTGTTTAGCGCATTCTCTCTCTCGATTTCTGTTGCATCGTCTATAAATAACCTTCAGGGATTATGCTGTGGCGTCCAGCTAGGTGGCACAAAGGTCAATCTTTGTCACATTTTCTATAATGACAACTGCATGGCATCAGTTAACCCCTCTTGGAGGGTTGAGAATGAGAGGGGGCGGCCAACTTTCTCTTTTTGGCTCCTCCCTTGCCTTGCTTGACGCCGAGAAGGTACGACAGTCACCTGGAATCAGACCTAAAGGCAATCACTTTGAACAGAGAGAATGGTTAGGCCTAACCATTTTGGGGAATGGAGAGAGTTTATGAAGGGGCGAGTGAAAACCCACAGTTGTAGTGATTAATGAGTGAAATTAATTTTTATTTCTTTCTCAGTTACATTGCAAATGTAAAAACAGGTGAGGTTGCGAGGAAAAGAGGTTCCATCCATCGCACCTCCCCAACCGTAACAGAGTTAACATTCATACCCTAGATCAGGTGAGAATGATTACCAGGAAGAACTCACTTAAATACTTTACTTCTCTCTCATTTCCCTTTGCTGCCTTATAATTCAGCTTAAATTTCTGCATAGCAATTAATTTCAAGAGGCAAGCAACATTGTGACATTTTTTACGTTAACGCTGAGTAAATATTTGCTGCTAGAAATGACATATTTTTATCTTTAAATTCCTGTTACGTTAAGGCAGTGTTAATCAGGATATTTTCACAACGTAGTGGTATAGTTAAAACAATGAATTAATACTAGGTTAATTCTAGGGATACATCATGCACTCTTAATAATAATCAATTATGAATTTTGCACACATGCAGTTAGTCTGTCTTGAAGAGGCACTACAGTAAGGTAAACGTGGGCTTGGTTAGGTGTTTCCAAGATACTTGAGTTTCGGCTCAGTGCCATTCAGGCACTATTAAACACAAGGTCGTTAGTCTGAGACCGGAGATTTATTACAGAGATTCACAAAGAGAGTAGGATTTATTACAGAGATTCACAAAGAGAGTAGGTGACAGATTCAGAGTAATCAATGATTGTTAATAAAAGATGATTATTGAATATGCCGAAATTACATTCCTAAGCCTATGGAAGACAGTTAGTATCATTTCTTAGCCCAAGGAGGCTGCAAAGGTAGCCAGAGGCCGCGACCCCTCCGGGAGGATCATTTGCCAGCATCTACGATAATGACACTGTGCCAAAGTGGGACTCATATAATAACTA
Organism: Macrobrachium rosenbergii; assembly: GCF_040412425.1. Taxonomy (NCBI): domain Eukaryota; kingdom Metazoa; phylum Arthropoda; class Malacostraca; order Decapoda; family Palaemonidae; genus Macrobrachium; species Macrobrachium rosenbergii. Next base: position 13,034,737 of record NC_089748.1, read on the forward strand.
ATGGTGATGGCATATCGTATTTTAAATGCTTCAGGCTACGGTAGGCATGAAAGGGAAGTCGTAGAACTTATACAGCTGGGGAAATAAATAGATGAATGATCCTGACATCCTCTTGTGGATAGAGGTGCCAAAGTCTTCGTAGGATAAAGGGATGGCACTGTGCCATTTTGGCACGCGTACCAGGAGAGCTCGGGGGCTCTCTTTAAGCTATCTGGAATTATCCATGCCCATGGTATTTCCTCCATGGGCATCTCTTACCTTGATGGTTTGTCTCAGTCAGGGAATCGGTGGAACCGAGCCCGGGAAGGGTGGTTGAGTGCCACCTGTGTCAACTTCTTTGACAGCTGGCGCAGGGCCCCTTTTGCAAGGTCTACCATGATCCATCACAGTTCCTTGAGTTCATCGGCCAATTGAGACATGGCAGAACTCTTACTCACTGTTGTGTCTGCGGCGGACTTAAACGGAGAGGGAGCTGTCCTGGGGACGAGAGGCTCGCAAGTAAGAATGACCAGCTCAGGCACAGGTTGCAAGGCCACACCTTTGGGTGAGCTTCCGCTGTGGTTGCGAGGATCCATCTCTCTTACCAGCATTGGTAGAGGAGCCAAGCCGGGAGAAGAGAGGGGACCTGTACTGGGATCTCTGGAATGGAGATCAGGGGTGTGCCCTAGCACTGGCACTAAGGCAGGGCCAGGCACTAATGATTGATTTGGAAATTGCTTGTTGTTTGGGACGGATGGAGCTTGGCACTGCTCAGTGCACCCAAGTGACACTGGCAGAGATTGGGAATCGTGTGGGATCTCCTGGAGGGAAATCGATTTGGCACCCTGGCACTGGCACTGGGGCAGGACCGGGCACTGGAATGGGATCGGGAATCAATCTTGATGGAGGGGACCACTGCACATTGCACCCAGGTGGCACTGGCAGTGGAATGAAATCAGGTGTTTGAGGCTTACTCGTGCCAAGTGAATGATCTGGGGGATTTGGCCCCCTGGATTGCTGTAACTTAGATGGGGACTGGAAGTCCTGTCCCAGGAGGAGGTCATAACCTCCAGGAATGTATCTGGCGACTGCTAGGTTGCAGATTTCAGATCTATGAGGTCTTGCGACCCTCAACTTGACAGTGGGAAGTCTCATCTTAAAGTGATTGATACCTTCAATCATAACCAGTTTACATCTGTTAATGATAGCTCCTCGGGGAACTTTGTCTTCCCTGATGAGGGACATTTGTGCGCCAGAATCATCAAATGCTTTGACCTGGCTGGCGGGGCACCTACCTTGGGGAAGTGTCACATAAATGGGACCCTGAGCTTGAGGACCTAAAGATGTTGGGTCGGTGACTGCCAAGGCAAGGGCGGGCGTACTTGATTTATTATTATTAGGGCATTTTGCCCATTGAGTGGAGTGCCCATAGACCTTGCAAGTGGGGCAATAGGTATGGCTATAATCTTTACCTGGACCTGTCCCTTAGGAGGGAGCAGGCCCTTTACTCTTCATCCACAACCCAGGTGTGGGTGGGGGGGGGTTGTCCCATTTGAGGACATAGAGAGGTCTTCTGGTTGATTCTCAGCCTTCAAGTGGCATTGTTCAGTGAGTGCCCTATTCTCTTACAGTACCCACACACAGGTTTCTTATGGGGGGTGCCTGTTCTTGTGAGGTTGCTGGGAGTTGGTTGAGGAGGGATATAATTTTCGACCATGGGAACTAAGGTGGGGATGATGCGTATCCCATATGTCAGCCCAACGGCAGCACTCAACCACTGTCTTAGGCGCCTTATCACACAAATGAGTGGCAAGGGCTGGCAGGGCATAAAATAAGAAGTCCTCGAGCTGGAAAAGTTTGAGGACATCCTCCACACTAGTGGCTTTCAGAGATTCTGGCCATTGTTTTGGGGCCTGGTTTGGCCCGATTCCTTGTGCATATTTCTCCACCCTTTCGTCCATTACGGTCAGGAGTTATTTCAGAAGCTTTTATAATGGCTTGGTGGACAAGGTCAGGATTTCCTTGATCCTCAGGGGGGAGAGCGTTGAATCAATGGCACCCTTTCCTTCAAGGTGCCATCCCAGGATCAGAGAAATTTCTTCAGTAGAGGGCTGATAAGTCATTAGGACCTTTTCAATGTGGTTGAGCCAGGCTTCAGGCTTGGCTTCATCCCCTTTTCTTATGTGGGTGCCTACACTGCCGAGGGTTGAGCGAGGAGAGGGTGTTGATGTGTTGCGCCTGTTGTAAGCTACCATTGCAAGCTGATGAGCTCTTTCTTTCTCCCTCTCCTGCCTTTCTGCCTCTTCTCATTTCTCCTGGGCTAGCCTTTCTTTCTTCTTCCCCTGTCTTTCCTTCTCCTTTAGTCTTTCTACCTCTTCTCGTTTCTCCTGGGCTATTCTTTCTTTCTCCTTCTCCTGTCTCTCCTTCTCCTTCTCCAATCTCTCTGTCTCTTCTTGTTTCTCTTGGGTATTCTTTCTTTCTCCTTCTCCTGTCTTTCCTTCTCCTTCTCCAGTCTTTCTGCCTCTTCTCGTTTCTCCCGGGCTATTCCTTCTTTCTCTTTCTCCTGTCTTTCTGCCTCTTCTCATTTCTCTTGGACTATTTTTTTCTTTCTCCTTCTCCTGCCTTTCTGCCTCTTTTTCCGCCTTGGCACCATCTACCCTCTCTTGGACCCATTCCATCAGGGCTTGTCCTGATAGTCCCATGTCCTTACCAGCGGACATGTAGAATTTGGAGTCCTCATTTTACTGGGCTCTGGATGTTGTAGACATCTTGAAATTACACTTATATGGACTTGACCCGCTAGAAAATCAAGTATGTCTGAAAAGACTTGGGGCTGTTTGAGGGAACAGGTTCAGTATGTTTGACGAGACTCAATATTGTTTGAAATGAACAGGCTCAAGTTGTCTGAAAAGACTCAGTTGTCTGAAAAGACTTAAATTCAGGTGTCTGAAGAGACTCAAGTTGTCTGAAAAGACTCAGTTGTCTGAAAAGGCTTAATTTCAGGTGTCTGAAGAGACTCAAGTTGTCTGAAAAGACTCAGTTGTATGAAAAGACTTAAATTTCAGGTGTCTGAAACACTTCAGTTATTCAGAATGAACGTAAATTGATATATCTGAATAAGACAAATCTCAGGGCATCTGAAGACTAAGTTATAAATTAATCTGTCTGAATAAGACAAATTTCAGTTAAAATTTAATATGTCTGAGTAAGACAAACTTCAGGGTGCCATTAATATGTCTGAATAGACTTAGTGGTTCTTAATGAATGGACAGTTAGCCCAAGCTAACTTAAGCCTTTATGCATATTTTATTTTGTGGAGAGATACTGCAGAACTATACACTTATGGTTTGTAAAGGAAATTTTCCTTGCTCTGTCAAATAATTTTAAATGTGGCGTAATGAAAACAGTACATTGATCCTATCGAACATTAAAATCTCCAATGCACGAGGGTAAGGAAAAAAAAATTGCTTAATCTTATAACATTTACGGAGGCTGTCCGGAACTGCCGAGGTTATGTATGGGGTGGGAAAGAAATTGTTATTCTCCGTTATCAAAACAAACCTGTCTAATGGTAATCCAGTGGGAATAAATTTACAGGAATACTACGGTTTGCCGAGGATATCCTACTCAGTTAGACTAAAAGGTATATTATCTTCAAAAATGCGGCAAGGTGCACGGATGTATGGATAAAAATTAGTGAGCGAAAGAAAGGGATATATGAGCGCTGTGCGTGTGGTTTGATAACAATGGAATTTCTAATGGAACTCACAAATCAAAGATGGTGGACGGTTAGGGATAGGCCCACATGTCCTGGAGTTGAAGATTCCTTGTTGGAATTACTATTCTCTCGTCCTGAGAGCGGAAATTTAGATTCTTAAATACTTCCTAGCCTTTCCTGTCGATCAAGCGATGGAGAAAGAGAGAGGATAAATCCAGCGGTGTGAAAATAGCTGGAGTCAAAGCCTTGGTGGTCGCCTACAGTGTGCCTGTCTGGGAATTTTGGACGTTCAAATTGTCCTTATCGAGTGGACGAAGGAACGGGGGCTTTATTCCTTTTATTAACTCTTCGACTGAGTTGCTCCCTAGCTTCCTGTTCTCAAAACATGCAGCTAACATGCGATAGCACAAAAATCTCTTGGAATTGTTAATACGCTCTCTCTTCTCATGAACTAATTTGGCATGCACGTGGTCCATCAATTACCTAACGATGATTGCAGTCACTTTTCACACCTAGCATAAACCTAAACAAAATATTTCGACATATACTTACGCTGTGGAACTGGCTCTTCTCATGTGCTTAAAATGGAGGGGATATGATATCAGGATCATCTCTAATTATGCAGACCAGCTAGCAGTTGCTATTCTGCTGATAATTGCAAGGTTGGATCCTGGCAAGGTACAACAGTTGCTACGAATGTCCTGGGGATACTTACTAGATTCTGGGCGGCAACAGATGATTGCAGGGAGTTCCTTTTATTTATTACATGTCTGACTCAGTATTCGAACAATTCGTAGCCAAACAAGGGAAATCTATGGCTTAGGGCCTTCTTCATATGAGGGAAATTACGTAAATTCAAGGGTTCTCTTAACTACAGTAATTATATTTACATAACAAACACACATCAGAAGAATGACGAATTACTGGGCAGGTAATAATAAGGGCCTGCTAAAATAATGAATCCTACACAGAATAAATATTCTATTGTGATGATGTCTTCATAACAGGGAACATCGCTGTGGGAAGAGGAACTGCACATGGATTGGCTGAGCGATTCCACAGTAGAGGCTTATCTGCAAATATACAAGACGGTTACTTGCAGTAATAATAAGACGCTCAAAGGGAAACTGAGGAATGCACAGACGGTGCCATATAACTCAGTTCAACACTAATGCATAATTATGTTAACACTGGATGCTCCAACACAAATTACTGAAGGTGATCGCACAATGAAAAATAAATGAAAAACCAGGCAGAGAAATAACAGGGATCGTGACTGACTAAGAGACCTTATTCCGGTACATTACCTTCGTCAAGATGATGGTGTCCTTGTTTGATAGGGCGCTGGCGATGGAGGAGGAAATTATAATGCCACTACAAAGTATGCTGGTTCGAGCCCTGGAGTCAAACACACGGAGGATTCAAAAGGATAGGCAAGGTAAGGACATCTGTCCTTGGGTGGTGGTCAGCGCGTTTTCTCTCTCGATTTCTGTTGCATCGTCTATAAATAACCTTTGGGGATTATGCTGTGGCACCCAACTAGGTGGCACAAAAGCCAATCTTTGTCACGTTTTCCTATAATGACGACTGCATGGCATCAGTTAACCCATGTGGAGGGTTCAGAATGAGAGGGGGGGACCAACTTTCCCTTTTTGGCTCCTCCCTTGCCTTGCTTGATGCCGAGAAGGTACGACGGTCACCTGGAATTAGGCGTAAAGGCAATCACTTTGAACAGAGAGAATGGTTAGGCTTAACCATTTTGGGGAATGAAGGAGAGAGTTTATGAAGGGGCGAGTGAAAACCCACAGTTCTAGTAATTAATGAGTGAAATTAGTTTTTATTTCTTTCTCAGTTATGTTGCAAATGTAAAAACAGGTGAGGTTACGAGGAAAAGAGGTCATCCGTTGAAATATATATATATATATATATATATATAATATATATATATATATATATATATATATATATATATATATATATATATATATATATACTATATATATATATATACAGGCAGTCCCCGGTTTACGATGGGTCCGGCTTATGACATTACAAGGTTGTGACGCTTTTCAAATATATTCACCAGAAATTATTTTCCGGTTTACCACGCATGTTCCGGGTTTATGACGAGTTGTACACCGATCCGATGGAAGAAATATGGCTCCAAAACGGCAGAATAATCCAAATTTGGGGGTTTTTATTTGATAAAAAACTCAATAAAAATGCAGTTTACATCGTTTTCAATACACCCAAATCATTAAAAGTAAGGTTTTCTTAGGATTTCTGACAATTTTCAACGATTTTTCAGTTTACGACGATTTTCGGTTTATGACGTGCTGTAAAAACGGAACCCAGAAACTGGGGACTATATAATATATATATATATATAACTGGGGACTATATATATATATATATATATATATATATATATATATATATATATATATATATATATATATATATATATATATATATATATATATTATATATATATATATGTATGTATATGTATATATATATAGCTGGGGATAGAAATTTGGGTGTAGAAGTGTTGAAAAGCTTTAAAATTCCTAGAATTTTAAAGCTTTTCAACATACATGTTGTTTTCAGTAATTTTAATGTTAGGAGTTTAGTTATAAAGAATCCTACAGTATATTACGGACAAACTGCAAAATCACTTTCACAACTAATCAAATGACGCCAATATTCTGTGAGAGCTGGCCAAATATTGAATGCATTGTTCGTACTTATGAAAGATCATCCTATTAACTGGAGTGAAGCAGGATCCTTAGTCCAGTGTAACGACACAGTAAAAGGAATATCATTGAATCTTGTTTCATCAAGTCAAATAATGGAAGTGTTCTTAATTTAAGTCTTGGTTTGTTTAAACTCGATACCTTCGTAATTAAAAAAGTCA